>NC_051157.2:38703882-39014005 GCF_013339745.2 Dermacentor silvarum
AATTGTATCGCTCCTTAATAGGTCGAGCAGCAAGCTGTCGTACATCGCTTTACGGTGGGCAGGGGTGTCGAAGAGAGAGATGAAAGGGTGGCGGTCATTGGTTCAACCAGATGCGTTATGCGGGAATACGCAAGATGAGGAAAGATGCGAATCAAATTGCTTTATTTTTGGCATTCGTTTATTCGAGAAAGAAATTGGCAGTTCGCTCGGAGAAAGCATTCACGGAGTTTTAAGGATGGCACGGTTTCCGAGATATGCGCCGTCAAGCTAGCGGTGAACTGTTGTTCCACTTATTTTTCGACGGAACGCTATTTTATGCATTGAAGCGCAAAATTAACTGGAACGCCAGTTACATTTACTATCGCACACTTCGGAAATCGATATCTCCAAATTGATGTCATCCATGGAAGTTTATTCGAAGCGTATATGCCTTACAAACTCACCCGCTCAATTTAGTAAATTGCAATGTGTCATAAAGTAATTAATTTAAAAGTTAATTAGTTATTTTTGTTAATTAGTTGAATACATGTTCCGATTTCTGGTGTAAGTATTGTCCGCCTTTTTGAATAATCCAGCTCAAGGTTTACGATTATGATGTCTGCCCCAGGTGATCTTTAAGAATTTTGCAAAATTTAAACGTGATCACCTAGTATAATACAGGAAGTGTACTAAATAGTTGATACTTAATGGACGTATAGCTGTCTGGACAGGCATTTACGTAGCAAAGCTGCACCTTGGCTTTCGCCAACGCCTGAGCGGTAGTCTACAAATAATAATTTAAAGAAATAGTCGCCTGGAGTGCTTCAATGACTTACATAGTTTATTTTAAGAAATGTATGGACATCTTTTCGTTATTTTTATAAATTGTCTTGTGTAGTTCACAGACTTCAATTTTTTTCTCAGCTAGCATCCATTTTTTTATCTCTGATGGGCTTTTCTCAAACAACAAGTACGGCGGTCTATGGACCGCAATATACCAAAAGAAATACTCAAAGGAAATTCGACTTATATGAAAAAAAAAACACACAGGTCTATAAGAAGGTGAAGCGGACTGCAGCGAGTTTATAGACAATTTATAGACTGTACAACTTATTTTTGTAAGGGAGGTTTGCTGAAATGTTACGTAAACGAGTGATTCAGCATTCGAACCCTCCGGAACGCCACCGGGGGTCGAGCTCGCGACCTCATTTTTCAACGTATACGTGACTTGCGACTCAAGACAAAACAAAACGAAGCGGCCTGCCGCCATTTATCTGTGATAGTACGCAAGATATAAACACCGGTATAACAGCGAGTAACGATAAACAGTTATAGTGAAGCAAACTTCTTCTCGAAAAGAAAAAAAGAAAGAAAGAGAGAGAGAGAGAGAAAGGAAGAAAGAAAAAGAGAGAGAGAGAGAAAGAAGCATGCAAGCTGCGTTTCTAGAAAACACAGATGGCTGGCGCCGAGAAATCCTCGTCTCGTGGCAAATCGATGAGTTTGTATATACAGTTTGCTCGCAATCTACCCACCCTATCTCCCCATCGCATCTCTCTCTCCTTAATTAGCTGGAAACACGGACGATAAAACAGAAGTGGCGCCAGGGATGCCTATCTGCAGACACGGGCCGAGCATGTCCAGCTGAGCCATATCCGATAAGGAGCGCAGCTTCTTTGCAAAAAGAAGGCTGTGTCATTTCCTCCTTTCGACAAGGAGTAAATAAGAAAGAAAGAAAGAAAGAAAGAAAGAAAGAAAGAAAGAAAGAAAGAAAGAAAGAAAGAAAGAAAGAAAGAAAGAAAGAAAGAAAGAAAGAAAGAAAGAAAGAAATCTTTCGCCAACCGCACGTAAAGACTGAGCGTGCAACCAGAGTCCTTAACTACCTTTTTTTTCCCCCCTCTACACACTAAACTTCTTTGGGAAAGCTTGGTATGGCGCCCAAAGTAGCTAGCTGCAACGTGGCGCAGAGTCGTTGAGTTGTTTCACAAGTGCTTGGATTTAAAGTGGACGGAAGCATCAACCGGTCAATAGTCGAGATATGCAAGAGGCGTTAAGAGTATTGGTGGAAAAACAAAATTGATACGACCGGATCTGTTACAGGCATATTGCGATATAAGGTAGTTGTGAGGAAAGTAAAAGGTTTCTGGAGATGTATACAAAAAATGCTAGAATGAAAAACACGTAAAGAATATCTGATTAAATCACGCAGGCTAGGTGATTATTTGCCACCACCCTGTTTGAAAGGGGATGCCAATAAATCATCATTATCATCATCATCATCACCATTTGGAAAGTACTTGGCCGTCGGCCGAAAGGAGGCTAACTTGCATGCGTATTCCAGCAAGCTCTGATGATGGTATATGTTGCTTTGTGGCGCAAGGGCCAGCTATGGCCAAAGCTCTGGATATATATATATATATATATATATATATATATATATATATATATATATATATATATATATATAACACCATCAGCGTATTTTACGTCCACTACAGGACGAAGGCCTTTGCCTGCGATCTCCAATTACCCCTGTCTTGCACTATAGTTGTTTCCAACTAGCGCCTGCAAGTTTTGAATTCCCCCCCCCCCCCCCCCCCCCGCCTCCGAAGTTTCTGCCGTTCTCGACGGCACTTCCCTTTCCTTGATATCCATGCTGTAACTCTAATGGTCCACCGGTAATATACCCTGCGCATTACATAGCCTGCCCAGCTCCATTTCTTCCGCTTAATGTCAACTAGAATATCGTCTACCCCCGTTTGTTCTCTGATCCACACCGCTCTGTTCCTGTCTCTAAACGTTACGCCTAACATTTTTCGTTCCATCGCTCCTTGCACAGTCCTTAACTTGTTCTCGAGCTTCTTCGTTAACCTCCAAGTTTCTGCCCCATATGTTAGCACCGGTAGAATGCAATGATTCTGCACTTTTCTGTTCAACGACAGTGGTAAGCTCCCAGTCAGGATTTGGTAATGCCTGCCGTATGCACTGTAACCCGTTTTTATTCTTCTGTATATTTCCTTCTCATGATCAGGGTCCACTATGAGTAATTGACCTATAGATAAACGTACTCCTGTACACACTCTAGAGGCTGACTGGCGATGCTGAATTCTTGTTCCCTTGCGAGGTTATTGAACATTATCTTTGTCTTCTGCATATATTAATCTTGAACGTCGCTCTTACACTTTCTCGGTGAAGGTCCTCAATCATTTGTTGTAATTCGTCCCCAGTGTTACTGTACAGGACAATGTCATTTGTGAACCGAAGGTTGCTGAGATATTCGCCGTTGATCCTCACCCTAAGCCTTCCAAATCTAATACCTTGAATACTTCTTCTAAGCATGCAGTGAATAAATAGCATTGAAGAGATTGCGTCTACTTGCCTGACCCTTTTCTTGATAGGTAACTTTCTACTTTTCTTGTGGGGAAACGATATATATATATATATATATATATATATCATCATCATCATCAGCCTATATTTATGTCCACTGCATAACGAAGGCCTCTCCCTGCGATCTCCAATTACCCCTGTCTTGCGCTAGCGTATTCCAACTTGCGCCTGCGAATTTCCTAACCTCATCATCCCACCTGACTTTCTGCCGTCCTCGACTGCGCTTCCCTTCTCTTGGTATCCATTCTGTAACCCTAATGGTCCACCGGTTATCCATCCTACGCATTACATGGCCTGTCCAGCTCCATTTCTTCCGCTTAATGTCAACTAGAATATCGTCTACCCCCGTTTGTTCTCTGATCCACACCGCTTTCTTCCTGTCTCTTAACGTTACTCCTAAGATTTTTCGTTCCATTGCTCTTTGTGCGGTCTTTAACTTGTTCTCGAGCTTCTTTGTTAACCTCCAAGTTTCTGCCCCGTATGTTAGCACCGGTAGAATGCAATGATTGTACTATATATTATATATATATATATATATATATATATATATATATATATATATATATATCATAAGAAGCCAACAAACATTGACACCAAGGACAACATAGAGGAAATTACTTGCACTTACTAATTGAATTAAAGAAATGATAAATTAATGGAAATGAAAACGGGTGAAAAAACAACTGTCCGCATGCGGAGAACGAACCCACGTCTTCGCATTACGCGTGCGATGCTCTCACCATTGAGCTATCGCGGAGCTGTTTTAACACGAAAGTGTTTTATGCCGGGGTCCACCAAGACTTCACTGAGAACCGTCACGGAAATACGTCATAGAACATAATACAAAGAAAGAAACCAGAAGAAAAAGTTCCACAAACATGCAAAATTTGGAAATCGAACCCACGACCTCTCGGTCCGCGACGATAGATCGCCGAGCGTTTAACCCATTGCGCCACAAACGCATTTGCAGAGAGCTACACAGACGCGCCTTATATATCTAACACTCCTCCGTGTACCCGCGCTCTTGCTCGGGGCGGTGCCGCCGCCTACGAGCAGAAAAGAGAAGTACTGCATTATGACACTAACGCGCACCGACAGTGAACGCTTCGGTGGTCTCAGCACTACGACGCCTCGATGCCAGCATTCGAAGGGACGCTGGCATCAAGAAGCACTACCAACGCCACCTAGGTCGCGTTCACCGTACTCAGCACAGCGGAGCGTGGCCTCCGCAATTAGCTCTGAAAATGTTTCTGAAGTTGATCGCGGAGGCTGCAATTACGACGCGCTGTACGCGCTGATTTGACTCGGTGACGATTCAGTTACGTGCTTTGTCTTGCGCGTTGTATTAGTGTGTCAGTTACGTGCTTCGTCTTTCGCGTTGTGCTAGCGTGTGCAGCGTAGTGCAGCTTCCATATGCACGACGGTTGCTCATGGTCATCGACGTTGGTAGTCGTGATGGAGGAGACGTGCCACCAGGCGTCAGCGTGGGTGCATCAACGCCTAAGGGCGCTTTAGCCACAAAACACCAATAGACATTATATATCAATGTGCAATAAACACTACACTACTTCTGTGAAGACACGTTTCACTTTCGTGTTCTATACCGATTCCTATATAAGAGGGATTAACCACATTTTTTCCATCCACTTTCTGGGGTATTTATGTCTTTATAACTATAACTAACTCTGAGGTAGTTAGTTATAGTTATAACCCCAGAGTTAGTTATAGTTATAAAAACATAAATACCCCAGAAAGTGGCTGGAAAAACGGCTCCGCGGTAGCTTAATGGTGAGAGCATCGCACGGGCAATGCGAAGACGTGGGTTCGTTCCCCACTTGCGGACAGTTGTTTTTTCACCCGTTTTCATTTCCATTGATTTATCATTTCTTTAATTCAATTAGTAAGTAAAAGTAATTTCCCCTATGTTGTCCTTGGTGTCAATGTTTGTTGGCTTCTTATGATATGAATAATAAAAATCGGGCCCCATCGGTTCTCTTTCTTCTCGTTCACTATATATATATATATATATATATATATATATATATATATATATATATAACGGGAACGATTTACCGTCTCTGGCAAATGAGATTTCAAGTGGTATATCATGAGCACGACGAAGCCTTTGATCGTGTGACCCACGTCCGTTATTACGTACATACCTCATTAACTTGAAAGCGACACGTCATTCAATCCTTTATATGTGGTCGTTAAATTGAATCACAAAAGCCGGTGTATGTATACCCAACGCTGTCTGTGTTATTGACGAAATCAACATGGCCCTCGAGACCGCCTTTCATCGTGAATTCACTGATCGTCAGTCGTGCTCACTGGTACCGCGGTTTTATTTCTTCTTTGACCCGGTGGCTCAGTGGCTACATGCCGTTCTGCTGCTGAGCAAGAGGTCGCGGGTTCGCACCCCAGCTCAGCGGCCGCATGCATTCCGATGCGGGAGCAACGAAGAAGCACTAGTACGTGCGTACACTGTGCTTGGAGTGCACGCTGAAGAACCCCAGGCAGTTAAAATTGGCGGATTGATTAATCCGCCGATGACAACCCCCAGAGTCCGCAGGGCGTTATAGAACCTCGCCATTTAATTTTATTATGGGGTCTGCCCTTGTGTAAGCGCATAAGCCGGTTCGCTTGTGCATTGCGCTGTCAAGTCGATTCCATTTTATCTTCAGCCTGCTCGACGCGGAGAGTTTTTAGCGTTTGCTTTCTACTATTTTTCTCTCCGACTATTTCCTATTCGGTTTGCCGAGCAGTGCGGGTTTCACATCCCTAGTGCTCTTTGGCTGAGCGGCGTGCCGCAGCTCGAAGGCGAGCTAGCCACGCATAGTGGCCGCTTTCTGTCGCGAGCCACGCCTCTCTGTGCGGTGTCACGTGACGCTTACGTGGCGTCGCTTTTTCTCCTTCCATATGCGCTGTGCCACGGCCGCTGAATCCACGGAAATGACCGAGCGGATGCAGCCGCCCGATGTGCCCTCAACGGCGTCTGTGTTGCCATCCCGTTTTCGGGAATGGACGAAGCGGGTAAGCTTCGCAGGAATTCGACTGATTGCACAAACTTGCGTGCCTTCATCTCTTGCCATGTTCATCTATACAGCTGCGCTTTCTGTCCGATGCATACGAGATGTACTAAACCATTCCGCGTCGTCTTTAGCTTGTTTAGGTGACATTTGAGAACGCATTAGACTTATGCATCGTCGGAATTGCCGATCTTCTCCTGTGTGCCGTTTGCCGTGGAAGCGAAATGGTCAGCACCTTCTCCGCGAGTTCTGTCGTCGTGGTGCATGTGAAAGTACACTGCTCTCCGCGACGCTATTATTCAGGCTGGCTGGACAACCGTCCGCTCTGGGAAGAGAACGACACCGGTCTCTACCATGCGTTCACGGTTTCCAACGAGTGTAAAGGATTGCTCAAATGAATGTGATCGTCTTCATGACCTCTATACCGTGTGAACTTGGACAAAACTTGAAGTTGGGTTTGATGCGTCCTTCTGCCCCCCTTCCGTTACCCCGCCTTCGTATACGTAAGGTCACCTCCTGATCCTCGGGTTCACCATCGACATACTGCGAAGAAGAAAAAAAAAAATCCAGGCCTTTCCTACTAGCGGCACTACATGGGGAGCGAACTCATTCCCCTCTGGCAATGAGTATTAAGCTTTATAGCTTTAGGCTCACTTTATAGGCTCACTATAAAGCTTTGTGTCGGGGTCGGTGTGCGCGTACGCGGTATCATCATCAGCATTGGCTCGAGCGTCGTCGTCTTCTTCAGCAGCTGGCTCTTTGGCGCCCCTCGGATTGCGCTCGTGCTTGTGCTCGGCACGCGCTCGTGCCACTGCTCCCGCGTTCGTCATCGTCGTCTTCCACAGCTGGCTGCGCTGCCGCTCATCATTCCAGCGTAGAATTTCACTTCTCTTCCGTCATCGTAATGGGGAGGTCGCGTTTACCCACGGGGGTTTGAGCCATTCATTGTCTTACCGTAACGGACAGATCTAAGTTTGAAGCAATTTAATTTCGAAGAATCGCAAGCGGCAATGGTGGGCGAATGCTGCTAACCACGCCGCCGAGGAAACTCGAGACATCGAACGCAAGCGACAACAGCGACGAGCAGAGAATCGTACAACGCAACGGAAGAAAAAGTTGCACGGAAGGGTAGGAAAAGTAGAAGGAAAGAGGGGGGGGGGGGGGGGGGCAAGTATTACGAAAGGGAAGTAAAAGTAGTATATAGGTCAGGTGCACGCATGACAAGCTTCGCTTACCCCCATTTTCTCGACAAGGGAAGGGCTGGTGATCTTTAGTTTTGACCCGGTCGCGAAAGCCACTGCGTTGTCGCACAGTTTCGGTGCTTGTAAATTTGCGCGTAGTTTCATGCATGCACCATGCATGCAGACTGGGAGAGTGGGGCACCCGTATACGTGTATTTCGGGAGATATAGCAGCAGATAATACTTGTAGAGGACAAATACGACGTTGCGGGCATCGCAAAGAAGTTGTGCTTCAAAAGGTGGCGGTTGTGAGCTATATACGTGTGTGCGTTACTCAACGGGCATGACTTACTATGCATTTGCATAGCCGCCGGTAAGTGTAGAAGAAAAAGAATGCTGTAGACCCGACTACGTGAACTATCAGTATACGCATTGGACAACCTCTCTATACTGTACAGTATACGTCATCACACCAGAGTATTTATAGATCCTATGCTTAAGTGTTTCGTGCTACACAGTTTACGGTCTTCACGAGCTCGCTACACTGTTGGGCCACAAAAATAAAGCAAGGATGGCACATAGCACCCCGTCTCATATACATCTATTCGCTACATATGTTTGTCCGTCGTATAACGTTCACATACATGCCTGCGCGCTGTATTTATTATGTACTTATTTACTGCGAACAACACCCATGAGCTAGGGAGTAAACTGAGCGTGTTTGTCTGTTTGCAAGAATAGCGGTCGGTTCTCACACCACCTGAGAAAAGAACGTTGCGTGGTGGTATGGAAAATTGAACCGGGGCTTACGAGTCTTGAATCCGTGCGCTCAAACTACTACTCCACGTCTGCCTTCTACGGCGATCAACTGTTACCTGTAGAGGAAATGGGTTTAGCACATACTTGTACACGTTACAGAAAAAAAAGGTAACTGCATGACCACAATTAAAATTACTTCTTTCAAAAATTTAATTCACTGCGATCACTAATTACTGCACCACGACAGTAATTGAGCAATTACTAAAAAGTAAGCGATTATTTTAACGTTACCTTCCTCCCTACATTTATTAACATTGCACAAATACAGTAAATAGCACAAGGTGGCCCGGCTCTTTCAATGTGTCTTCTGCAGCCCCTTCATACGCTTATCTTCATGCACTAAGTATTCCTTTTCAAAATTTTATTCAGTAATCTTCTCTCGTTTACTTGTGAACACATAGAAGCGACACTGAAAACTCGCTCAATGTGTGCGCTTGAGAGGAAATGCTGTGTTGTAAGGTACGATCACTTTTCTCACAAGATTGTGGTCACAGATTGTCACAAGATAGTGAATGCCGCGATGTTCGGGTCTGGGTTCTCTATGAAGACAGCGCTTCATTGTTGCTGGAGCTAAAGGAAGGCGTTCGCGACAGCTAGGAGAAGGGAAAAACAGAAAAACCGCATTAGATGACTCCCTGGTATCAACGTCCGAAGAGGCCATCGCTATAGAGCCATTTAAATTTGTCGGTCGATATCTGGTGGACCTCATCTCGGCGCCCTTCACTCGTTAGCTATTTTGACATAAACGACTAATTGTAACGGACGCCAACAAACGTTCATGTTCCTTGAAAATGTGTCATAAATCTGTAATGTAATTTAATATAATGCTGCATATTATTCACTCCTAGGAATATTGTTCGTGTGTTACAATCACCAAAATAAGTGTAAGTCACTTATTATCAAAGAGATAGAAACATATGATTTTACCTGGCATAAACTTCTGTCTATACCATAGAGGTCATAGACTGCAATGAGCGAAGAATTCAGCAGCAGCTCTTATCCCCTATGAAGGCCGCCTATAAGTGCTTCCAGGAGAGAGGGAGATAAATTTATTTCATGAGAAAAGCTCGGAGGTCGGACCTACAAGAGAAGTGTATGTGAATCTGCAAGCCTGCCATGTTCAGGTGATCCAGGCGTAGCTGCAGGACGCTGATTGTTGGAAGGAGGTAATCCAGGTACATGTTTTCACCCCTTTGGACTTTGTAGTTCATGTCAAATTTAAGTTCTCAAAGCTACGCCGCCTGTCAGAGCTTGTTTCGTCAAATATGTAACTGGTTACATGTAATCAGTTACTGAAAAAAAGTAATTAAATTACAGAGAGCCGTTTCCGAGTAAACAAAGTGATCACTAAATTACAAACCTATCAAAAGAACGTAATCGATTACAAACGTGTTCAGTGTCAGACCAACTAGCCCAACTGTTTTGTTTTCCTGAACTTCTTTGGTACTGCCCGCACTTAGTCCTTGCTCAGTTTCTTGGTATTGAGTCTTAGTATTGTGGTAATTGACATCCTTGCTTGGGGCAAACAACCTCGTTTCCTCTTGCCACCAGGGTCACCGATCATCGCCGCCCATTTTCCCGTTATATACAGCCCTCTCGATCACATCTCGTCCACGTGCCCAAACCATTACAGCATCTCCTTCTCAGCCTTTACCCAACTTCAGGCGCTTTCGCTGTAGCTAGGATGTTGCAGCTGCCGGGTTGGGTACAGAGTTTATTCCCACTGCGTCCGCTGGGTCACTTAGATTGCTACGCAACTAGACGCTGTGGCGGCAGCTCCTGAGCGAGGTGTTTTCGCGCACCCAACTAGCCAGTAAACCTGCGCGCCGCGCTTCTCTCGGGCATTCGCGCTCTTGCCCTCGGTGACGTAAACAATGAGCTTTTTCTTTCATGGGTGATATCCGAACCTGCGCGCCTTTTTCAACAATGCCGCTTCTAAAAAAATAGCACATCTAACAATGAGATACAACTTGTATGGGTACCCTGTCACGCGAGGAATCCGGGGAATGAGGCGGCCCACCTGGTAGCCCGAGGTTTAATCAACCGGAAGGTGTACCCCTCAACGCTGTAAGGGATTACCACATATAAGAAAATTACCGCTTATTATAGAGAGAATCGCAAAACATACGCGAACCCGCCTACAGAACTAACAAAAAGGGATCAGGCTACGATCTGGAGATAAATCCAAACCGATTCTATCACCAGCCCCCATCGGGTATCCAAAATCTACCCGGATGAAATCCAACCAAACTGACAACATTGCAACTGCACGAAGGCTACCCAAAATAACATTCTTTGGGAACGCGAGGGAAACCCTCCTCCACAGTCATTACTGCCAACTCCCACCCACGAGACATTGGAGTCACTCTTGTCGACGACTGACTACCAGATTCAGGCAGAAGTAACTAACTGGGCCGAAACGATCGTGGCAAGCATTTGGCCACCACCCTTCGGACCACCAGCAAGCTAATGTAACGCCCTCGTTATGCCGTAAATAAAGTTGTTTCTCTCTCTCACACACACACCGACACATCTCTTAAAATCTGTTTACCAAAAGGTGGCTTCTCCACAGTAAACGTCTTTGTGTGGAGAAGCCTACGTACGGAATTGCCTTCGTTTTGCAAGGAATTCGTTCATTCACCCACTAGGTATATACATACCTGTACACTCCAGAGTAGAGGGGCAATGTGTTAAATAAATCACACAAACAAATCTCGGGCACGCAGTTGAGTGAACAATAACGTAAATACAGCACAAGCTTAACATAAAACACCATACAAGTCGTACTTATACAATGCGTTACTGCAATATAAGTTAGTTAATGGGTGTTTGAAAAAGGCAGAGTCTGGTACGCGAAAATGCAGGTATAATTCGGTAATTACTGCTTTTGTGGAAAATGAGTTTACATGTGTTCTTGTGTTGCTATGTGGCAAATTGATCTTATAAGGCTATGATCCATACAAGATGGTATATACGGTGCTAGCCGGGGACAGGGAGACGATATAGAAGGATTGTAAATTTTACAGCGAAAGCTGTATATGGCTAGGCGAAACAAAAAACCGTTCGTCCCATGTTTCTCTAAACGTCTCCATTGGCTGCGTCGTCAGTTACGTCGTTCTCTATGTCGCACCCAAGCGCGCGCCATTGGCTGCGCCGTTAGTGACGTCGATCGTTCTCTGCGTCGTACCTGCTCTGCCCGCAACGCCGGCTCCTCGGTTCGCCGTTGCCGCATGCGTTCGATATCTCGAGTTAGTTCAGAGTCGTGATTAGCAGCGTCCGCCCGCCATTGGTGCTTGCGTTCTACTTCGCGATTTCAACGTGGACGTTTCGTCGCAGCCGAAGCCAAAGTGCCGCTCGAGAAACTCCCGCCGAAAGCGGGCGTTGGCCACGGCGAACGCGTTCCCGCCATTGCCACGTTGACGCTGCTTTGCCCGCAACGCCTCCTCCTCGGCTCGCCGTTGTCGCATGCGTTCGATATCTCGAGTTAGCTCGGCGTCGTGGTTAGCAGCATCCGCCCGCCATTGGCGCTTGCGTTCCACTAGAAACACAAACATGTAACCAATAATTGAGAAATGCTTCAGTACAACGTCGGGATTAACTCACTGCTAAACACCGGGGCCGCACGTTTTAGCTTCGCTCGTTAATCATCTGTACGGAGTGCTTGGGCGGTGTTTTTTTTTTTATTACAGAAGCAAGTACAATATATTTGCATGTGTGTTGTTGTCAATTCTATATTTAGAGCTGGTTTTGTTTGTGTAATGCTGGTATTTCTTTAGTGGTTAACAAAGCAGAGTATTATTGTACACATCTGTACAGCCTCAAATTTAGTCGTTATAGGGCAGTATAATATAGGTATACGACCCCGATTATGCGTATTCTAATTACCAAACTATTTAGGTGACGTGAAGCTGCGAATTGAGTGACGGAGCTGAAACCTTATAATTTAATCGGATATATCCTGAGTTGCTGTTCGATTTGGGTATCGTATGAAATTAAGAGGGCGAAGTGGAGTTGTGCAGGCTATGTGATACGTATAGGGCAGATAACCGTTGGTCTGTTTAGAGTAACAAATGTATGTTAAGGGAAGGGAAACGCAGTTCAGGGTGAGAGAGGGCTCGTAGGAGTGACTATATTAGAAAATTTGCAGGCTAAGACGGGCGAGGGGTAACTGGAGGTCACCTTGGAGAAGTCCTTCGCCCTGAAGTAAACTTTCTGATGATGATAACAATAATGATGATGATTCGATGATAGCATAGCGACGTTCAATTTCTTCGGCAATAATGGTTGTATAGCATCGTGCTTTCTCTCTTTCCTCTACGCAGGCAAGACTCGCACCAAGGACAAGTACCGCGTCGTGTACAGCGACCACCAGCGGCTTGAGCTGGAGAAGGAGTTCCACTACAGTCGCTACATCACCATCCGGCGCAAGGCGGAGTTAGCGGCAATGCTGGGCCTAAGCGAGCGGCAGGTCAAGATCTGGTTCCAGAACCGGCGCGCCAAGGATCGCAAGCAGGCCAAGAAACAGGAGGAGATGCTGCACCGAGAGCTGGTCAAGGCAGAGCCCGTTCCCACCGCCACGCTGCCGCCTTTCTCGGCGGCGGCGGCGCCCACCGACGGCTACTCATAGTACACGCACGCCGTGGACACACCCTCCCTCTCCGTCGTCAACGTGTAGTTTTGTACGAAGACCGCTAGGGGAGAAATCTGGCGCTAGTGTTCGCGCGGGGCACCGAGGTTGCGTTTCAAAGCCGCCTGGGGTTTAATGATGGGAATTGGTATGCGGAAAGTACGTGTATTTTCATCGTCATTCATCAAAGCGTGAGGAGAAGCGGTTGCTGAGGGGGCCGGGAAATACGATCTCGAAAGAATAATGAGCATTGACTCGGCGTGGTCGAGGAGTATATGTACTTTGGCCGATTTTTTTTTTTTTCGAAAGTGAATTGGTTGTTGTGTAGACCACGGTGCCTGGGTGTCGGCTGGTGTGCTTGTTACGTCATTTCGCTTCAGCAATGGAGCTCAACTAGGTGTATGAAGAGGCAAAAATTAGGAGGGGAGTTATTTCGCCATGCATGCAAGTATATTGAGCGCCGATTTAGCGTGAATTCTCGGTCAAGCCGATAGCCAAGCTGAAAGAAAGAGAATCCACGCACCTACCCACGATTACCATGACGACTGAGCGACTGCATTGCCAGGATATCTCCAAGTAATCTTTGTGCGGAACTATGCGGTTCTCCACGGACACGCAGGCCTACGGGGCTCATCGTGCAATGGACTATGTGCGCACCTTCCAGATGGCGCCGTGGTGGACCCACAGGACGCTTATTCTGTGCATGAACACGTGGTGCCACGGACTAGAAACTGCGGCGTGTATACGGACCACTTGATGGCCACGTGATGATTTGTGTGGCGACCTCTAAGCGCTGTTCTTTACATGTCGCAGCGGACAACCGACAGTGCGCGAACGTGCGTCTCACGACGAGGCAGTGCTGTGCGCAGTTTCATCGGGTAATAACGTTTTTGTTTTCAGTGTCTGTGAAACTAAATGCAGTTTGCGCTCATTACATTTGTTCTCTGTGTTTGATACTAAAAAAAAAGAAACAAAAAAGAAAGGGGTGAATGTGAAAAAATAGGGGGGGGGGAGGGTAGAAAATGCTCTGACGCACTTGCACAAAGCATGCCAGACCTCAACCAAGGCTTGCGTTGAATGAAGGTAAGAAAAAACGGCACCGAATGAGGTGACAGAACATGGGAACTAGGCAACTGGATGGGCTAGCTCAGATGGTATTCTCGTGCACGTGTTGGCGTCTGTGACTTTTGAAGCAAGCTGTTACATTACGCGGCTCGTGCAATCAGCGTATGTAGTACGCACAGAGCTCACGGCCGTATACCCCTCCTGCGAAAGACGTTGGATACTTGTGTACTTCCTCGTTGCAGGTGTCAGTGTTATTGGGGTCGGTGCTATATGCACGTATCACGCGTGTAAACCGTTGGAGCCGTGTCTATCCCATCATGCGCTCACTCAATTCGTGCATTGGAGATATTCAGAAATAGCGGATGGAAGCGACTCAGCGTTCACAAGTATAGTATCAGCAACACTGCGCATGCGTTGATCGCAAGGAAATCGGCTCGGATTCTCTTGCATTGCGCGTTCTCGAACTTTGCGTCGCTACCTATCAATCCCCACAATAACTATACCGCACACAACACGCGATCTGTTAACTGACATCTGCGCGAATCCACATCGCTCCGCGAATGCATTCTTTCTAACCCTCGCGGTCAAATAGCTGCTCCGACAGGAAGGGTGCTTCCGCGCAAACCCCTCATCCAAAGTCTGTATAAAATGAGACCACACGGGCTCGATACGACCATGCGCGTGGCTTACTTAATTCTCGACCGCTGCTGTCGGTGTGCGCTCGGTTGGAGGGGAAAAAGTGGGGACCAGATTTTACGACTGTTTGCCGGCAAGCAGGGTCGCGCCACTCGCGAGCCCGCTGTTTGCCCTGCTGCTCGCTGGCGCGCGCGGTCGGTCGGTCGGTCGGTGCAGCTAGCAACCGTAGCGGACCGGGGGATGAAAAGTGGCTAAAGTGTGCACGCCGCGAGTATTGCGCGTCCCGGCAACGCGTTGGCGGCGGCGGCCGGCAAACTTTCCCCAATCTGCTCGGTCGTAAACGGGAGCGCGTGGCGCCAAAACGCGCTTTTTCATTAGCCGCCTCGACGTATAGAGAGAGATGATCCGGCTGCCGGCGTGGATGAAAGGGGGAGAGAGGGAGCCGCGCCTCGAGCCATCGCAATTGATGCTTCCTCCATGATGCCGCACGTATGCGCGCTCTACTCCTCCGCCGCGCCGTTCCCCTTGTTCTCCTTCCAGGGAGGAATGGGGAGAAGAAAGAGGAGCGATCGTGCGCGCAGGAGGACCGATGGCTCCCGCGAGCCCCGTCCGTCACGGCCGCCAAACGGCGGCGCCGCTGCAGCGACCGGCCCATTGTGCTCGCGCCACCGCAAATCACGCCCTCCTCCCCGGGGGCCGATCGCGGCAGCGCGCGCGCGCGCGGGACGTCCCAGTCTTCTTCACCTGGCTCGCCGATGCGCTTCACTGCACGGCAGCGGAAGATGGCGTGGAAGACACACCGTCGTCGTTCGTCTGCCTCTCCATCTTGCGGTTATCGCGAGGAGCCCCCCTGCTGCTGCTGTTGTTTGTTTTCAAGCGAAGCTTTCTATAGGCGAACTCTCCTGGACGTTGCTCACCCGTGGCTGTTGTGTTGCTGCTGTCTTACCGAAAAGCTCACACATGGGACAGCACTCACGTAACAAATCGGCTAGCGTCGTACGTATAGCCTCGTCTGTACTACCCTGACAGATTTAAGGATTACCGGCTCTGTTCTCTCCGCAATACCGTGGTGAAACAACCAGCGGTACCTTAAACATCCTCAGTGCAACAAGTGTACGCCGTCGAGCGCATAATTCTTTATTAAGTGAAGCTTTCTGTGTTATCCTTCCCGGGGTTAGATGCGTCTGCAAGGGCGGCTTCCTTCCAAGTAAAGTGAAATAGTAAACTAGGCTGATCCCGGAGACGCCATTATGAAATGTGGGCTGATCCCGGACACAGTGTAATCCGTGGTCACGTGGGTCGTGCGGTGGAAGTCTCCGCGTTTTGCCGTCTTGTCGGGCAGGCACGCAGTCGCTATGCTGCAAAACCCGTTGCAGAAGATGAACAGTTTTATCGCATTTAATTAACCGTTTCACGAAGACTTCGCTTCACGTAGATTTCAAAATGTATGTTGGATCTGCATTATTTTATTTGGCCTCGCTTTCTTTTGCACTGTAACGCAGCCAACGTGCACATCGACAGCAAGCGCCACTCGCTTACGGTGGTTATATCGCAAGGATCATGCTACGTGGTTACGCGAAACTGATTCCAAGCTTTCAAAATGCAACATTAACTTTAACCAGCTTTGCGACAGATAACACGTATATATATATATATATATATATATATATATATATATATATATATTTCACGTGGGCCGACTTGCCATTGGGGGCCCTGAGACAGCGCACAATGCCATAAAGTTAACGAAGCGCAGAGCAAAATTGAGTTCTGAAGAAAGGCTTATAGGAACGTGGATGAAAAGAAAAGAGCGGCTAAAGTGGACAAATATCTGTGCCTCAAAAGTGTGCAGATACAGAATGGAGGATGTGGTCAAAAAAGTTGGCAACCAAGTACAGGTTAATTGAAAGTGTAAATAGACAGCCAGGAGTCGTTAGAAACAAAGCCGATAAATTTGGTGCAACAGGATGGAAACAAAGAGGTACGTGTAGATTTACAAAGACGGCAAGCAATAATTCAGAAAAGAAAATTTATGCGATAATCCAAAGTGCAGTGTCTTGATTTTTGATGACCGAGCTTGCTGCCTGAGGACAAAAATATACAGGACCAAATATTCGCAACAGGATGAGGCATATATGTGTCTGCTGCAGGAAACGTCCGGGGACAACTGAGCACATCGTAACGTAATGCCAAGACATGGATCCACCCAGCCAGGAGCGTCGAGGACGTTCACCTTCCATAAGCGTTGAGATTTGAAGCTGATCGAAGCGTTAACTGCAGGTCAGCGGTAGCGATAAGTAGAAACTCTCAGAGTAATGTTGAAAAAAAATTCAGAGCCCTTCCCCTGTCGAAGAAATGGGGGTAAGCGAAGCTTGTGGCAAGACGACGCTGTCAAAGGCGTTCCGCTTCGTTTGCCCTAAATTCAGGGTAGGCGGCTCTTCGCTGAAGTTTGGTCTCAACATCCTGCTCCCGCAACTCGGGGTCCGCAACTCGGGGTTTCGGCTGGGCTTCGGAATCCCTCACGCTAGAATCGGCACGTTGACGACGAGCACTTTCTTGAGCGAGTTCACGGCGCCGTTGCTCAAACGCAGCCTGCTCCTCGCGCAGGCTGGCGTATACAAGCTTCGCTTGAAAAGAAAATCCAGTATGGGATGGAACTTGGCTCGTCACAGGCATAGTTAACATTACAAATATAAAGGTAAAGAGTTTAATAAAAAGAAAGAATATAAAGTGGAGATAGGCAAAATGCCAGATTGCAACGGATGCATTAAAACCTGATTAGCTCAAGCAGGCTATAGGTGACCATCTGTCGCAGCCCCATCTCTAAGCGCATATGCCATTAGAAATAATCCAGCATCATATTGGGGAGTCTTCATGCACTTGCACGCCTATTATACCCTATGCACATGCATAGTGCATCGACACCAGTTCCTCAGGCGCCGGAAATCGCAGCATCCGCAAGACGTGAGCGAGATGCCTTAGTGTTCCCTTTAACACTGAACTCACCTGTACGTAGCTGCAGGTCATTAAAATGTTTCTAAATTGCTTCATTGACGTAACATGTATTATTTCTTGCGGCCCGCGCAGTAAGACGTCGGTGCACGAGAAGGGTGTTATCAGCTTCACGGCCACGACACTGTGCCGCCTCAAAAAAGGAGACCTTCACCGTAAATAATGAAAAGGTACTTATTATCCAATAAATTGTCTTTTCGCGGAGAAGCAGCACTTAGACGATGATTTATATGACGTATAGATAAAGCGATGATATTTTTTTTTTGTACAAAAGCTCAAAGCATCTGAAAGTTACGGCGAACACAATGCGTGGGGCTTTTTTTTTAATTATACGAACTTGAAAAGAAGTATTCGCGCCAATAGAATTTCGCAGCCAGATCACGTTTTTTGGTCCACATCGTTCAATAAAACACTTGGCGTTCGTCCTTGCCATTATCTGGGTGGATTGTATGTTAATGCAACGTACTGTTGCTTGATTTCACTCGGTTTCATTTGATTTTACTTTATTTGTATTTATTTATTTATTTATTTATTTATTTATTTATTTATTTATTTATTTATTTATTTATTTATTTATTTATTTATTTATTTATTTATTTATTTATTTATTTATTTATTTTCGAGAGATGATTCATACGTGCACTATTGAAGTTTGGCCATGAATCGGATGGTATTAGGAAAAGGTGTCAAATGCTGCCTGGAAAGCCAAGGAAAAGTCGGGATAAAAAAAAGCCGGTATACGTATATGGAGAAGAACAATATCAACTAGAATTTATACAGGAAATCGCTTTGGAACTGAAGCCCCTCAACGGCAGAGCAAGCATATCTATGACGGTGTCCAAGAGAAACGATATTAGGAATGGGAAAAAAATTACGGCCAAATAGGGGAAATGGCACTTCTAGCAAACTTTCCCTCAAAGACGTGAAGCGGCGACACAGGATAATAAGAATAAGTCAATTGTTCAGAGTCATAAAAAAATACAAAAAGATCAAACGATCTTAAGGCACGTATCTAACAACGAAATGTCGCGAAAATTTCATGGCTTCGAGTTCGGCAGGATTTTCTCTGCCAAGGGCATAGGAGATGTTGATGCTCAGACATGTTCGTTAATGTGGGTTCCGAAGAACTCGGTAGCGTGACTGCACGCCTCCGAAACCGCATCTGACATAAATGTAAGCTTAAATATAAAAAAGGGAATATAAAGTGAACAGAGGCGTTAAGGGATGCTCTCGTCAAGCTATCTGCAATTTTCATTCAAAAATAAGCCTCTATGACTAGGCACCCTAACCAATCGGGCTGAGTTTGAAAGAAAGGCACTGCATGCTATAAGGAATGGAATGCCCGTAACAGTGAACAACCAGTAACGGTGAGTGGTGGACATAAGAAAACTGATTGACTGATTGATTGATTGATTGATTGATTGATTGATTCGTGGGGCTTAACGAAACAAAGCAACACTGGAGCTATAGGAGACGCTATAGTGGAGGGCTCCGGATTAATATTGACCGCCTGGGGTTCTTTAACGTGTACCTAAATCTATAAGTACACAAGCGTTTTTCAATTTCACCCCCATTGAAATGCGGCCGTCGGTGTCGGGAATCCATTCAATTAATCCCAATGACGTACAATTGACTTGATTTATGAATTCAATTTGCGTAAGACTAAAATTATCACCAGGAATTCGGCCATAAATATATGAAGCCCTCAAAGCGTAAACGGGCCTCTCCATCATTCCATGATCACTTTGTGGGTCCTTCTCTATTCAGACTTTGGTCTCTAAAAAGATGACCTATACAGTCGGTCGGTTAATTACGAGGGTAGAATAAAGATAAAAATGAATTGAACAGAAAATAAAATCAGCCCTTTCCTCCCCACTGTATACTACAGGTGAAGACATAGGTATAATCGTATTTTAAGTGGGAAGGAAGGGCACACTAGTGGAATACTGCCGGCACCAGTGGCGTAGCCCAATGGAAAATTGGGGGGGGGGGGGGGGGGTGATACACACGTCGCCTACCCTCCCCGGCCACGTGCGTACCTCCCTCCCCCACCCTGAAAAAGAATGCTGGCTCCGCCAATGCCCGGAACTCCAACGTTTGTTCTCTCCCGAAAGTTATACAAGAGTAAATAACGAACTAATTAAAATAATTGTTGGCATCTGAAAAACGTATCTTTGATTGCAATGTGGGTCCCCCTTAGTGGTAGATAGTATTTTACTTTTGACATCGATATACACTTGTTACTGCATGGTAAACCTACGGCACGAAAACACATCGCCGGTCTAGACTATATTACACGGCCTGCTTTGCGAGGCGCGTCCGTGCTCATGTCACGATGGTGTCTTCACCTTCATCATCGCTTTTGGAATGTTATCTCCGCACCAGGCCAATAGCACTCCCTTTTCCCAATAATTGGCCATTGTATGCCTTTGCAATGGCCAGTGTATACGAGCGCACGGCCGTCGCTCATGATAGCAATCGAGGTGATAAAGAGACAATAACCGTGATGATAGACAATCACGGATTACATTTCGTATAGATAAGCTTTGTGAATACGGGACCAAAGTTTTTATTCTGCAGCTTGCATTCTGTAGCTCTGTAGCCCATAATTACCGTCGTTTCATGTACAGGAGGTGCGACAACTCAGTGCTACAATTTAAGTTTCTTTACACATTCAGAAGTTGTGCACTTCTGTCGTTAGAACATTGTTTACCATGGACGAGAGAAGAGAATGTTTCACATCGTGCGCAGTTTTGACACTGGACAACGGGGATCGCAGAAGATCCATAGATGAGCCCAACGTGGCAATGCCGGCCGATCGGTGTCACCATAGTTTCTTATACAATTATATAGAGGTAAAACTGACGCTACGGCACTGTTGTATGCATGTGAATGCTGAGATGTGTTGGCTTCGGAATGGCATCGTTCTCGGAGAGTCAGGATACCTTGAAGGCGCGCCTGGCTAGCATAGCTGTTCCGTCTGCCACAATGGTTCATTTAAAGCAGCATGTAGAATGCTTATATATATATATATATATATATATATATATATACATACATACATACATACATACATACATACATACATACATACATACATACATACATACATACATACATACATACATACATATGCATAGGGGGCTCATGTTTAGGTTTTACGGAATTTTAAAAAAATCACCTGTGGCAGAAAGCATAATTCATGTCCTTGAGCTGGATTACACGAAGTGGCGGACATTACTAGCCCAAGAAATCAAAAGATATATTCAACTAATTAAAAATTAACTAATGAGCTTCATAATTAATTACTTTAAGGCACATATTACAATTTACGAATTGTAGCCGGTGAGGTTGCAAGCCGATATGTCACCACTTGAAATGAATCTCCAGGATGACACGAGTTTCAATATATAATTTCCCAAAGTGTCAAAGTGTGGGACGAAATACCTGGCACTGCAGTTACTTTTGGGCTTCAATGCATAAAAGAGCGTTTCGTTAACAAAAAAAAAAAATGGAGGACGCTTAAGCTTCGCCTTTAAGAGTAGAACGCGATAGCGTTATCGGGACCCGTTCGCATCGCAACGCGCGGCTGTAGGTCTGGTAGAAATGCTGGAAAAGGGGTTTGTGTTTGAGTTTCCTCGTAGCAGAATTAAGTTTTCTCGTACATTCAGATTACAATCCGACGCCGATTGGTAAGCAGTCCAACGGCGAATCCGACGCCGAATGGTAAAGTCGTACTTTACCATTTTCCTGGCGGATTTCACTTGTGAGAAATTAAATTTTTGTTCACCAAAACCTTGCACCACGTGGAGGACCTGCGCGGTCGGGGTGGTTGGCGATGATTTTCTCCGCCACCCGCATCGCACGCCGGTTGCCGACGCCAGATTTTCTGCGACACGGGGCCCTTAATTAACGCTGTCGCGTCAAAAGTAAGTGGAACAACAGTGCATTTTAACGCGATAGCGTTTAGGGCCCCGTGTCACAGAAAATCCGGCGTCGGCAACCGGCGTGTGATCGCGGGTGGCAAAGAAAATCATCCAACCACATCGACCGCGCAGGCCCTCCAGGGCCTCCACGTGGTGCAAGGTTTTGGTTAACAAAAATTGAATTTCTCACAGTGAAATCAGTCAGAAAAATACCAAACAATTAATATAATAAAAAAACGTGCTAGGGGCCTTCACATTTTAATATAAGACCACTTATATTGCCCCTGGAAAAACGCCTTTCCAGCAATGCATTTCAGCTTAAAAGTGAAGCCGACTTTAAGGGGATCGGTGTAAGCTTGGTCTTTGTAAGCTGGCTTTCCCGCGTTCAGTGTTGCAGTGAATGAAGCCTACTTGCCGTATGCGAACGATGCGATGCGAACGGGTCCCGATAACGCTAGCGCATTATACTCTTAAAGGCGAAGCTTAAGCGTCCTCCAATTTTTTTACGGCGAGTTTGATGGTGCATATCTCCAAACTGGTGTCATTCTAGAAATGCATTCCAAGTGGATACGCCTTCCAAACTCACAGGCTACAATTCGTAACTTTCAATATGTCCCGTAAAGTAATTAAATAACAAGTTGATTAGTGAATCTTTAATAATTAGTGGAACATGTGCTTCAATTTCTCGTGCAAGTAATGTCCACCTCTCTGAGTAATCCAGCTCAAGGGCTAGAATTAAGTTATCTGCAACAGGCGATATTGAAAAATTCCGTAAAACTTAAAATTGATGACCCTGTATAACACAAAAGCATTGAAAATCATGATCACAAAAGCATGATCTCTATTCGATCATGAGGACTTGTGCTGGGATGTACAATTATGTGAAACGTAAAAAGTACCAGCGGGTCGCTAAGTTGGAAAACAGATGACAAGATACGCGCTCAATATGCGACAATGTCAGTCGTCTGTTTTCTTTTTTTTTTTGTCGCCTGCTTATGCACTATATGTGAGAAAAATTTATTCATGGTTGTAGTACCGCGTGAATTAAAAGTTATTGTTAAGTGTTTATTTTAGACATCTTTATTTGTGCAGTCGCGACCATGTCTTTAGGTCAAGCCACGTTCTAGGCAAAGCATCGCCCATCCACATTAATTTCCCGACATTCCCATGGCTACAGTTCCCTGTACCCATGGCGGCTCAGTGAACGTTGAAAACTCGCATGGACGCTGGCGCCACATTTCTCTATAGATCATATTTAAAAAACAAGAAATCCGAGGACACCTAAGTACTTCTTATGAGTTGTGAATGCGAAAGCATTAATGTCAAATTGAATGCCACTATGTGGTCCTTCGAGTTAAGAACTTCTCGCGGGCAAGCGAGAGCGTTTTTTATTTGGTCTTACCGAGCCGCAGTTAGAACACAGACGAGAGCTCGCGCGGACAAGAAACGCGCGAGTAACACAGGCTTCCGAGAGCGAAAGCGAGGGTGACGTGGCGTCGCGGCGATGTCCTCTCCCTTCACGCAGCACCTGGCGCGCTATCGCCAGTAGGTGTTCCCTTTCGCCCGCTCTGCTCCGTCGAGGAGAACTCGTGACGTAGCGTCGCAGCCAGTGGGAAGTGAGCTGTTTCGCTCCTACAGATGACAGACGCCGGCTTTTTCGCCCAACGGGCCATTTGACGCTTTCGCATCAAAACTCTACGAGTGCAGCTGTCGGAGTCAAGGGTAACAGAGGGCGCCAACCATCTGAGGCAGTTGGGGGGAAGACCTCATCCCTGGACCGGTGCGTTCCTCGTAACTATATAGTTATATTGTTCCGGTATACACTCAGTACACTATACTCGTAACACGTCCATGCCGCCTCCCTGCGGCCGGTGATGGAGAGGCCGCGGGGTTAACGGGGATAACAAGAACTAGAGAGCGGGGGCTGTGGCCAATCCCCTAAAATTCTTCCCCATTTCCCGCAGGAGCTAAGCATACGAGTATATAACAAAAAACGCATTCCATTCTATACCCCGCATGCGTGATCATCCCGCGCCCATATACCGTCGTTCTTCAAAAAGAAAGAAAGAAAGAAAGAAGAAAGAAAGAAAGAAAGAAAGAAAGAAAGAAAGAAAGAAAGAAAAAATAAAGAAAGACAAAAGTGCATTGATTCAAAGCTTTGTTAATCGCAGCTTATAAGTTGCAACGACAGCTGTGAGCAGTGGCGAAGTGTGCCACCCGCAGGATACTTCATTGGCTGTGAGCACGTTGTTGTAGTCTACTCGTTTAAATGTTGAAGTGATATGCAACACATTTCAGGTTTTTGCGCTAGCCGCAACTTAAAGGCAAGAACAGACGTCAAGGGAACATACGTGCAATCGTCTATATATATAAACGAAACTAAGTCGGGTGGGCTGCGCAGGTCGAGCCATTTGTCCTCATCATTTCCCATGCTTGCTCGCGCTCGTTGCGCAGCTGCATGCTTCACCTTCCTGCACGATCATTGGGGCTCGAAGGGTTATTTTGCGCCTCAGCGTTCGTTGCTTTCCTGGTAGGGATATCTTCTTTGTTCACAATTTTTCTCAGCGATGCAAACCTGTCGAAAGGTCGCCTCTCCAGTGGCGTCCACCCACACCACTGAGTCACGTTCCATAATTTATTTATTTATTTATTTATTTATTTATTTATTTATTTATTTATTTATTTATTTATTTATTTTACACCTTCGCGTTTAGGGCGCCCGCTACCCCGCTGTTAGTCGTTTTCTCCAGTGTCCTTTCAATATTACGATTTTTCACACGACGTTCTGTCCTGTTTCCTTACTCACATAAAAAAAAATGTGGTTGATCCCTCTTATATAGGAATCGGTATAGAACACGAAAGTGAAACGTGTCTTCACAGAAGTAGTGTAATGTTTATTGCACATTGATATATAATGTCTATTGGTGTTTTGTGGCTAAAGCGCCCTTTGGCGTTGATGCACCCACGCTGACGCCTGGTGGCACGTCTCCTCCATCACGACTACCAACGTCGATGACCATGAGCAACCGTCGTGCATATGGAAGCTGCACTACGCTGCACACGCTAGCACAACGCGAAAGACGAAGCACGTAACTGACACACTAATACAACGCGCAAGACAAGCACGTAACTGAATCGTCACCGAGTCAAATCAGCGCGTACAGCGCGTCGTAATTGCAGCCTCCGCGATCAACTTCAGAAACATTTTCAAAGCTAATTGCGGAGGCCACGCTCCGCTGTGCTGAGTACGGTGAACGCCACCTAGGTGGCGTTGGTAGTGCTTCTTGATGCCAGCGTCCCTTCGAATGCTGGCATCGAGGCGTCGTAGTGCTGAGACCACCGAAGCGTTCACTGTCGGTGCGCGTTAGTGTCATAATGCAGTACTTCTCTTTTCTGCTCGTAGGCGGCGGCACCGCCCCGAGCAAGAGCGCGGGTACACGGAGGAGTGTTAGATATATAAGGCGCGTCTGTGTAGCTCTCTGCAAATGCGTTTGTGGCGCAATGGGTTAAACGCTCGGCGATCTATCGTCGCGGACCGAGAGGTCGTGGGTTCGATTTCCAAATTTTGCATGTTTGTGGAACTTTTTCTTCTGGTTTCTTTCTTTGTATTATGTTCGTGTGACGTATTTCCGTGACGGAAATACGTCAGTGAAGTCTTGGTGGACCCCGGCATAAAACACTTTCGTGTTAAAAATATATATATTGCGCTGTTTGGCCTACGTTGCACAGAAAACACTCTTTAGATGCTCACTAACTGTGGCAGAAGAAGTAATGTCGCTGAAGACAACGTTTCGACAAGTGGACTTGTCTGCGTCAGGGCAGCATCTGCCTTATGCTGTTTTGGCAACACGCGAATGAAAAATTATTACCGATGACAACTTTCGGTAATAATTTTGACATGTGAAACAAAGTTTGAAAAGTGCACCGCTGCGCTATTCTTAGGACGATATACAACACGCAGCCGCGATCCACCAACGCTGTAGATGCTGTGCACATATAGCAGATGCGCCTCCCAAACACGCTGCCGATGAACTTTAAACGATTAAAGACAGTCTCTTTCATAGCGAGTTTACCCCCCCTCCCCCCCCCCCCTCCTTTTCCTATCTGGTTTGTGTGTTTCTAGCCGCTTTCGTGGCTAGGGTTGCCACCTGGCCGGTTTTCCACCGGCACAGCGGGTTTTTACCTAACGGTGCCGGCTGCCGGTTCGACCCCATACCGGCAACCCAGTTGCTGTTTTTATTGCGATAGCAATTATATGGACACTCAAAAGCAGATTTCTGCCATCGGCGTCGCCGTCGCCGTGAGGTTCCGTATGACGTCATTTGGAGAAGAATCGCAAGTTTGCTATCGCAATTGATGCTTCGCCTTTCAGGTGAAACTGCGACAACTTTTTTTCTGATTCTGTCATAAATCAGTACATGTGTGCATGCCTTTCAGCGGATGCCATCACAGAGAACGTTACTAGAACCAACGCCTCCTAAAAATCTTTTTAGGAGGCGTTGCTAGAACAAAGGTCAGTTTTTTTTTTTTTTTTTTTAATTTCCGCTTTGGAACGCCGCGGAAAAGTGGCTCCCTCATATCGCCTGCCGTATACCGTCAGTTGAAAACGTATGAAAACGTTGTGCGCATCGCTCCCAACGGGGAGCATTGGGCAGCGAGGGGCAGCAGATCCCTCTTGTCTACGCCGCAAGTTACGCCTTTCCCCCAAGAGCGTTGTTTCCCCCCGTATTTTACACCCAAAAAGAAAGACAACATACCACTGAAGAAACCTTTCTCATCTCTAACAAACGTGGCACAGTCGCACAAGCAAAGACAAATTACTCTTAAGCTTTTAAGTAAACACGTGGGTATACATAAAGCATGGTGGCGACGAAACCACATAAACATGAGAAAAGAACGACGCTACTCCAGCCGGTCCGCTTTCCGATCACCGGCTGCCTGCCCTCCTCCCAATTAAATTCGAATTTAATTCAGATGCAAGTACATCATTCTCTGACTTGAAGTACTCAATGCTGGGCGAGTTGGTATTCCAAACTAACGAAGAATAGAGCGAATAAACAAGGGACGAGAGAAAGAAACGCGATACAAGCGCAGAAGCGCCGACTCTGAGCAATAAAACAAAAGAAACAGCTCCTTACAGCAGCTAAATCGAATACCAAATATATGTTTAAAAGTGTCCTGCATTTAATATTTCTGCGCGTTTTCGCGAGAGAGCATTCATGTGTTTAGTGTTCTATGCAGACCTGCTCTTGAGTTCTTACAAATAAATAATTTGCAACTACAGCGCGGAGATCGGTACCGACCTTTTTTTTTTTTTTTTTTTTTAATTCTCAGCAAAGGTGGGCCCCCGATTATGCAAGTCTAAAGATGTGGGCCGATCTCGAAGATAGAGAAGAAAAAATATTGAACAGGCTAGCCAATGACGCAGCCAGAACTTTTTTCTTTTTTTCAGTGTTGGTGCGCGGGGAGAGGGGACTTACTTGACCGGGGAAGGGGGGAGGGGAATTTGCAAGGCCCCATGGAAGGTGCGGGGGGTGGTAGGGGGGGTGCACGTACGCGGTGAGCAACCCCCTTGCCGATTCCCCCCTCCCCTCACGCGATAGAGTGGCGTGCGCAGTGACTCCCAGTCCATTTCACTCCAGAGTCCGAACTTCGCCTTCCAACTTGCTATTTTTATCGTTATTGTTATTATATTATTTAACTGAGGGGCTACCCCTAAGCGGCAATTCGCTTTGCTGATGCTTGCTGCTCTGCCTTGCGCAACACGCAATGAAGCAGTTCTACACCGAACCAACGGACGCACCATCTCTATTCAGTTCTCGAGGACCGGATGGACACCGAGTTGAAAGCGAAACGACCTGAAGGAACCGAAAGGAGCGCTAGCCGAGAACGCCTGTAACTACTACAACCAATAAGTTCAAATTTAGCGGGAAATAGTAAATTCTTGGTATGTGCTGCCACCCCGTGCATTATGTGTACACTTCTTGTCACGAAGCACACGCCATCTATCGTTTACGAGTTCAAAATTTACGCCACGCGCATGTGGTCTGTCCGCTTCGCTCGTCGCCGCCGGTGTCATGCGGTCAGCAGTGTGGAAGCCGTGGCAGTGCGAAGGTCCTTGAAAGTATGCGGAAAACACGCTTTCCGTGACTAGCATTCTAATTAAAGCAGGCTCAGAGAACGCTGATTTCTACATCGACGAGACAAAGCGTAAGTTGCTTTCACTTGACTCGTTCTCTACGGACGGGCCGCACGTCCTTCCGGTCGTGCGGACGATCCGCACGGATCACCCGCCCGACACTTGATCTTCGGTTTCATTTCAGCGGGCAGCATGTCGAACCCGCTTCCGACCGAGCTGCACGACCTCCAGGAGCTTCGCGATCACCCGGAGATAGGAGGAACGGTGTACAAGCATTACTTAGCAGCAGCGGTCGACTTGATCGCTGGGACCGCCGGTAAGCGACGAGATTAT
This sequence comes from Dermacentor silvarum, assembly GCF_013339745.2. NCBI lineage: Eukaryota > Metazoa > Arthropoda > Arachnida > Ixodida > Ixodidae > Dermacentor > Dermacentor silvarum. The sequence continues at coordinate 38,732,015 of NC_051157.2, forward strand.
GCAATCCTACGGGCGTCTAAAGTTGTGCTGCAAGCCACAACTGTTACTCCTGTTTCGTTTACCTGCGGCTTCTGTCGTTCTGTCGTCATGTAAAGCAATGTGTCGAAGGCAGGAAACCACACGATGCTGTTAATTAAACACCAGGATAGCCCGATTTGCATACTGGAAGTAGGCGCTTCGCGGAATGTATTCGTTTTATAAATTATACGTTAACTGTGTACGACCTGAATAAACAGTGAACCAAATTGCAGGTGTCGAATTACATGGTCTGAAGTACGTGTCTTGTCGACTGCATGCGTAGTCGCTGATAGTTGGATATTACTTTGAAGGCAGTAAATGTGCTAGCGTAACAATTCCTCGAAGAGCCAACACCGAGGTTAATGTTTCTGTTTTTTTTTTCTCTCTCTCTTTTTTCCTCAATATGCCATAAGTCAGCCATTTCCGATCGCCGCTTAATGTATGATCGCCAGCTTCCAAACATTCCTGCAGTTTTGCTTTCGCATACACGGAACGGTTTAGAGCATGGCTGCCCATACCTGCTGACTGTCCAAGTTCGACGTGCATGCGCTAATCTCATGCACGTGTCTCTTTCACCTGACAGGTGGCGCAGCCACCGTGGCCGTCGGTCAACCTCTGGACACGATCAAAGTGAAGATGCAGAGCTTCCCCGAGTTGTACCCCAGCAGCGTGAAGTGCTTTCAGAAAACTCTTTCTCAGGACGGTGTGCGGGGCTTGTATGCTGGAACCGTACCTGCCCTGGTGGCCAACGTAGCAGAGAATTCGGTTCTCTTTTGTGCCTATGGAGTGTGCCAAAGGGTTGTGCAGAAATTGGTTCGGAAGCCCAACGTACAGGAACTGAGCCCTTTGGACAACGCCTCGGCAGGTTTTCTTGCCGCTTTCTTTTCCTCGCTCACCCTCTGCCCCACAGAGCTAGTCAAGTGCAAGTTGCAGTCGATGCGAGAAAGTGCTCAAGTGAAAGGGGCCACCAGTCAGGCTGGCATGTGAGTTGCGTGAAAGTGCACACTTTCCTTTCATATTTTGTTTGTTTGGTTGAGTCGTCTTTTTTACAACATCATATATTTAATTCGGGCATCCATTCAACCCATAAATGTTAAGGACAAGCCTACATCATCTGTGCTGAGCTGTCCTCTATACTGTTTTCAACGAGCCTAGCATAGCTTGAATTTGTTCCGCTAGACGCGTGCATCCTGTGTCTCAAAATAAAGACGTAAAGTAAGTTTAGGCAGGGCATTTATCAATACGACGAAATTCATGAAATACATGAAATGTTGAAAACATGCCACAGACCTTATACTTAAGACTTCATGCTTAAAATGACATTCTGTGGTTGTTGCATGATTGCAAAAGATGTCCGTATTCTGTGACACAGGATACTTCCATCTCACGGAACATATTAAAATATTCCAGCTGTGATGGGCATGTTGAAAACAGTTTATAGGACAGCTTGGCACAAGTGTCTGTCATGACTGACCTTTTTATATAAAGCCATCAAATATAAACATCACAGATTAACCCCTTCTGTGACACGGTATTATCACGAATTCTGACCAATATTGGCCAAATAATTTTTATAGACCACAATTGTCAACATGTTTTACCGCTCCAGAAAGAATACATTTGCTTCTTCGTGCGCTCTCCCTTAGATTGTGTGCTACCATCTAGGAAAAGAACTACCTTAGCACTGAGACAAAACTAAAGTCGTCGATGGCATTGCTGGAAAATGCAAACTACTACCACTGACGAGCTGTGCTCGTCCTTGGCCGTTTTTACCAGAAACGTGCGGACGAACCCAGCTCGTCCAATGCGTGGAAGGTGTTAACTGTCATTACTGAAGAATGAAATCAGTTGGAGGTGCAGTCAACTAAAAATGCAAGGGAAAATTATGGTTAAAAATATAGTTAGGTGTTTGCCAAGCAGTTTTAATGCTAAAAGAGAAAACAAGTATTGCAATGTGTACACATAATGTGTCAGTGAAGACATTACATCGCATGCTTATTAAATCAGTACTGTACCACCATACAGCATACATCTTCTACAAGAAATTTTCAGCAAGTTTGGTGCTTTATACTACCACCAGCTTGTTGAGCTAAAGTATGTTTTTACCCATTTCAGTGGCTCAGTGGCTATCGAGAGCATGACTGTTCTTCCACATGTTCATAAAATATTTAATAATTTGAAAAAAAAAAAAGTATACCAGGTGCTTTTTTTTTTTTTTCATTAACAGAATTTTTGTAGAATCCCCTGTGGTATATATAGCACAAATCTACCCATTGAGCTGGATTGCTTGAAGAGACAGGCATATTTGCACAAATAATCAAAAATGAATAATTGACTATAATTGATAAAATTTCACTTATCGATATTGAACTAATTACTTTAGTGCACAAGTTGCAATTTACAAATTGAAGGCAGTGGTTTCACAAGAGACATCCACTTGGAACAAATTTTGAAACTAGCTTCACTTTTGAAATAATTTAAGTGCTGTCAAACTTAAGCGGTAAAGAAGCACTGTTGTACCACTTACCCTTTTTAACAAAATTTCTTCTTATGCATTGAAGCTCAAAAACAACTAGACCACTAATGCATTTCATCACACACAGTGGGAAAACATATCTTGCAACTGGTGTCATCCTCAGAATTTGTTTCAAGTAGATATGAATTTCAAACTCAGTGGCTACAATTGATAAATTGCAATATGTGCGATACAGTAAATAGTATAAAAGTTAATTAGGGAGATTTTGGTAATTAGTTGACTATGCATTTCGATTTCTTGAGCAAATAATGTTAAACTTTTAGAGTAATCCAGCTGAAGAAGTAGAATTGTGCTACATGCCACGGGCGATCTTTAATTAAGCGTTTTGTTAATAAAAAAATGATCTTTTTAGTGCAGATGGCAGTTGTGAAACTCGTATTTAGAGCTCACAATACAATGAGACTTTGTGGGAAAGTCAGTGAGAAAAAATTGCCCGCCAATCCACCCTGTGAAGGTGGTTGGAAAGCGAAGCTTTTTACGCCACCCTCACGGTGACTGCGGCGCACTTGATATTTTGTACGTCAATGGGGACGTTGACGACTTGGCCCTTTATCCCAAACTGTCCGCCTCCGTGAGAGAGACGTCGGATTGACATGAACGGAATCCTAGGTGCTACCAGACGTTCCTCTACTATGTTTAGCGGAGGCAGATGTGCGGGGATCGGAGGATATACGTACCCGTTAGTCTTGGAGAGTTGAGGCACTTTACCTTCGAGTAACGAGTCTTTGCAGGCACCACACACTTTAAAGTTCGCAACGTCCGCTCCCGAGAAGTTACTCGATAACACGCCGAGTGCACTTTTCTTCTTCGCTGCATTCCTAACGTTTGCGATGCACGTTAGATCGTGTTGAAACCACAGTCGATCGCACACGGAGCAAGTGAACCCAAACTTTACGTCGAGAAATTTCTTCTTAAATTAGGATTAGCTCCCTTGAACTTGGCCAAATGATCAGTGTGGTACTTTCGCCGTTTCGCAGCGTTCTCCGCTTCTCGCCTCTCGTCGTCCTCGCGGCGGGCGCTCCTCTTGCGTTCGGCGTCTCTGACGACGTATGTTGGGTCCTGCTGCCTGACCTGACGCACACGTTCCGCTTCTCTAGCGGCATATGCTGGGTCCTGCTGCCTGGCATGACGCATACGTTCGGCATCTTGTGCGAGAGCTGCTGGGTTTTGCCTACAACGCTGTTGAGCGAGGCGATTTTGTTCTTTTCGCCGAGCCTTATATTCGCGCTCTTCTTCTGCCGTCTTTACTTTCCGTGGTCTACCCATAGTGGGGTAGTCTAGAAAATGAACCGAAGCAGTTACTAGGCTGGAAGGGTTTCGAATGACGTCAACCCTCTTTCAAGCAGCTGCATAAGCTTTGCAACAGCTGCAATCTAATCTTACGGACCGCGCCGAGCCTGTTTTCGTTGTTTGCCCGCAGCCCTTATCATCCATCATGTTGGCTCATCACTTTGAAGCTTGTTTTTGTGGTTTTTCTTGCGAAAACGAGTGCTTAGTTGTACGCTGAATGCCTGAATTTAAGTAAGCTATACTGCTATACCTGCAATAGTTAGCGGTTCGTCGGGATCGTTTTTTTATTACAACGACGGACACGACAGAACCCTTGGCTGGTAGAGGTACAAAGCTTCGCTTTAAAAAATTTAAGAAAACGCTAAGATGAAAGGCACACGTGGAGGTCCCCATGTATAGCATGCAGCGAGAAAACTGTTCACAAGATGATTTTGTCTCGTGACTGCTGCTACATAGGTCAAACATGCTGTTTGGTATAGTTGGATATAGTACCCTTTGGTACCATCCAACACTAAAATGCTTCATTGATTTATTCATAGTAAGCTTGCCGTAGTTTATTGTCATTCTTCCATGTTAACTAAAAAATACTGAGCTGTAATTGTTTCATCATACCTTTGTTGCAGTTAAGTTACTGTAGTGTTTTATAACTGCATTTTTGTCAGTTGTACTGATGTGCACTGAAAGTATTATGGTACTTAGACATATAATTATTATTATTTTCTTTTCATCATGTTGTTGACACAAGAGTGGTTTTTACATTGTCTTGCAGTGGAACGTGGCAGCTTACCAGGCAAATTTACAGACAAGATGGCTTCCTGGGATTTTTCAAAGGTTTTTCAGCTACACTTGTCAGGGAGATGCCTGGATATTTCTGTTTCTTTGGAGGCTACGAGGGAGCTCGTCACTTACTCACACCACCAGGAAAGACGAAAGATGAAATAGGTGAGCCTGGCTCGCACTCACTAGGTCAGAACTTGCACTGTTTTGTGGCAAAATCACGAAGAGCTGGCAATGATGGGCCCTCTTCTCTTGCACTGTGTGTGCGAATGGGTGCTATGTTTCCTCATGCTTTGGACTCCTGTGCCATGGGAGCTTTTGAGCATTCTTCGGTCAATGCAGATTGAATTCAGTGCTGATGACGGACTGCTACATGGCCATTTTCAAGCATTCTTGGCTTCAATCTCGCTGTATACTTATATTTCATGCTTTGATTGCAATGAAAGTTGCATACAGGTCACTGGCAGTGAAGGTCGAAACTGTGCATGAGATAGCATTACTAGTTTAGCTGTGATTTCTATGTTGATTTAGCTTTACCTTTAGTCCGGCATATTCTGTAGGTATCAGTGTAACTTTGCGTCCTTGTTTTTTGGTTTTTTTTTATCAACAGGTGTTGCCAGAACTATCGTTAGTGGTGGTGTAGGTGGCACGTGCCTTTGGCTTTCTATCTTCCCTGCTGACGTTATCAAATCTCGCATTCAGATCTCCGGATCCAATGAGCCGGCTCTGTCTGTAGCGAGATCCATAATGCGTACTGAAGGTGAGTTAGCAGTCCACCAAAGCTGGTTTAGGGGCTGTAGTTACTATGTAACAACTGCAGATGTCTGAGCTGCAGGTGTTGCTAAAACCTAAGGATGAGATTATAATGAATGCAATGTATACACAAGAAACACTTATCATTATATTTTTCTGATTTGTCTCGTCTGTGCATTTTAGTAATGTTTACAGCTTGAAAATAAGTAGTTGTCAATCTGTGACCCGCCCGCCTCCACCTTATATTCCCTGAAGTTTACAATACCCCCAACTGCCGGTGCTGTGGCACTCACCCGGCTACGCTTCCGCATATGCTGTGGGAGTGCCCAGCACAGTACACACATATTAACACCACGACCCTCTCGTTGAGGTTGCGTGAGGCTCTGCGGAGCTCCGCCCTCGACGACCAAACCTGGGCGACCCAGCACGCCCGTGAGGCGGCGGCGAGGCAAGCCCTCGACGTCCCCTCATGGGAGGCTTAGGCCCGGCCATCTTAAAGTGCTGGTTCCGCAATAAATGTTTATTCCTCCTCCTCAATCTGTCAGCGACATCAGAGATGCTTAAAGGGGAAGATGGTAGGATAAACGAATCAAAACGTGGGTTTCTAGGTTTTAGCATACAAAAACTAGTATACAACACCTCGGGAACATGGCAGTAACAGTCAGCGTGGACAACCACTCCAAGCCATTTGAAATGGCACCAAAGCCACGCACCCTGGTATTTAAATGCGTGCTGTTTGTCTTTTCTAGTCGTCTTAGCTGTTTCAATTGGTATATTTGCAGGTTTTATTGAATAATGTGACTTCATTATGCAAAACCCATTAGGTTATGACATGCTTGTTAGCCGTCACTACAAATTTTGATAGTGAGTGGCCTGCTGTAGTGTATTGCGTCTACGAGACTGCTTTGTTGATGTTCACTGAATTTTGACCGCGTTTTCTCGCCATATTATAGTGAAGCTTTTAAAGCTTACAGGGAATCATACTGTCAACAATCTGAACCTAAAATATTAAATTGTTCTTAATGTCATGCTGGCAAAAAAAATTTTTATCTCAATATCCTCCTCTTTTAAGTAACGGGAAGTGTGAAGAATATTTTTTTTTTCTAAAGATGGTGCTTCTACATACTAAAATTTTTAGGTCCAATTTGAAGACAGTAATATGTAGAATGTACCGGCCAATTTGAATTGTCACTCTGTCAATAGTTTTAAAAAAGGTACATTGAAATCTGAAACTCCATCTGAAATGTGATAGATAATTAAAGAAAATATGGAACGTTCAGCGTCAAAAAAGATGCTCCTCCACACGGCATAGAAAATTTCAGATTATCATCTGAAATCAAGAGTAAGTTAACAGGCATAGCCATGACCAAAGTAGCATTAAAAAATAATAATAATTCAATTCTGTGGTTTTTTTCGTGCCAAAACCACGATATAATTACGAGGCATGCTGTAGTGGTGGAATCTTGATTAATTTTGACCACATAGAATTCTTTAACGTGCATACGGGCGTTTCATGCATTTTGCCCCCATCAAAATGCGGCCGCCGTGGAGAGGATTTGATCCCACGCCCTCAGACTTAGCAGCGCTATGCCAAAGCCACTATGTGACCAGCGGCTGTGCATGAAGGTGCTAAGGTGTTCTTTAATGGAACTAATTTATTGCAGCATAGTTCCACGCCCTCGGACTTAGCAGCGCTATGCCAAAGCCACTATGTGACCAGCGGCTGTGCATGAAGGTGCTAAGGCGTTCTTTAATGGAACTAATTTAATGTAGCATAGTTACAAAAAAAGAAAAAGAAATCATTGGTTGTTGTTGCCTCATGACACAGTCTTTTTTTTTTATTTCTTTCAGGCATTCTAGCCCTTTACAATGGATTGGGACCAACTTTGTTGAGAACATTTCCAGCAACTGGAGCCCTTTTTCTCGCATATGAGTACACAAGGAAAACACTAAACACTGCTTTCGGCATTGAATGAGAGATTATTCTCTGTTGTTATTGGTGTATGTGTGAATGGCTCATATATAAAAATATACGTGTACTATCGTTGATGTTGCAGGTACCTGTACTTCTTTGGCCTCATATGCTTCATGGGCTTTTCAAAAGCATGGGCTCTTCTGCATAGGCTGTCTCATCTGCAATGCATGCACCCTGCCACAACATATGCAAAGCATGTCGCACTCAAGCCGGCCATGGCTGACTTGTCCACTGTGATGTGATACGATCACTAAGGGACAGGAACACTGTACAAAAGCAACACAACAGGGCACTGAATGAACTGAATCTTTGTTCCAATACTTGTTTGAACTGCACTGCAAGTTGCTGGTAGGTCAAGTAAAATGCACCGTGGGAGTAAGTAAACATGTCTGTTCCGTACTGCAAAAGCTGCATCTTTGCAGAGAGTCAGTGTAGAGATAAAAGTAAAAAGCTTGCTAAACTCAACTGCGTATGAGCATGACGAACCCCGATGTCTGAAGAAATGCTGCAGCCCAGAGATTAAACTGTGGTGGGTGACAGCCCACCTGAAGTGTATGACATGTGGATCACTGGTGAGTCGTGTCACACGAGATCTAGACTTCATGATAATAGAAGTGTTAAATAGACAGTGGATTCTGTGAAAGGAGCTAATGGAGGGCTAGCTAATTAGCTCAGTCTGATGGTCACAGACCAGTGTGAATCATGACCGTTTGTATGCAACCAAGAGCCCGAGCCTCCTTATGGACAAGACATATTTTACAGTCTCATTTGCAAACAGCGTAATGCGTTCCAGCACTTCATATGTGTGCTAAAACAATAGACCGCTAAAAGGTAAGTAAAGCTACTGAGGACTTGCAGCTGTAATGCTGCAGCCAGCAGATGCGTGTATGGCGGATCATGACATTGATGGAGGCTGAAGTTCAAACATGGCAGGTTGTAAATCAGCTGATAACTTATGCTTCATGAGGTAGCAAGGAGAAAGCTTTTCCTAGTTCACTCCTACCTGTACATACATGAATGAAAAAATAACTGCTCAGCAATTGTTCACTCGACGTACATTCCATTTAGATCTAGAGACTGGCAGAAAAGGGAATTTGCATTTAGAGACATAATTTCTTGCATATGAGAATTGTCCAAAATCTCACTTTAATGTTTTATTGACTATGCTGGAGGTATTACAAAACAAAAAGCAGACAAATTAACTTTATATTCTAATGCAAAATTATTGTCTGTTGGTTGCATCAATATTGCATAGATACTATTTAGCATTTAGAGTTTCCTACAAGATGTAAAGACCTTTATGCTATTTAGAAATCAATGTCAAGCCAATTATCTTCCCAATGTAGATGGATAATTTTGCTATTTCTGATAACTGTAGAAAGCTATGGGCCCAAAATATAAATTGTGTTTTCCATCAGTCACCACACTCTAAATGTGCCACCAACTTGAATTTGGTTTTCTGCTTGAAAGCATTTTTGTGTTTCACTTGTATTCAAATAAAAATATCAGAGCTGTGCCTGATCTACTGTTTCCTCTAAGTGCAGCTTTGATCATTCTATAATTGTAGTGTTAATTACCTTCCATGACCTGCTGTGCAATAGTGTCGAGGTACACGTACTGCTGCTTTGTGTTGGCGACAGGCAATAGTAGAGTGATGGGCAGTCAGCCTATAGAATCTGTGCAAGAATACGTATTATCTCTGCCAATTACTCACTGGGGTCCATGATCATGAGAAAGTAAATGACAGAGGAATAAAAATGGGTTGCAGCGCATACGGCAACATGACCAGGTCATAACTGAAAGCTTACTGCTATTCAACAGTTACTGCTATTCTAGTCGACATTAAGAGGAAGAAATGGGTTCGGGCCGGCCATGCAATGCATAGGGAAAATAACGAGTGGTCCATTATCGCAGGCCTTGCCCCTCTGCGAGCGCATTTACGCGCCCGCTCTGTCTATCCGTTTGTGCGTGTCGGTTCCATGTCCTTGCTGCAACGACACACGTTTGACAGCTCGGCATGAAAGCACGACAGTCACACAGAGTAGCTGGATCCTGAATGAATGCATAGGTAGCTAGGGCGTCTGCTAACTCCACCAAGTTACCAAAGCGATCTAACGCATTAAGATTATCTACTCTCGCTAACCTGATGTAACAAAACTGTAATCAAGAACGTCGTATCCACCATCCACATCGTCCACACAGCGCATCATTTATTAATAAAGGAGATGATTTGCTCGTATAAAGGCGGCGTTCCACATCTTTACACGATGATGATGATGATGATGTTGTAATGTCTCGGCTATTTGCACGTCTTCTATCCCGTGCCATCCCGTCGAAATAGTTGCCGGCTGCTAAGGCGCCTTTCGCGCGCATTTTTCGTTTCCTACGTAGCATTTTACCAAACAGACGCTTGACCTGTAACGAAAATGAGCTTGTGGGTGGACAAACATCGACCCTCCAACCTTTCGAAACTTGACTACCACCAGGAACAGGCGGCTTACTTGAAGAAATTGGTAAGTGCATGTGCGTCGTCTGTTTTCTATGTTCAAAATCGAAGTCTGATTATTCTGATTGTTCATGTCTTTCTATTGCTTCCGATCACATCGACACGCGGTTAAAACACATTACATAAAATGTTAAAGCGCTTCAAACAGCGTTAGTGGTAACGCCTGCAGACGCAGCGCAGGCAGGCACCTCCTTGACTTCCTTGTGCAAATTGGTGTCTTATAAGAGAAACTCGGGTTTTGGCTACGTGCTCGCGCTGTTGCTACATTCCTGGGAGCTAGTCATTTGAATAAGGGTGAGATCACTTTTGTCATGGACATTTTAGTCGGTAAGCAGCGCACCAGGAGCTTACCAAACGCTTACTGCTCATCTCGTAAAGCGCGAGAATCGGTAAAATATATACACAATCATTTCAGTATGAACCACTGACCTCGGCACTGCGATGTTACAATGAACAAACTTACCGGACTGCGAAACAGCGCTTTCAAGGCGTTGGAATGCAGGGCTGTGCTTGACAGACCGCCAGCAATTTCCTTGCTAACGGTGTCAACTGCAGACTTGCAGTACGACAGTTTGTCTTCTCGAGTCCACGACGTGCATGACTTCGTTCACTCGTTGTTCTTTGGCGCTCTCTTTCACTACTGACTACCTTCATCTGTCGTCATGACTGTGTTCACCTGTCATTGTATATGAACTGTTTGCTTTCACTTGTCAGGTCCATGGCGGTGACTTTCCACACCTGCTTGTATATGGACCGTCCGGAGCCGGAAAGAAGACACGAATTATGTGTGTCCTGCGAGAGCTGTATGGCGCTGGAGTGGAGAGGCTGAGGATCGAGCATCAGAACTTTGTTACGCCATCTAAGAAAAAGATAGAGATTGTCACTGTTGCTAGCAACTACCACATTGAGGTGAATCCGAGGTGAGCGCCACTGGCTACAGCTCTGGCACTAGTTCAGACGATTCCAACCACAGCGATGAAAAAGGACAGTATTTGATTTGTCGCCTTATGTTAGAAAAGGTCAGGTCAAATACCTGGCATGTGTTCAAATTAACATTTCGAGCCTTAGTCTCAATGACAATTATTTGATTGCTTACTTGTTACCATTCAGCACTGGCTTACCACCGATTTGCATGACAGCACATGGATGAGAAAAAAAAAAAAAGACACACACACACACAAATGTTTGTGTTTGTTTCTTTCCTTGCCTGTGTATGTATGTACTCGAAAATCATGAGTTACTGGCAAACCCATTGTGATATCTTGAAGAATGGCTTACGGTCTGCTCGAAGTAAAAAGAACTGACAACGAATTTGCTTGGAAGCTATGACTGCTTTAAACTCTTCTGAGTAGAAAATATTTCTTGTGGGCTTTGCTTTTGCACATTGTGCAACAGCTTTATTGGGTGCAGCTGCCTAGAAATTGCTTGCCATTAATCAGCTACATTTCCACACCCACAAGTCTTCCATCATGTACATTGCTGAGGGGCACTTAAGTACTATTGACGAGAAGCATCAGATGCCTTTGTTAAGACTTGGCAACTTGGCCCTTCCCTGCTTCACGAGGATAAAGCTGCCATGCGTGCTGGTTAGCATTATGTTTAATTTTGTTTGTAGACAGTATTTAAGTGCCATGCCAAAACGTTTTGCATCTGGCCATCTAGTTGGCAACACGAGCAGCACTGGTATGTAAATATATTTTCAATGAGCACTTTGACCTATATTTATGGTTATATGGTAGGTAACAATGCACTATTGAGAAAAAGAAGGCACGTGACGAGTCTTAAGATTCTGTCGTAGTTCATACTTGCATAGGAAATGATGAAGAAAAAAAAAAAATGACGCCATAGTGGTAGTGTTGTGCCCCTTTTCCTCCTGGTAGTTTGTGCCCCTTTTCAACTGGGCTGCTTAAAACATGAACTTCTAAATTGTGGGATCATTCTGAACAGTTGAAGGTATTCATGATGCTAACCAGCAAATATGTACGATGTAACAGTGTTCATTAACATTCACATCTGCATTTCTCTATGTGCACCTGTATTTCATGCTTACTTATGAACAATACTTTTCAGCGAAGCTGGCATCCATGACAGAGTTGTGGTTCAAGAGTTGCTGAAGACAGTTGCACAAACCCAGCAGCTTGAGAGCAGTGCCCAGAGAGAGTTTAAAGGCATGTATACACAGCTCAGCTCCACATGCTTGATCCTTTAGTCTGTGCTGTTCTCATGTTCCCTTATTTGTGCAGTGGTCATACTAACGGAAGTGGACAAGCTGACCAAGGATGCCCAGCATGCCCTTCGACGCACCATGGAGAAGTACATGGCAACGTGCCGGCTGATCCTGTGTTGCAACTCATGTAGTAAAGTGATTCCTGCTATAAGGAGCAGGTGCCTTGCGATCAGGGTGGCTGCACCATCTGTTGATGAGGTAAGTTGCTCTGCCACAACTGGAAGGCTTACCATATTTACTGGTGTATAAGTCGCATTTTCTTTTCTGAATTTTTTATTTATGCGTCATATAGAACGGTGTGACTTAAATATGCTTTCTTTTGGGAGGGGGGGGAACTGCCATCAAAATCGGATTGGATGCTATGGCCACGCAAAGCACACTGGGTTGACCTCCTGGCAGTTGCTACGGGTTGTGTGGGTGCTACGGAGGTACTGGCTTTGTCTCGTGTTCGAGTTGCTGAGCGCCGTGTGAAAAGGAAGGCGCAGCAACAGAAGTGGCGGCAGGTTGACCGACTCCGAAGTCACCGCATCTGCAGATCCCTTTCAAGATACGGCACGTGCCGCTCCGCAAACTACACAGTTGCTACCAGAGTGACCTGCATTCACGAAGTGAAACGTCACTAATTTTTTAAATCGCTTACCGAATGAACAGGTGCGTCTTATACACCAGTGCGACATATATATATATATATATATTTTTTTTTTTTTCGGAAAAACTTCAGTTTTGAGGGGGTGCAACTTATACAAAGGTGCGACTTATAGACAGGAAAATACGGTACTTCGCCCCTTTGTCTTTACTTACAGTACTGTAAGCAAGTCATTGCCATAAAAATGCATGCAGGTAACATGTTACCATACCTGGCTGCACCAGCAACGTACAGAGTGCACTATAAACTCCCTGCACAATTGCCTGTCACAACTGGAAGGCTAGCTCTCACTCTTCATTTACTAGACTCTTTATTATCTTTATTTCTACTTTTTCAGCTTTACAATAGAAACAAAGTAGGCATTTGCTGAATAGGTGGACATGCTAAGTATGCTCAATTACTCGTATGTGTCTCGCAACATAAAGAACAAAATCATCTTCCTTTGATATTGTGGTATGCAGATAACAGGTGGACACACCAAAACCATTTAAACACGAAAACCTGTGTCAGTGTCCAGCACCTTTTTGAATGAAGCTGCTGCATTGGCTGTGTCATTCAAGTTTTGCGCGCCTTTAATATATGCTTCAGTAGTGTGCATGTAACCACTTGACGGTGCCAGGTTTGAAACTAGCATAAGTGCAGTGGAACATGAAGTTCTCAGAAAATTAAGCAGTCTTAAAGGAAGGAGAAATGGAAAGAAAATTGACATGTACACAATGTAATTAAAAATAAATTGAAACCCAAGCGATTCTGAAACTACTTCAATACCTTGTTCCATTTCGAGATTCAGCTGCATTTGCAACAGTGGTTTAAACCAGACTTGTGCACTTGGGACTACTCCATGCATGGAAACTGGCTACAGAGTGATCACATGTTGTTCCCTGTTTGTGTATCAGTTTATGCTGATAGCACACAAGAATAGTAACATAACTATTTATGGTATATATTCCTGAAAACCACCACATTTTGCTTCTTCAGGTCATTACAGTGCTGAATCTTGTTGCACGAAGAGAAGGCATCACACTTCCAGACACCCTTGCCCAAGCTATAGCAGCGCAGAGTCATCGTAACCTGAGGCGGGCCGTGCTAATGCTCGAGGCGTGCCGAGCTCAGCAGTAAGCATCCCGATGTTTCTTTCAAAGCCACTAATTACAGTTTAATTTACTTTTCTGCTCTGCCAACTCCTTGTTTGCGTCTAGAAAAAGCTAAACACAAGCATCTCGGAGCTTTTGTTTAAGTCCTTTCTAGATGGAAATTTTGTCTGCCCCGTGTTCACAACAAGAGCAGCCTCAATAATTTTTAAGTTTTTGCAATGCAACAGTGCTTAAATAAGGCATTATCGACATTCTCAAAGTATTCAGCTGATAAAAATTTATGTTCGAATTACCTAACTCTCATGTCCACGAGCTGTTAGTATTCGTTCCCCTCTTTTGAGTCTGGCAGATTTTGCAGAAATTGCTGCAGTGGTTTCTAAATGAGCGCATCTGAAAGTATTATATGGAACAAGTTCTGCTACTTCTGAGAAAAACTAGCCTCTGCTCGAACAAAAATACAGTGCATTGCATTCAGCACGAGCTCTATGTAGGTGAAATTTTAGATAAGCTGCACAGTCCGAAAACTTTCATTTTGTCTTTCTTATGTTTAGTTCACTTTCTTAAGTTTAACTTCTGATAAGACAATCAATGTGCCTCCATGTTCGTCGTGAAGGTAGTCTATTATACATTGTACATATGTTTTACTGCATGAAACAGCTTTTAATGTTTTTGTCTGTAGTCGTGGCATCCTAAGAATACACCGCTGTCCAAGTCAATGAGAATATGTATAGATGTGCCAGCCAATTTTGTTAACCTGTTTCCTCAATTTCATGGCGGAGGCAAACATCTTCAACATCAGTGTCCTTCAGAAAATATGCTTCAGAGTGCGGGAGCACAGGAGTCAAGTGCAGTGCGATTTCGTAGTTCTGCAATAAAATTACAATAGGATTGTTACAAAATGCAATTTTGTTGCCGGAGCTTTTACCAAGTTCCTAGGTTGTCACTGAGTATAACATGAAATGAAAATTTGTGTCCTACCTGACAATCTCTGGACAATTAATTTTTGTCTTCGACCACCTACGCTTTCCAGATTATGGTATGACTTGAAGCAAACCCATTGTGGATACGTTATACCCGCTGGCCTGCAGAGGCCAATTGTGTGCAGGTTGAGAGCTTTTCAGCACCCATAAAAAAAATTCTTGCAGGAAGATGGTGTGTGGTGGTACCTTGCAACATGTACCGTGCTATGGCATTAACCCCTTTACCCCCCGAATTATTTTTGAAGACACATTCCCAAATTACCGTGTTTTTTTTTTCTTTTTTAGCATGATATGGATGGAATAGGCACATTAAATAAATGGAAGACAATGTAAGCAAGACACAAAACAATATTTATTGCTGGAGAAAAAAAAAATTAAGTATAGGAAGAAAGTTGGTTTCTCTGCATGATGTCATTTTCCTTGTTGTTAATGTTAAAAACATTTCAACCAAGCATTTGGTAATGGTATTGTAGTGCCATCTATGCATAAAAGAGAGAACTAGATGCATGGACTTGCTCAGATTGTCTTTGGCAGGAGTTTGCCGTGGACAACCCCAGCTCGTCCACAGTAGACGGCGTACAAAATGTGTGAACGTGCTGAGCTCGTCTATGGGAAGTGACATTTGTGCTGCACGTGTCATACACACCCGCTTTCTCCGACTCCTTATTTTGCCAGAACAAATGTATTAAAATTCTAAATCTTTCCAAAAACAATTAGCGGCTGAAATAATGTCACCTGACTGCCTGTTGTCCATTGGACAGTTGAATGCTACTGCTTAAATTGCTTTCTACCCCCTCTTTTTGTTTCTTGTTTTATTGTCTAATTATCTCTTTTTTGTATTTGATTTCGATTGATGTTGTGTACCTTGTTTATGTATTTTCACTTACAGGTAGTATCAATGACATGCAATACTTTACTGTTGCATTTATATTTGGCACTTGTAGCAATTTTTCATTTTGACTTCCATTAATATTATAACTATATTCTCACTATTGTTGTTGATAGTTGTATCCTGCTTTGTATATTGCCCCTCCTGCTTGGGCCATGTGACCTGCAGTTTTTCTATAAATAAAGAAAATAAAAGGTTAAGTATTGGCAGACAATTAGGGGTTTCATTAAAGGGCACTCCTTGAAGCTGTCTTTGTGAACGGAAATTTAATGCCACAGGCACGCACTTCTTCTACAGATACCCATTCTCAGATAACCAAAAGGTGCGCCAGCCCGACTGGGAGCTGTACCTTGAAGAAACCGCAAAGATGATCGTTCAAGAACAGAGTGTCAAGAGGTGAGCCAAATGTACTAGCTTGCAGTCTGTAGCAAATGGGCTTTGGAATAATTAGCTGCACCCTACTTGAACTCGTATGCTAGCACTTCCATTGTCTTTTGTTACACAGACAACTTTAGCTAAAGAGAGAGAAACCTTTCAAGCACAAAGGCTTGTCAATGCTCAGTCATAGTTAATGCCAGTAATGCTCACTGCTACCAAGTCATGTGCAAGCATTTTGGGTGCACAGTGTGCTTGCTGCTAACTGGTTCTCACACTGACACTGCAACTTGTGCACGTGCAGTTTGTGCACATGTGTGTGTTGGATCAGATTCTGTACTTAAAGGGACACTATAGAGAAATACCAAATCAATTTAGGCTGATAAAGTGTTCTTTAAAAACCATTTTCTATAATAAAAAAGAAAAAAAAGTTGATTGTTACTAAAAAAAATGAAGGTCAGTTTAACTTTTTGAATTTCGTGCCTAAACCCAAGCGCCGGTACATCAGTCTGACAAAGTGTATTTCAATGTATTTTTCGTATTTAGGCCATTGCAGCTCAGTAGACGTTCTTGAAACTTGCTAACTTCAGTCTTTGGGTCCTCTAGAATGCAATGCAGTCAATCTTTAGCCATGTTTATAAACTGCGCAAAAAAACGAGGACAAAAAAAAAAGAAACACGCGACACCACGAGCGCAGACTGCCAACTGTTTATTTCTGGATGATATAGTTTGATGATATAGTAAGAACGGCTCTTGGTTAGTTTGGTGATCGTCTGTCGCAATCCTGTTTTACATTGTTACCCAGCAGATATTTTTTTTGTTTGTTTGTTTATCGGCACATGTGACAATGACATTGCGGGCACGTGTTCAGGATCATGAATGAAATATATGCTGCTTGCTTTCCAGAATAAACAGTTGGCAGTCTGCCAGTACCCAGGATCTCTGCCAGGGGGGGGTTGACAGTTTGCCAATACCATCTAAACAGCACTAATTTCGATTTCTTCACGGGAAATTGTCGAAAAAATGCGCTTTTTGCGAGTGTGCAGACGATTGCGCGTCTTACATCTTAGTTGCAGTACTCAAATGCGTAAGGAAAGAAAAGGGGTTAAACAAAAGGGGGAGTTAAGTCGGCCTCAGGGGGGGGTTACAACCCCCGAATCCCCCCCCCCCCCCCCCCGTCGGTGCGCCACTGCAGTCTGCGCTCGTGGTGTCGTGTGTGTTTCTTTCTTGTGTCCTCGTTTTTTTCGTTCAGTTTATAAACGTCTAAAAGCTATGAACCAACTAGCCCGCCAGAACGTCCTACTTTACCCATGAAAAATTAACTAAGCCCGAGTCGATGCCGTCATAATCCATGATGTCACGTTGAGGTAATATGGGAACTTACTAGGAGTATGAGAACTTACTCCGATGTACAGGGCTAATAAAAAAGTAAGATGTTCACTAGGGGCTCACAGTACCTTACTGTCATCCCCTAGTCAACGCATTGAAAGGAACTAGGAGGTGTGTCTGCATTTTGCAGATTCACTCGCATTTGTGATGGTGGGATTCAGGCTTTGACACTTAGTTTTTGGACTGCATCATGCTTACAAAGTGGCTGTGGAGCGTTCGCACTTCGTACTCTTGCACGTAATACGCATGCTTTGTTTTTCTCTGCTTCGCATTGTACGATCGCTTATTGTATGGTGCTAGTGCGGCAAGAGCATTCCCAATCTACTTTGGCAGCATGTGGTAATCTATACATTTCCAATTTCAGGTTGTCTGAAGTAAGAGCTCGCCTTTATGAGCTTTTGACCCATCTCATCCCGCCAGATGTCATCTTGAAGGTTAGTTTTTAAGAAATGTGCCTTTTTGCAACATATCTGGGATATCAAAGCCACAAATGCAGGGCTGGATCAGTGGAAACAACCGGTGGTGCACACCTTTCAACACAGTGGCGCACCAACGGGAGGTGTTTCGGGTGTGGTAACCCACCCCCATATTTCTAAAATGTGCCTCCACTCAACACTCCATCTCGACTCAGAAAAGTTGACAGTAGCACCTCTCCTTGGCAGAAGTGGTCACTGCGCTTCAATGACATCTGCAGCAACTCTTGAGAAGCGCAGTGTCAATTTCAGTCAAGGGGTGGTGCTGCACTAAACTCGATGGAGTGGAGAAAGTGCTTCGACTGGAGGATCGTTTGAGAATACGCAAGTCGGTGTGCTCCCACCAGTCAATTTTGTCGATGTTGCTCTGTGCTGGAAAGAATGTTTCAAGCAAGTGGCTTGTTCATTAACCCTTTGCAGAAGGTAAAAAAAAGTTGGAAAAAAAAAAAAAAAAGAAACTTGCCAGAAAGACAGATTTTTCATTTTATTTTTTCATGCAAGCAAGACCATGCGAAACATTTGTTAGAAAGGTGAACTTCACTAGAACAAATTATAATTTATCACTGTAAGGAAGGTGGGCTTCACTGCACGCAGTTTATTCTATGCTCCCAGCTTCACTCTTCAGCAGCTCTCGAGCCATCTGATGTTATTTATAATCACAAAAGAAACATGCGCCATCTGAAAGAAGCGCGGTGCAACACAGGAGCTCAAATCGTCTTTAGGCCTGCACGAAGAACAAAAAAGCGCTAGACAAGCTGGTATCATCATTCGTCCTTATTGTGATTGCAAGTACGCACTTGATTAGCTGAGCTTGTCTTCTATCCTTAAAGGGTTAAAAACACAGCAGGCCAACAAAAATTGTGAGATTTGCTTGAATAAGCTACAATATACCCATACCCTCTTCCTATTTGTAAAGCTAGATTTTCTGCGAGGCAGTTTGCCCAACTAATGGCAGTGCAGTCATTTTTTTTAACAGCATGTACGAGCACAGTTTGCTTGTATTATGTTAACATGACTATCATGATGAAACCACACTCAAGAGACAAGCCCCAGCATGTGCAACTAACATTTCATCTTCATTTGAACAATGACTGGTGCCACCATTACACTTTAAAAACAGTTTACAGCCTTTTTCCCAGAACAAATGTAATGATCTATTGTGCGTGCCTCTTAACAGCGAAGCTGTTAAAGCTGGAGGAGAAACATCCGAAGTCCGCAGAAATCTCCACGCCATTGCCTAGCAACAATCAAGCCACAGCTGCGCACCACGTGGCCCAACCTCGCCTAGCCGCGCATGCGCCGAAGCAGTGGCGATGACGTCAGCTCGCGTTGCCTAATAACCGCCGGCGCAGGTGCGCACTCGCTTCGCCCAACACAGACACGGCTCCACCGGGCTCCGCCAGCTGCGCTCTACTGCGCATGCGCCGTGACGTCATTCCTGTGTATCGTCGGCTGTGCGCAGCCTGTACACTGTGCATAGCTTTTGCCCCACTTCCCCTACGTGTGCTTGGACTACAAGTGCTTCGCGAGGCGTTCCCCGATGCCACGGACCACGAGGAAATGCTTATACACTTCGTATAACTTAGCATCACTTCGTATAGCCACGACCAGCTAGGAACCGATCAGCTCTGCTGCGTCCTTAGCCTTGCGCCACTAGTGCAAGTTACCCCGAATTTTTTTTTCTTTAACAGTGTGTGCCGGGTACTTCCAGGTCACGACCATGTGTTATCAGCATGACATGACATTCTTGACAAAAAAAAAATAGCTAGCGCAGAGTTCTCAAGAAATGCAAGCATGGCTGATGATTATTGTTGTGGAACGATACATCCCAAAGTGTGTGAACTACTTTGAGAGAGTAGTTTGGCAAATGTGCAGTGCAGAGAAGTGCACTTGTGATTTAGCAAAAGTGTCTATTCTGTTGTCACAAGTTTATTAAAGCGAAGAGCTTTCTTTGGCTCGTTCAGCTGTTCTTGTGGTTGGTCGATAGTCGGACTCAGCAAGGAGTATGTTTGTTTGTTCAGGCTATTCATTTCTGTTTCATCATGAAGTAGTTGGTTGTCCATAGCTGAAGAAGCTGATGCAGTTACATGCAGTGCTTTGTATCTGTTTGTACATGAGCCATTTCCTGTGGCATTTCCATCAGCATGAAAAGCTACTGTAAAGAACTCCAACCATCACAAGCACTAAATCTTGTGGAAAAATCATTTATTTGTACATCTATATTTGTATTTTCACTCGGCATGAAACTTTCAGACACCTGAAAACATGCCTACTAACAACATACATATAACGAGTTCTAAATACTGATAGCACTCAAACAGGTAGTACAGTCGAACCTGCACATTTCTACAACAAAATGAATGCGCACGGTGAACTTGAACTATGGTATTTACAAGACATTTACATTAAGCAGCATCAAAGCTATGTTTGGGCAACATGTAAACAAGCACTTCCAATGCAGTGACATGATAAGAGATCACGAAAAGACACGATTAGTAATGTGCACAACATTGAATTGGCTTATCCTTGAAGTGCTACTAAGACACAAACAAGTGTTTAAAACATTCAGTATGCTCTCTCTAGACATGAGACAGAAGCCCCCTTTTTGGAGGACAGGGACGAATGAGGGCATTTGCTGTGGAAGATATTTATAAAGTATGCTGATGAGTGACTAAAATTAACAAATTTGAATTTCTGCTTCATTTCGCTGTCATCTAAGTATAACAAACAAAGAAGTATAATAGACGCTATCATCACTGGTATAGGGAAAACAAAGCACTGAAAGCAATTGGCCGCTCCCGATTTCTCAGTTGCATGCTCATAACAGTGCTTGTTTTGTTCACATGGTGCGACACTGGGAAGCAGTTTTACTTCCACTTCAAAAGGTCGAATAGGTGCAGCACATGACCATCATTGGCTCAGGTCTGTTCCAGCAGTACTTCTTTCATGGAGACCCTGCAATTCTCAGTAGCCTCCCGCTACGTGGGGCCTTGCGAAGCTTGCTGTTCGTGGTCGCGGCATGGAGTACGGCCCACTAAACGTTGTTTGTGGTGCAGGGCCTGCTGAAGCAAGTGGTGGCGAACTGTGATGGGCAGCTGAAGGGCGAGGCCACTGCCCTAGCAGCACAGTACGAGCACAGGCTGCAGCTAGGAAGCAAGGCCATCTACCACCTGGAGGCGTTTGTGGCCAAAGTCATGGCCATCTACAAGAACTTCCTTGATGAGAGCATCTCGGGATTCTTCTAGCCTGTGGCTGTATGGACTGAAATGCAGCTCTGGAAAGAAATAAATGTTTCCTTTGTATAGATGGCAGTTTAGTATTGGCATAGACAAAAAGACAGCACTAGCCTGCCTCTTTAAGTGGACCACAAACTGTAATGTTTGGTAAGATCATGAATAAAGCTCCTTAAGCGACATTTTAAGGCACAGATGCAAAGTTGAAGGTGGGCAGTAGTGACATGATTTCCATTAAGCAGAAACTAGCACCACTGTCAAGTTATCTGATTCTCACATCACATAGCTCATTAACTATGAATAGTCAATTATAGAAGCTGCAGCTGAAAATGCAATGTTAACACTGTAAAAATCAAAGCATTTTGTTTGAATATAACCACAGAAAACTTCCGTTAATTTGGCTCTGGTTAATTAGATCCTGGCCTGCACCCATGCATATCTATGAGCCCAAACTTTTGTTATTTCAATTCTAAAATTGGCCTTCGCTGGATAATTCAAGCTTGAACAGTCGGCATGCACGTG
This sequence comes from Dermacentor silvarum, assembly GCF_013339745.2. Taxonomy (NCBI): domain Eukaryota; kingdom Metazoa; phylum Arthropoda; class Arachnida; order Ixodida; family Ixodidae; genus Dermacentor; species Dermacentor silvarum. Next base: position 38,753,698 of record NC_051157.2, read on the forward strand.
CCTGACCCCTATGGTGGCCCCAATAACAACCCCTTTAGTGACAGTGAATGTTAAATTAAAAACTGTTATTTTCACCCTCCTCTAGAGAGATTTTCAATTAATAACTGTAGCTCATGATGTCTGATTACGGTATGTACCTTAAAGGGTACATACCGTAATCCAAATCTCCACCTAGCGGATTTCCGCTGAACTATATTACGTCATATACGGTATGTACCTTTAACACGCACTTTTTTTTTCCAGGACAATTGGGCCGTAAATTGCCTGCACGGTGCAATTGAACACAATACTAAAATCGCCTTCGCGCCATTTTATGGATTAGCGCATAACACGAATGTATTTCAGCAAAACTGACCTGAGTTGTGCGACACACATTAAACCATCTTTCTTGCTGAAAGATCAGGTGCTTGTTAGATTTCTACTGTTTCGGAGCTTCAGTGTAATTTATTCGTTAGGTTTTCACTTTGGACATGTAGAAAGTGGGTACGCGTTTGATTTGGGGGTGTATTGGAATCGGGAGAATAGTGCCAAATTACGTAATCGGCTGCTTTTTTTGGATTTTTTCTGCATCTTGTTTAATTCGACCTGCCAGATAATTTAATAAATTTCGCCGGTTCTGTCAAGGTCGCATTAATGGAAATCCTGTACGTGCTTTTTTATTAATAAGTCACTGAGCCATACGAGTCATTGGCTTCATCATTGAGGAAGATTAATATGCTATGAAAGCTGATTATTAATGTGCTCAGGGTCAACAGGGGAGACAGTGAAGAGAAAAAGAACTAAACCAGTTTTAACTGCTATGCGACTCTTTCAAGACATTTTCGTTTCTTTGAAAGAAAGACAATGGTGTCAATGATGATATCCGAGGCCAAACTTCCCATTATGCAATCTGCACCCATGATGGTGCAAGTCAGTGACTCCTTGTGAGTGTTTTCCACAGGGAGCACACTTGTTCAGTGAACATACGACAATGTAAGCCATCACTAAGGTGTAAGTGCAGGGATGTTGGCCTCTGTTTGCAAAATATGAGACTGGGCAACGAGGAAGCCAATATTTCAGACGCACCAAAACTGTGCACGTGCTTCACTGATGGTGGGTCTACGGGCGGCTCTCTGGTGCGGACAGGCTCCACTTGCACTCCTAAAGGGATATAACAGCATCTCTTTAGCATTTGCAAAGTGAAACAAATCTGACTTGAGACCTACTGGCTACTTAACACTGAACCTGATGGATGGAAATAGTGGAAAAAAAGAAAAAAAGATGAATGAATGGATTTTATTGTGCAAATGCAGCAAGGCAACAAGAATAGTAAGCTCTTGTTCTCTGGTCGAGAAATACAAGGTTTTAGATGCCACATATTTTTTAGCATATATAATGTGGCCAGGGCAGTAAAGGAGCATAGTGAGAAATGGCACACTTAAAGGGACGCTCTGCATAATGACCTTGATAAGGGTTGATGTTCGGTGTTATTGGTGTAGTGTAGTAACAGACAAAGCATTTGAAAAGACAAGGACAAAGGTGGAGAACACAACTTAATGGAGTTGATATAACGAGAGTAAACCTTTCATTAGTGTATACCGATATATGCTGCATGTACATGCCATATTGAGGCCATAGAATTACTTCGACCATGAAGTAATGAAAGCCAAAGCTTAAGAAATGAACATTAAAGAAACGTAATAAAGAACTCTTACTAAGCAAGTAGATGGCTCAAAGGCTTTTACGTCTTGCATGCTGCCACCTTACAACCACTGTCACTGATTGGTTTACAGGTTAATTCAGGTATGGGGAGGGGTTGGGGCAGCAAGTATCTACACCTTGCAATGAAATAAAAAGATAAGGGGGCACAATATGACACTGAATTCAAATTTTGGATAGACAAAGTTGCAAAGAATTTTATGTGCATTGTGATTTGAAGCACTCACACAATCTCATGCAAATGTGGCGGTGCTGTCAAGCGGGCAATCAGAATTCATGAGGAAAGATTTGCAAATGTGCGGTGAATTATGCAGTGCAATGCTTCTAGTGATGAATTTTGCATAGGAAGTGTGGCACAGAATATTTTAGTAAGATACTGTGGTGTCTTTGTTGCTGAAAATAGTGCTGCGTGCTAAGCCATGAGCTGAACTGAAACAGTTCCCCTCGCTCCCATGCTAATAAAAGTGCAGCACAGATGGGCACTAGTGCCACAATTCCCTCTAGTGCAAGTTTAAAAACTCTTATGGTGGTCTCCAATCTTTCTGCTTTGCTTTTAGGTAGTACATTTTTTTTGCTTGAAAGACAGCAACTGCTTCTTTGGAATATGTGCACTGCAATTCCCTCTAGTGTAAGCTTTAAGAACTCTTATGGTCAGCTTGGCTTTCAGGTAGCATTTCTTTCACTTGAAAGACATCAACTGCTCCTTTGGAATGATAACAATGATGCCGTGCTTTCAAAAACACGTACTTGGTTCTGCCTTCCTCTGAATGGTGGCTAAGGCATCCAAAGCACCGGCGTGATTCTGTCTAGCTGCTCTTGAATAGTGTTTTATTGCTGCTGTAAGGTCCTTTGGAACAGCAAGGCCCCTCTCAAAGCACAGGCCCAGGTAGAACAGTGCATCTGGATCCTGAGGCAACAAAATACTATTCAATATTGCCTTCTAAATTTCTTTGCTAAGTGAAAAAGGTACCTTGGCAGCTGCAGCTTCCTTCAGCAATGGCACGGCTTCATCAAAGTTTCCCTCTTCAAGGTATTTATGTGCAACGAATGTCTTTGCCTGTAAATGAAACGTACGATTTGCAATACAGCAGGCCATTTGCATTGCGTCCATACATTTTTTTCTGACTGTGGCTTTGATTACTGTACATATTTCATGTGCATAGAAACAATTTACTCTGCCAGACAGCGGGGGAAAAAAAAATACAAAGAAGCACATTACAGAACAATCTTGGTAAAAGCATGCTGGTTTAACTGATGCAGCAAGAAATGTGAAGCAAAGGAGGTCTAGATGGGAAGCACTATAATGCAACACGTGTGCATGATTGAATGCAGCACAACAGCACCCTCTGCCAACTGCTGCACTTGAGACATCTCTGCTGTGAATCCTGTATAGTGCTGTTAGCTTTGAGGTAGCATACTTAAATAACAAGGGAGCTCGAGGATTGAAATAATGCAAGCAAATTGAATAAGAATACAGTTAAATTTTGATTTAATGAAATCAATCGGATCCAAAAATGATTTAGTTAAATTAAACACTCATAAGATGTAATCTTTGCCTGCATGGGCTTTGTTACATTGGCACTGGTAAGACAACACATGCTTCAACTCAGCTGCGACACAGTGGGTGGTGCCATCTGATAGAGCTGATGCTGAGCCATCAAAGCTGGGACACTGCAACGGGCAGTCTGGTAAAACGAAAACAGCCAGCCTAAAACCGGCATGGTAGTGTGCTTTACTGCAGCAACACGAGTCAATTTTGAGGTTTTTAGGGGCGAAGCTCCTTATAGCGGCACCCGTTTGTCCCCGTCGTAGTAGGTAGCCACGTCTAGTTTTATGAATTGCTCAATAGATGGCGTTGTGTGTCCGTATATGTATACCCATATCATATATACATATATATGTATACGTATAGTATAACCGGAAGCCGACTTCCGCTTCCGGTTCCACTTCCGGTTCCGGCTTCCGGAGAACGCTTCCGGCGTTTTATGAAAAAAAAAATCCAAAAGTTGTGTCCGTAGCGCGGAATCGAACCAGGGACCCCTCGCTTCCGAACGCGCGGCGCTAACCACTACGCCACGAAGCGCACATAGACACACGCACCACGATGGCAATAAATACCCAACATTAACGAAAGGCCGCGTTTCTAGCGCGTTTCTAACGCGTTTGTGCTAGCGCGTTACGGCACGTGTGAGAAGCTGGTGTAAGACGCTGTGGCCTCTCTGCCTTACCTTTAACGCGTTTCGAACGCGCTGCCCAAGGCGGTGGCAAGTCAAGTTCAAGTCGAGGAGCGTTTATGAATACGGGGGGTATACTCTCTCAGCAGTCATGTGATGGCGTCGGCAAACGCGGTGCACGTTCCGGCATGTGTAAATGGCTGCGTAAGACGCTGTGGCCGCTCCCCCTTACTAGAGAGTACTGCACGTTTCTAACGCGTTTGTGTTAGCGTCCCCTTAAGCGGGAGATCCGATGATTCCCTCCGGAGCTTCGCCCACTCATCATCATTCACCCCGTGGATATGCTGTGATTTTTCAACACAAGAAGCTCTTTCTGTCTTTTTTTTTTTTTGTTTCTTTCTGTAACCTGTCTCTTTATCCACATTTCCCCCAGAACATTGTTAAATTGGGCAAGATGTTGAGTTTACTTTATTGCTCTGAGGTTTTCAATGCATCAAGCTATGTATTGCTATGTGTGTTGGGAAATTGAAAGCAGTTGAGAAAAAAAGAAAAAAGAAAAAGAAAGCTGGCAGACCTGGATATCACGAGGACTCCAAATGACAAGTTCAAATGTGGAAAGTTTGTGTATGAGCTAGAGGGTTTCTCTTCATGTGAACATACAACTTGGCGATGACAGAGCAGGCATGAAAAACTAACTGTGTAACTGTGTTTCACTACAATAATTACATTGTAGTCTCCATTAGACCTTCAGTTACCAATCATCAGTTTGCTATGCGTTCATTTTCCAGTTATTGCCATTCAGCTAAACTTTTTACACAAATAAATACTCACGTTTGGGTAAGCAATTGATGCACAGTTTTTCGAAAATACTTTGTTCACTCAAGCCAGCCGCCTTTCTTCTTTTTTTATGCACTTCGTCTAGCTATGCCTTAATAATAATGCACATATTACTGTACACAGTTTCTTGTGAATATTCTATAGCTACATATTTTTTCTTATTGTTAGTTCACTTAAGAGTTTACACTGTTTACTAATAGCCATGGTTGTATAACTAGGAAAAGTACACTTTCTAAAATTATTATTGCATAACTTGTGCTTTTATTGTTTGTTCACTTGCTGTTTTGCAAAATGTACTTTGCTACTGTAACCACTCACTTCTGTAATGTTTCTGACCCTGAGGGTATCATAAATAAAAAAATAATAATAAATTGATTTGAAAAACTGAAAGAGCACTGGTAGTCAACATACTCGAAGAAATGTCCGAGTCTTAAGTGACTGCCATATGCAGTTGTACATTCAAGACAGTTAGTACCTGAGGAACTCCCAAGTTGGAGGCCTTCTCAAGCAATGATTGGCCAGTATTAGTGTTTCCATGACCTTTCAGATACAATACACCCAGGTTGTATGTTGCCAGTGGGTGGCCGCCAAGAACAGCTGCTTTGTAGTGCATCACTGCCTGCAGGCAAGCAAAACACTGATTTACACAGTAGTGCCAAGCAACAGGCAAAGTCCGTAAAAACACAGCTGGCAGACTTAACCTAAACATGCATTCAAGGTAGATGAGGCTAGAAGGGGAACATTACCCTTGGACAGCTTCTGTCCAATGGACACAGATGATTTGCTAGCAGAAACAACAGCAAGGCCAATCTTTCCTTCCATTCTTCTCACACCCAAACTGCAGTACCAATGATGCTGTTGCATGATGTGCCAGATTTTGATGCCTTTCCATCAAAAGGTCCAACCGTCGTCAACGATTGTTTTTTCTACTTGTACATGCAATGTAATTACAAAGGAAACAATAACCTAGCCTTGGCCAGTATTTTCTACCGTACAACAGGTGTTTCAGGAGAGTGAAGGTGGCATTGCCACCTATCTACCACATTCACATTGCCTTCCAAGAGAAAAAGGTCTTGATTTATTGATTGATTCGGTTAATGTCTCAAGGCAATAGCTGCACTATGAGATACATAGTAACAAAGGCTCTGGATGAAATTTAATCTCCCTGGGATCCATAGCACGCACCTCGAGACTAAGTACATGGGCATTCTAGCATACTTCTGCCATAAAATGTCGCTGGGGATCAAACCCATAACCTTGACTTTAGCAGCATGATGCCGTAGCCACTGAGACACTGCAGCAGGCTCAGAGAATCGCTTACTCTTTGGAAAAGCAATCCATTTGCGATTTCAGGAGTGTAATCTATCAATATGCCTGGCAGTTTTGTTTGATGCTTTAACAACTCCTCAAATACATAAAATTATTATGGAAAAAAAGGACTACCTTTACACAAGTCTTTCAAGTGCATTGATACTTTGAGCCAAGCCACACATGCTTACACTACCTTCTCCAAGTCCTTGTTGACACTCCTGCCAGTTTCATAACAGACTCCCAGGTTGTAGTGTGCCCTGACAGAACCCAGTGCTTGTGCTTTCTCAAAACTCATCAGGGCTTCACTCTCATTGGTCTGCAATAATTGGGCACCATTGATGTCTTCAAGACAGGCAAAATATTCTTTCATCACACTGGCAAGCTGCTCACTTGCTTCATCAGACTGCAAGAAAAAAATATAACATAGATCGAAAAAAGGCTCTTAATGGTAGAGACGTATTAAACAGTGATAACAAGACGCCACTTACTGACAGCGGTGGCTGAGAAAGTCCTTCTGCGAGACTGCGGTCACCATATGAGGACAGATCCACGGAATCCACAGAGGACTGATGTTCTCGAGGTAGAATCGAGCTTGATGAGACAGGTTGCGGAGAGGCAATGACAAGGCGAAAGACGAAGTTGCGTAAAAGGTGGCAGAGAGTGAAACAAGGTCGTGCAGCACTGTCCGGGTTTCCATTATCACAGGTGATGGTGTGGCCAGCTTGATCCTTTCCCCACAGGCACCGCCTACTTTGCAGCTGCAGGTTGAGACCCACTGCAAGCAGCGTCCCCTATGGTGCAGAAAAAGTTCCCGAAAACAGAGGTAACAAGAACTTTTAAACTCTCCTTTCAGCGGAGCGTTTCAGAAAACACTTTGGCAATTGACATACTGCACTATCTCAATACAGCCAGTCATCCATCCTAGAACACAGTTTGTGCATTTCTTCTCCCTTCTGCACTTTCCTTCATAGCTGAAAACAAATTTGTAGCAAATGTAGAGTGCACACAACACTCAATCTCTACCATAAGGAGAACTGCATGTAGTAATACATTTAAGAGCAATATATGAAGATTTACATACTCTACAAGTAATGATGCTAAATTTAGTAATAAAAGATTTCATCTAACCATTTCATTGAGCTGCATGACTAAAGCCATAAGTTTCTGGCTAAATATGTTTCATCACGATTAGGGGGCTATGTCAATGGGAGGGGAAGCACATCTAGGTTTTCTCAAGGCACTACTGAGCTCAATTTCGCAAAGGTAACATTGTACTGCACAAACCTAGTTCAGCTATCTCAGTGCTGGCAATAAAGAGAGCTCAAGGATTTGACACAGTGCTACTTAAATGTGCCAAATGGAAATGGTCTGAGGAGAAGCCTTATGAAGGAGTAAAACAGGCATGCTGTCCTAGCACAGAAATTTTTACCCCCTAGAAAATGTGAGATATACAAATAAAACAAAAACATTAAATGTAAATTATGTACAGTTACAGCATTAACAGGTGCAAGACCTGCACTTCTTTTTTTTAGAATCTTGGCAGGTTTAGGCTCTTAAACAAGTTGCCTACCTACTAAAGGTGTGGATAGCGTGGCAAATGATGTAAAAAACCATTAAAGTACTAAAATACTAATAAATTCAAGATTCAGCACCACTGATCAAGTTCTGCTTAATTTTAAAATGCTCCTGCTTGCAATGTCGCTCCCATCGTCACCGAAGCTTGCCACCTCATTAACACACCCAAAGGTGGTGGTTGTGCGGATGCATGCATTGTGTGGCAGTTAACTCCGGGCGAAACATTTTCTTTTTCTTTTCCCTCGAATGTAGGGGGTGTGGGTCTTGCACGAGAAATATGAGGTACACTTGATTCGCCTGCACCACCTGAACCAGTTCACGACGTGCTGCACACTTGCCATTCGTTTCAGCGGTGCAGCAATGGCGCCCTCTGAATTGTGCCGTTTGTTTCGAAAGGTGCTGGAAAAGTGCAGGGCTGGTTCACGATTTTACTGCACCCTCTCTACTGTCGGTGCCGACTCGGTGCAGACATACAGATGCGAAACAGTAGCGCAGCAGACTACACAGCATATATGTGCAAGCGCGTTAAAACACCGCTTACGTGCATCTGCTGTGTCTACGCAAGCGCGGGTGTATTGACGCCTCAGAAGCCAGTCATACCAGCAGTTCAGGACTTCCCAAACTTACGCACTCCGTGCACATTAGTTGGAAAAAATGAAACGCTTGCACCACGTCTGCACCTTGACATTCGTTTCGAGCGTTGTGCTGTGCCTGCACTAAGGAAATCGAGCTGCACAATTTCTGAATTTCTTGTGAACCACTGTGAACTGATTCCCCATGGTGCAAGTGAATCGAATGGACCTATGGTATCCAAGTAATTGTAAGGTGCCACTTTCAGACAACACTCTGCATACACCGCTGCTCCTTTGGCAATCAACTTTCTCAGCAAGCTTGTATCGTGTAGTTTAGATAATAAAAAATTTTGCATCTATTTGCCTGCTGAGTGGATAAAAAATTCGCGCACCTGGCTATGGCCAAAGGAAATTGTGTTATAATAATAATATTACGGGTGTCACACGGTGCATTTTCACTGGGCCCAATCGGGATCTGCTTAGGCCAATTTGGCCTGCAGTGAATACATTTATCTATCACGAGTGGCTCATTTGCACAAGCTACAGAAAGGAGCCCCCCAATCTTAGTCGTGAAATTCCATCCATATCGGGCTCAATTGCAATCGAAAATGTGCCGTGTGCAATCCGTATTAGGCAAGTGGACTGTTAAAGCCATCTGCTGTTAGGTAATGAAAACAAGCAATATTGAAAGCAGCAGAGCATGGTTCTGTCAGCAGGTGGCGAAACCAGTTCGCTTGATTGGTGGAGCTCACAGGTTAAGAGATAATGGTGGTTTTGCCTTTTTGCCGAAATAACAGGCCATAAACTGACATGAAATGTTTGATTATAAAGCACAGATTATTACACAATGCAATATTGGCTCAATATTTGAACGCCCACGATGCTGTGCTAAGCAGAAAATACAAGTTATTGTTTGTATTTTAAATTTAGTAAAGTGAGCAAAGCAAGAACAATAAAAAAAAGCACTAATCTCTGAGGATTGTGTATATTGAATTAACACTTTGTCATATGAAGCGACACCATCGTTTCACTTTAGGAACAGAATGTACAGTCAAGTTTAAATTTCAACGCTACGGTTTCATTTCCAGGTTCGTTCCTGTACCTGGTTTTCTGAATACGTAATACTTGACTGTTCTCTCCTGTGAATTCAGACGGGTGCACTGCGAGAAGTGTATTACATTAAATGCAATCAAAATATCCGGAAGCCTCTCGCGGGACAGCAGAAAAAAAAAAAAATCTGTTCAAATCTGCACACCGCAGTGGGGACTCCAGGGTTCTTTAACGTGCACTTAAATCTAAACTAAACCTAAAGCACTTCGCCTCCATCGAAATGCGGCCGCCACGCGAACCTGCGACCTAGAGCTCAGCAGCGCAGCGCAATGCCATAAGCGGCGCTGTTCCTATCTCTAATCTTCTTATACATAAATACGCTTATGCATGAAAATCCTGCCCGAGTGGCGTGTTTCCGAGTTAGGAAATAATGCTCGCGCGTAGGGGCAAGTGCACGGACGCGATAACCCCACTTATCCAGCAGCGAGCGCCCTGGAAGTGTGGTTCTCTGCACAACCGGAACGTAGACGGTACACTCACCACCCATCCGACAGTTTCCACAAAACTGCATGCTGGCCGGTGCGTAAAAAAGCGGCCGTCCTCGTGGCAAGTTTCTCTTTTACGTCGATCGTGCTCGTTCTGTCCGTTGGCGCCGAGATTCGCAGCCGGGATAACGAATCTAACGGGAGAGGGAAACAGCGTGTCACAACAGAGTTCGGATCGCGACCGTGAAGAACTGAACACGGGTCGCACCTGTGAGTGTCTTGCTTGTCAGGAGAGTCTTCCGACTTGGGTTTGCGTTGCTTCCGCAGTCCCCATCGCACAAAACCTAAAATAAGGGATACGATGTTGAGCAAGCTCTTTTTCACCGGTGCCAACTCCGAGCGCCTCGTGCAACACGGAAACTTACCTCTAAAGCCTGACCGCCACATTCGATACGCCTGAAACAAACGCTCAGGTAACACTCGACAAATAAACTCGCACACTGTTTTCCATTCACCACTCTACAGTCAAAACTATAGGTGCTTTTGATAACTAGAGCAACATCACACCATCACTATCACACACGAGATACTGCACGGCATATGCAGCGCACCGCGGTGCTTAGCGCATGTCGTATCACAAAATCTACTGTTGTTGGCTGGTTGCTGCAAGACTCGCAACAACTTGACCTTCGCACAAGAATTAGTATCATCATCATCGTGCTTCAATGGAAGTTTGCTCAACGTATCGCGGGGCTTCGCCTTGACCATCACCGCTTGACGATAAAAGTGATGCAAACTCATTATCAGGTTATTAGCACTAGATACGTGATGTTTGTACTTGTGTGTTTGTAGTGGTTTGTAGGTTTTTTCTACGGTGGCTAGAACCGTAGTTGTGCCCTGGTGCAACAAAAGGACTGAGACAGCTGAGATGTCATCTGTAGAATTAGACACAGAGGACGCTGTGAGCGGACCGGCGGTGAAAGGCTGAACGCCGTGAAAGCGTGAAAGGAACCGAACAGAGAGGCGCGAGGTATTGCCTGTGCTCGCAGTGAGGAGCAAAAGAAGAAGCAAAAGAGATTTTGCCGATTTTGATTGTAAAAGCAATCTTATTTGAACTGAGAAAAAATGAGAATGCGGTCAGTAATGTTAAAATACCTAGAGCAGCCTACTCAGTTGGCTGTCCCTGTGTTGCGCGCCTGTAGATGCAAAATATCAGTTTTGAAAACACACGCACTAAAAGGATTGCCAGACTAGCCCAAACGATGAACAAGAAAATAAAATTCACCATGCAACAGCGTCCCGAAGACTCATGTTAGGCAGAAATGTTAGCGGATGTGATAGCAGAAGTCTCCAGGAAACTGCCGCCACGTCGTCTAGCTAGAAACCGTGCTGCCCTCTTGCGCCTGCGAACGTTGGCAAGACGGAGCGTTTGCTAGTTCCCCAAGTAATATACTGAATTTGGACAATCTTGCGGCTCTTGCCGCCAAAGTTTCAATTTGCTTTCGCGTAGCGTTGACAACGTCTCGCTGTAAACCTAGGTGATGTGATTAAAAAAGAAAACCATGAGTTTCACAGGTAAAGTTGTTCCATAGTTGTTGATATATTTGGTCTTGTCGAGAGAACTGTCTTGTAACTTGTGCTTTGTTGACATTTCAGAGTGCGACTCAGGACAACGACTTGGTGGATTATACCAACTGAATCAGAGTGTTAATGAAGTTGATCAACAAAAAAACATGAGCTTTACAGGTGAGGTTGCTCCAGCAATACTGACGTGTTGTTTAAACTCATGTTTTTGTTGACATTGCAGAATGTGACTCGGAGCAGCAGCTTGTGAGCACTTCCTATCTCAGTGGATTAAGTCCATTCAACCAGACTGGATCGCCTTCCCTCATTGAAAGAGTGAAAGAAAAGCTTCGGGAAAACACGCGAAAGTTGCTGTGCCTCCCTCTCACGCCGCACCAAACGCTACCAGATTCCCTATGCGAAGATACATTTTTCGGATTGCCGGTTATTGTGCGCAGCTTGATTGAATTGCACCATGGCATCACAGAGCTGTACGGTAAGAATGGCTCAGCTCTTTTCCTTGTTTCGGAATGCGTTCATGTTGTAAGCGCGGAATCAACGCCAAAAGCAAATGCTACATTATTGAAGATCATGCCGTTGCCACTGAAGGTTACCCTTTAGAGGCAAATATCTAAGGCACAGCTGCTCGAATATTTACGATTACATCACCCGAAAAGGCGACCATCATGACTGCAGGACTGAATTCACACGCACACACACACTGTGTTGCAAAAACAATAATTGCCTAAGTAACAAAATTTCATTAATCTACTATAACTCATGACACTTTATGGCACATGTTGCAATTTACAAATTGTAACCAGTGAGTTCGCAAGGTACATCCATTTAGAATTAATTCTGAGGATGACACCAGCTTCGAGATATGCGTTCACAATGTGTGCGACAAAACGTATTGGTGTTCCAGTTTTTTTTTGTCCTGTAATGCATAAAAAGACGTTTTGTTAAAAAAGAAAGTTAGTAGAACAGTGCATTTCACCACAAATCTGTGCCAGTTTAAAAATTCATTCCAAATGGATATGCCTAGAGAAGTCACTGCAACTACAATTCGTAAATTGTTACATGCGTTTTGATTTCTTGTTCTACTAGTGTCAGCCTCTTCAAGTGATTCAGCTCAAGGTTTAAAACTGCCATCTGCCACAGACAATTATTTAAAATTGTGTATAACTCATCTTGAAACACACAATATTTAAATCTTAGGATTAATGAATGCACGCTTATATATTTTTAAATTCTTTTTATCTATTAATTATTTCTTTAGTCTTTCCAAATGCAACATCAACAACATTAATAATAATAATAATAATATATTAACACACAATTTATATATCAATATATGGGGTGATCATTTTTAAGTTTTATGGAACTTTTAAAAATCCCTTGTTGCAGATAACATCGTTCTAGCTCTTGAGCTGGATTATACAGAGAGGCGGACATTACTTTCACAAGAAATCGACACACATATTAAACTAATTAACAAAAATGAACTTATTAACTTCTAAATTTAATGGAAAATAAGACAACCACTCAATCGTAGCAATTGATACAAAGGAAACCAATGCGGGTTCCTCAAAAGTCTCGCAGTTGAAAAATTTCCCCTGGTCCAGGACTCGAAGCCGGGACCACCGCCATTCTGGGGCAGCCGCTCTACGTGGTAATCTGAGCTAACCAGGTGGCTAGCAGATGGCAAGGCGAAGTCGAATTTGTCAACAACTCGAAGCAAAGGCAAATGTTTGATGTAATAGTTTAGCGCAAACCCGTTAGGTGGAAAGAAGTAATCAATGGAAAATGAGACTTGACACAAATTACTTCGAGGCACATATAGCAATTTACGAATTGTAGCCGGTGAGTGTGCAAGGTATATTCACTTGGAATTAATTTCCAGAATGACACCAGTTTAAGGATATGCGCCATCAAACTCACCCTAAAAATGCACTTATATTCCACTTACTTTCTTAACAAAACTCTTTTTTATGCATTAAAGTACAAAAGTAACTGGAATGTACATGTATTTCGTCCCACACTTTGGGAAAATAATATATAAAAACTGGTGTCATCCTGGAAATTCATTTCAAGTGTATATGCCTTACAAACTCACTGGATACGATTCATAAATTGCAATCTCTGCCATAAGGTAATTAATTAAAAGTGAATTTTTGTTAATTAGTTAAATATGTGTTTTGATTTCTTGTGCTAGTAATGTCAGCCTCTTCGGATGATCCAGCTCAAGGACAAGAATTATACTATCTGCGATAGACAATTTTTACAACTTCTGTAAACTTAATAAATGATCACCCTGCATAAATAACTCAGAACAACACAGCATGTTCAAAGGCAAAAGATGAAGAGGAAAGTATGGTTTGTTTTGGCTTTGTTCTACCATAACTGAACCATTTTTTGTCCAATCCCCGGCTAACTGAATGTCAGGGTGTGTACACCTTCTTCAAATCGTTAAAAACCCTTGAACTGGTAAACCTATAGATTCAAGGCCCTTGAAATTCTGTGAAAATAAATGTGTTCCTCAAATTCCTTGAAAAATGGGTTTTGGAGCGACTTTTAAAAATTCAAAATAACAAACTCCGCATCAGGGAATCGGGACTATGCCATGGACGCTGCGCTGCTATTGGGAAACAAACGTAGATATTTTTAGAGGGTCACTAAGTGATGCATTGTGGCTGGTGTGTCGGTCGACATCCACCCATGAACATTACCATTGTGGAGTCAGACAAAGCCAGATCAAGCGACTAAGCTGTACCGCTATATTTCTTTTTCTAGTTGGTCCATACCGCAGTCATCATGGCTCAATTTGTGAGCCCTAAGCTCTAGAATTGTCTGGCTCAAAGTAAGTTTCAGCTATTTGGCTGTAACATGAGTATCTTTGGCTGAAGCCAAGCACAACCAACCATCATGCAAGAATGCGACTGACATCATTACAATGGGAAAGTCAACTTTGAAAAGCCACCTGAAAACCTTGAAGCATGTGTCTTACTCAGCAGCTGCATAGCTGCAAAATTTTGCCCCCATTGAAACGTGGCCACCGTGGCTGGGATCAGACCAACGACCTTGAGCTCAGCAGTACACTGTCATATTCACTATCTTTTAGTGTATCTGTACAAATAAGGTTTGTTTCCCCCTCCTTGAGTTACACCGTTCAGAATCCTTTAAATCCTTGATTTGTCCTTGAATTTTGAGTCAAATGTTTTGTACGAACCCTGGCTGAACGTACCACTACATTAAATGACATCTTTGTGCTTTATTGCTTACTAAGTGCTGACCTGGACTGCCAGAATGGATTACATGTGCATGTGTTGCTAGGTGTATCTGTATATGTTTCTACATAAAGCATAATAAGTCCTTTCTTATGTCGCTGCACAAAGTACACAGTGCAAAACTGCAGAATAAAGATAGCGGCCAGCATGCCAAGGTCACCACCGCGCTTGCATTTGGGAAAAAGATACGAAAGGTCTTTTTTAAAAGATAAGAAATGGCTAGGGGCATAGTCATGGCTGCGATTCAGTTGAGTGAAGTCAATTTTTGCTGTGTAGTGTGTGCTTCTTTTATTATTTCAGTCTTATTATGGAGTACTGTGTTCAGTATTGCGGTGGAGAGAGTGTGGTTATTATCTCCTTCTGCCCCCTTTGCTGTATTTGTTGCTATTTGTCTTGGTTTCTGGGATGATAGTATTATCTGTAGGTGCACATGAGGGCAAATAGCCCAGGTTCTTATTATTAGATTTTTTCACGTATTAATTATAAATACCCTGGGTGTATTTATTACACAACTTATGGATCAACTTTGCCATTGTAAGAAGTTAGAGTAGAGATCTTGTGCTTCAGCAGAAGAAAACAGAAAATAATACTTTTTTTATTTGGAGGATTTTCTGCAAGGCATATGTAGCAAGAAAAATGAACAAGAGGGAATCAAATGAATGCGTGCAGCCCTGTGTGATGCAGGTACTTCAGCAATGAGTTAGCACATTTGTTGTCCAATGGATAAAGTCGTCTGGAATATTCGGCTTTGGTTCTTGCTTTGTTGCTTTTACAGATTGGCAGAGGGAATGCTTGAGCCTTCCTGCTCTCAGTCAGAGGAAGAACCTCATCTACTCGCTTCCCACAAGTGGAGGCAAGACTCTGGTTGCAGAAATTTTGGCCTTTAAGGAGATACTGTGCTGTCGCAAGAATGTGCTCTTCATTCTACCTTATGTGTCCATTGTTCAGGAGAAGGTGTGTACCTTAATTGTTCCCCTTTGTATCTACGACATTTTTGTCTGATTGTACTTTACCAGTGAAAGAATATAGAACTATCAACATCTTCATGTTGGTGAGTTGGTTCATGCTCAAACTTCTAACTGAAGTCAGCAGAAAAAATTGCCTGAGAAAGAAAGAGGAACTGCTATCTGCTCTCGCCTTCCTTGACCTTGTCGACCTTGTCGTTGACCTTGTCGGGCCCTTGGGCCTTCCTCTGCAGCACGCGCGGTAGAACATGCGGTGGTCCTTCTGCCAACTTGATCAGTGCGCATGCTCCATGTGGCGCACACTGTGGTGGGGCACGTTTCAAAGGCTTCCAATGCCTGCTGCACAGAAGGGCCCGACACTCTCTCATTTTTTGTGCTGCTTCAGATAGAAAATTTTGATATACAGTATGTACATTTCTTTCTTGTCATTAGGGCGCATGTAATAAAAAGAAACTAATAACATTTTAAGAAGTTGTCAGCAATCACAAATATGAACAACTAATCCCACTAAATGTGCAAAAGTGATGAAATCATGTCAGCTTATGTAATGGCAACACACTCGCTCTTGCAGTACAGTTCGCTTGTGTCAATGAGTGCGGTATGCCCTAATCTTGCACTGACAGATTTAATGCAGGGGTGGTGCTGACCCTCTTTGTGAGTGTTTTCTTCCTGGAACAAGAACTGTTGTAGTCTGCGTAATAGCAAGGGGTAGAACTCGACACAGGATTATGTGTACGGTAAAACCCCTTTAACTCGAAGTTGTAAAAACTTGAGAGATAGGCAGAGTTTTGAGATAAGCAAAATCACGAAAATAGAAGCTCGCTGGCCGTACGTAGATTACATGCCACATGGCGCCTTTCCAAAATGCCACCAGTAATATCCTTAGTCACTTTCGTGTCCAGCGCCAACACTTTTCGAGATAAAAGGTGAAAAACACATGGGTTGACACCAAGGCAGGAAAAAAAAATTCTACTTAAACAATATTTCGCGATATCAGAGTTGTAGTTGATGAGGATTTACTTATTTGTTTTATCTGTCCATCAAAATGAAACACCATGAAAATCATGGTGTTTTGCTGCCCATGCATCCTTAGTCACAACCGTATATAACAAACCGAAATAAAATGAATTATTCTGTATATTCAACAGGTGAAGCTTACTGACCGATGCACATATAAAATGGCTTGTTGATACCAAACTGAACATTGGATACATCCAACTCGGGGCATCTACTGCTAGCACCATGACCCCACTTCTGTGCTAAACGCTGCTTTCAAGTGATTTATTTTATGGTTTGTCATGCTGTATTTCCTTTAACTTGCATGCGAGAGCACTTGGAAGTGTGCCAGAAGCATACTGGAAGCATATTGGAAGCAATATCTTATCGAGTCGCCATTCTTAGTGACACTGGTAAACTGTTCAAGGTGCAGGCAAAAATTACTGCCTACTATGTGTAGCTTCATTAAAAAAAAAAAAATGGCTTCCTTTCTTGCTTTTTTTCTCCACTGGTGTGAAAAAATTCCTATAATAATGAATGCATTCCAAAAGTTTAAGTTGTTATAAGTGAGTTTGAGTACATCGAATTATCTGATACTATGTCAAACTATTTTCATGGCACAAGCCTGTTAGTTATGAATGGGTTTGAGTGTATACTATCTCATGTTCCTTTACCATGTACACACAATGGACCAGGAAGGCTCTAGTGTATGGAAGGCTCTAGCATACACTACCGATTGTGTTGAATCAGTACAAAAGATAATGTGCAAATGTGATAATACTATGTAAAAAATGTATGTGTGGAAGTGTATGTATACTGAATGGATTGTATGACGTTTAAAATGCATCTTGTAAATTATCTCCTTATCATTGTTCAATGAGCCGTACGGTCTTAATATTTTGATAGTGCAGTAGGCTTCCTTTAATTCGACTTTGGTTAATTCGTTTTTTTGTTGTTTTTTTTGTTTTTTGTTAATTCGATCCCTACCGAAGGTTTGGGCCCATGCATTTTTATGGGCCCAAACTTTTGTTATTTCGATCCTAAAATTGGCCTTTGCCGCATAATTCGAACTTGGCCAGTCAGCATGCACACGCCTGACCCTTATGGTGACCCTGATAGCGACCCCTATGGTGACCCTGATAGCGGCCCCTTTAGTGGCAGCCTTTGTCTTGGCAGAGCTTAGGGGACAGTGAATGCATTGAACATGCATCATCTCATTGAAAACACCTATTTTTGGCCTGCCGTAGTTAGATTTTCAAGCTATAACCATAGCTCATAATGTTTGGTTACCATATTTACTCGATTCTAACGTGCATCTCTCTTTCTTTTTAAATGGGCGAAAAATTGCCAGCGCTGTGCAGTCGGACAAGAAACCAAAACTGCCTTCGTGGCATTTGTATGCTTTACAGCATAACACAGTTGTATTGCGGCGAAACTGACTTTAGGAAACTGGCTGCCAGTGTGTGACACATATTATACACTTCCCCATTTTTACTTGCTAAAAAATAAGGTGCACATTAGATTTCTACTTTGTTTAGGAGCTGTAATGTCATTTTTGCATTAGTTTCCTACCTCGGACACATGCTAAGTGTGCGTGCATTTGATTTGTGGGCATGTTAGAATATGGAAAATATTGACAAATGAATCAGCGGTGTGTGTTGGAGTTTTTTTTTTTCTATGTATTGTTTAGTTTGACATGCATTTTGTTGGTCCCATCAGGGTCGAATTAATGGAATCGACTGTACTATCATGTTTCTCCTTATGTTTTTATTCTTCAAACATTTATTGTTGGTTGCGGAAGCAACAGTTTGCAACGTGTCACAGTTGTAGTAGAGTGGCTGGACTGTAGTCAGCACATTAGATTTCTACTTTGTTTAGGAGCTGTAATGTCATTTTTGCATTAGTTTCCTACCTCGGACACATGCTAAGTGTGCGTGCATTTGATTTGTGGGCATGTTAGAATATGGAAAATATTGACAAATGAATCAGCGGTGTGTGTTGGAGTTTTTTTTTTTTTCTATGTATTATTTAGTTTGACATGCATTTTGTTGGTCCCATCAGAGTCGAATTAATGGAATCGACTGTACTGTCATGTTTCTCCTTATGTTTTTATTCTTCAAACATTTATTGTTGGTTGCGGAAGCAACAGTTTGCAACGTGTCACAGTTGTAGTAGAGTGGCTGGACTGTAGTCAAGTTGCGAAAGTAGCTTTTTCTCTAGCTGCCTATTTTTGGGCTACACTGTATCTCTTGTGAAGACAAAGTGTAACAGTTTTAATAATTAATTAATTAATTTATTTATTTATCAATGAGTTTGATCTTTGCTAACTCAAGCTGACAATTTTTATTATTGCCTTTGGCATGCTTTTAGAGTCCTGCAGCAACTGAAGTTGCAGTGTTGTACTTCTTGCATAGCTGTGCCATAAATAGCAGTCTTGGCCAGTCTTGTGTTATCTGTGCAAGTGAAGTGTGTCTACCTATGGACGACACAGGTGCGGTCCATGTCGAGCTTTGGAGTGGACCTCAACTTTCTGGTGGAAGAGTACGCAGGCAGTAGGGGTGCCCTGCCACCTCCAAAAGAAGACAGCGCTGTGCTGTCTACTTTGCCACCATTGAGAAGGCGCACTTTCTGGTGGATTCACTGATTGAACAGAATAGACTGAGTGAGCTGGGCCTGCTTGTAGTTGATGAGGTGAGTCATTTTTGCTGTAGCAGTGTTGTGGTGCCTATGCCAAGGTCAATGACACACGAGTGCACTCTGTGTTCTCATTCTGAGCTGTCAGTGCAACAGAAGCAAATGACTTTGCTGTGTGTACTCCACATCATGTAATATGATGCAAAGCTTTCTTGCACTAATGTGTCAGCTTGAGTTGAGTAGCAAATGTTATCATATGTCTTGTTATGTGAACTTTTCTCTGTAATTTTCTTTGCTGTACAGAGTGATCTAACATGAAAAAGAACACCTAATTGGTATCTGCACAGTGATTACTGCAGGAGTGTTCCCTCAAGCCTCACTCACTAATTCTTGTGGAGTACTTCTCCTGTCAGAGGGTCTGCCTCATTTTAGTTTCTTGATTTCAGTGCATAAACAGTGACAGATCGAAGTCTTGAATGTCAATTAAATGTCCTCTTTCTTGTTGGCTCCAACTGAACATTCTGTTATCACCTGTGGATGTATTCTCCTGTCAGAGCGGGTCTGCCTCATTTTACGGAGTTGGCTAAGGAGCTAGGCCTCGCAACGTCAACACTGAGCACAATTGTTGCACAGCGAGACTTCATGAAAAACGTGCTTTCGTTCACGTAAACAGCTTATTTGAACATACCGCGCACCGATCGAACCGCATTGCTTAGAGCAAAAGCTGTGCCGCGCGCCAAGGAACGGAAAAAAAGAACCCGCGGCGGAAATTCCTTCTCTCTCAAAAATGCATCGTGTACGTCTTCTAGACAACCGTATTTAGTAGTGCCGAAGTCTCGCAATGGCAGTGAGTCACATGTTGACCTTGCTTATGCAAACGCTCGCTTCCCACCGAAACTTCAGGGGGCGGCTAAAATAAGTGGAGTCGAAGGTGGAGAGCTACTGCGAGGAAAGCCACCTGTCAAAGCTCCCTCAATGAAGTTCGGAAAAGAGCATTTAACAGCAGCATCGTGCTATTGCACGAATACTTCAAAAACACTCTATACAGTATTCCTTGGATTGCAAAAAGGGAATACTACTATCATAATTTGTGCAGAAACTCCTCTAGAAGTTGTCTAAGTATGCGTAAGCATTGCGCCACTTGCTCATCTCCATGCAGCGAGGTGCCATTATCAATGTTATGAAACTTGATCTGACCAGTATAAACACTTATCAGATAAGCCCTCACTGGTTGTTATCAACCTTATCAAGCATGATCTGACCCTTATCAACTCTTATGGGTCCTTATCAACCTGAATGTCCAGTGAAGCTGTTGCAAAACCGCCACTACATTTGCTGAGGGGGATATGCAATGCTTTATTGATAGTTCGGATGCTTGTTTTGTGCTTGTTCTTTATTGAAATGTATGCTGTTCTGTGTGTTGTATGGGTGATTTTAATGAATGTATGCACTGTTCGCTTCACTTTGCTGAACGCTTGTAGCCTCTGCTTTACGTGGGTATGAGCCATTGCATTTTTTGCTTGCTTACGGGGCTATGAGCCATCGTTTAGGCAGGTATGAGCCATTGCATTCGTAATGCGTGAGGGACAGGATTCTCGTTGGGTAGGCATAGAAATGCTTACGCATTTAAACTGAGTTGGTGGCATTTCTATGTAGTATTCATCTCACCATAGTGGCCTCTAGTAACACCGACATTATGCGTGGTGCGCAATTATGGACATTTCAAAGGCTTCACTGTGAAATAAAGGATGCCAAGTCTGTCTTCTGTCAAACCTGAAGGAATTACTGTTAAAGAGACTGCATCTGTGCCATCTTGCGTAATACGAAATGAAGCACAGGCACTTATTCGTGTGGCATACCTGCTAACTTCTACGATTTCATCATAAAATGCCCGATTTCTGAGGCTTGTTTACAATTGTTGTATTGGCACCAATAGTTTTATGATTTTTTTCGTTTACATCTAGCTTATGGTAGAACTGATTTCAAAAGAATATAAATACAGTCGCTGACCAATTTTTTAGTGGACAATTTGCCAGATCCCTTCATTATTTGGGCTTGCCTGCAGCAGCAACACCAACTTATCGAACCAATGCATAACGGCAGCTGAAATTTTAGTCAACGTTACGCGAATATTTCACAAATAAACTGCACAAACTTCTTTTCTTTTTTTTTTTTTTTTCATGATGCAGATCATGCTGCGACTATGGAGCAGAGTGTCTGTTCACAGTGACCTTACTGAACAAAGTCAGCGTTAAACAATCATCATGTCGAGTAATCAAACAATTTGTAGTAAATTTCACCAAACTCAAGTATTTTTCAGCTTCGACTGTAGTGCTTTTTAGATTTTCATTGGCAAATCTGGTGCTTTTACAGTGCAACGTCTTGCATGGGTTCGCAAAGCGTGCTACAGTGTACTAAGGATCTTTCTCCTTTGGCTGTGCAGCTGCATATGCTGGGTGCTGGGAGCAGTAGGGGAGCCATACTTGAAAGCACGCTTGTCAAAGTCAAGCACATCTCCCGTGAGTGCTGTTCGTGTTTGAATCGAGTGTTGACACTTGGTGCCGTAGATATGCAAGTGGCTGTAACATTTGTGGCCTGGTAAGAAAGGTTAAAGGGAACATTGGCCATTGACGTCAAACAAAGCTTTCAAAAAGCAGGCTGACAGTATTAGTGCTGGTTTTACTTCTAGTGTACCTGTTTGTATAACTGTTCTTGTACAGCTACTTGAACCAAACCGTGTGAGCAGTAACAGTCGAGCCCGGATAGTATATCGAACCCGGATATAACAAATTATCGTGTATAATGAACAGCTGTAAAATTTGATTGAAAATTTTTGTATAAGATTTTTATTTTATATATCGAATTATTGATATAACGAACGATTTCGCGATTCCAATTCCTTTCGAGTTCGGTATATCCGGATTGGGACTTTATATAGCAAGAAACATATGCTATGACACATGTGAAAGGTCTCTGCTGCGGCTGTAGGAATTTGTTGGAATCTCTTGGAACCTATTGAAAGTTGGATGGAGTTTTCGGTTTGGCAGGTTCTATGTTGGATTGGGGGGGGGGGGGGGGTGCACACAATTACACAATTGTTCTGTGCAGGCAGTAAGCTGTCATTCTTTTTTGTCCATATTTTATTCAACTTCAAATAATTAAGACTTGTGAGAACTCAAGCAAAAGGCCCCTGTGCCTATATTGTAGATTAACATGAGTGGACCATATTTGTTTTATGTGTTGCCAAGTATAGTGTATGGGGGAATTCGGGCCTTCTTGTTTTCTTTTCCAGCATACACTCAAATTGTGGGCATGAGTGCTACTATTGGAAATATGGATGACCTTGCTTCCTTTCTCGGTGCTGAAGTTTTCGTTGGATCCTTTCGCCCGGTATGTCCTGCTCGTTGTTGCATTCCGAACCAGACATTTTACATCATTGAGGTCTGGTTGCATAAAGCTTTGTCACCCATAGATCACTAAGTGATGCATGGTCTCACATTGCTGTCTTGAAATTGTTTCTTGCAAGTGAAAATGTCACCTAGTACATAGTAAGCTTAGTTTTGTGTGTAACTTAGTGAAACTTCATCTTTCGGTTAAAAGTTTTCATTGTGAGATGTCAGGGAATGCAAATTGTAAGAATTATTTCTCTGATTTGAGCATCATTCTGCAGTAAATAACGTTTAACTTTGAATTTTGAATAAAATTCTGTATGCGTGTTTTGCATCAGTTTATAATTTATGACTGACCTCCCTTCAGAAAAGGTGACCTTGTCCCAAAGGATGTATTATTTGGTAGTTTCTTTACATATGTTGCTGCATTGTGTGGGTCAAATGTCTGGCAAAGTTATTTTCTGTTGTTTTTTGGATAAAATTGCCAAATTTATTGCGCCTCTTAAGCTAAATTTTTTAAAGGTTGTTTCAGGGCTCCTTGAAACTTGCGATACTGTGCACGGTAGTGTGCACTCTTGCGTGAGCGCAGCATGGTCGTCTGTCTACTGTCAGTGTAGTGACTGCCTTATAGTTGGCACATGCTCCAGCTGAAGGGTGATATCTCTGTCAGTAATGAAACTGAAGGAAAGGTTAAAATGCTGGTGGTATGAAACTTCTTGATGCACTTTCGATTCCCCAGCGTTGGATTAATGTGTTAAAAAATATGTAGTTTTTTTTTGTGTTTTGCGCTGGTGTGTGGTGACTTTTCACAATATGCACATGTTATCTTCTCGAACAGGTTGAGTTGAGGGAGTACATCAAAGTGGAAGACTACATTTTTGAACAGCAGGGAAAACATGAAGAGGAACCCTTTCGAGTTGTCCGCAAGCTTCCTAAGGTAGTTTCTCTTATTTCGTTTCTTGTTGTGCATTTCAATCTCAGATTTCTCGGGACTTTCACTACTGGCATGCCTGAAGTGGGCATGAGTACACCCATTGCAAAAAATGGACAGGCTAATTACTCTGCAGTTGAAACTGACTGCAGGCTTGTGTAATGGCAATTCTATGGCACACGTGGCATTTCAGGCTTTGTACGGTTACGAAGATAATACTACTGACCTTTCTGAGCTTTGGAGCTCTGCATAGTCAGTAATAATTCCATTACACAGCTTAAAAAGACACTAAAAGAAACTATTAAGTCGTTAGTTCCATTGATTATTTGTATAAAGTTCTGTCATTGTTCTCTGTGTGCCATTATGTGACTTTGTTGCGTAGAAATTTGCCACCAAACTGCTCCCCAGTTTGAATCGCCAGTGCCAAAACGGTGGAGTTCACGTAATCCCCACATGACTTCCCTCTCTGCTGCTCTCTGTGAATCAGCCAGTGCTGACATCACATGAGCAGTACCATAGTCCAATATAAGTGGCTTGCGCCACTCTTGATTTTTCATTTCCGTTATTTTCGCGTTTACAAAAGCTCTGTTACCGCTACGAATGATGAATTTGTTATTATAGATGGCATAATCTTTCATTCTAGCTCGTCGTAATACTTTCCTTTAGTGTCTCTTTAAAACTTTAAAACTGCATTTGTTTATTATGGCCTGTACATATATTTCAGGCAGTGGCTGCACAGTTGCTGTGACATTTGTTTTTAAAGGCTAGGAGCAAGGCAATTCAGAGCATGCTTCTGTCTACCAGAAGCTACTATACTTTGTTTCATATTTAGCGTGCAATACTGTGAAAGCTATGCAAAAAGTTTGGTAATCAAAATGTATAACTCTGCTAGTTCCGTGGTCAAGTTATGTGGTCGCGCACCTTTCGCGGGAGCCTGCGTGTAAGACACCACAAAGGGCTGCAAATGAAAAACCCGAAAAGGAAAACAACGAAATTCAAAATGATCTAAAACGAGGTTTTAACAGCCGTATAACACAATGTGTTCTTTTTAAAGGTAAAAAAATTTTTCATTTATTATTGAGCCTAAATAAAGAACAATTTCATGTAATTGCTTATAAAAAGCACCTAACTATTTCTTGGTGTGAGCGCAGCTACTGCAAGAAATCTTGCTAGCCTCCACAGTGTTGCATGCCGTGTATCAAATGGAGCATCGTTAACTCATTGTGGTGGCCCAATGGCTATATCATCCTGCTGTTGAGCACGAGGCTGTGGATTTGATTTCCGGTCACGGTGGCTGCGTTCCGATGGTGGTGGAGTGCACCAATGCTTGTCTGCTAGCATCTAGGTGCAGGTTTAAGAACTCAAAATGGTCAAAATCAGCCTGGGGTCCTCCACTATGGTGCCCCCCACAGGTGACTGCACAGCTTTCGGACAGAAAACTTCATCGGTCAAACCAGGCTGGCTGGTTGAATGCAGCGTATCTCTAATTAGGCGCTGCCAAATGGTGAGGCTGATGTTGCTACTATACTATGGTAGGCAAATGTGTGGGCATGGCAACAAGGCAAACCTCCATTTGGCTGTTGAGACTCCTTGGTCGTCAGGTCGAGTTCTCAGTAAGCGGAAGTTGTGCAAGGCACTGCACGACAAGACATGCTAAAGAGTTGCTGTTGCCCTCACGGGGTCACTGCGAATGAAAGTTATGAGAGGGAAAAAAAGGGAGGAGAATTATAGAAATGAAAGTCTCACTTAGAAGTATGCTGTTTTGAGTCAGCAGCATCCTGCAGGCAGTGCAAAGTTCAAGGTTAACGTTTTTTTGAGTCTACACAAGTGAGGTGATGGCTGTGCATGTTTGGCACATTGTAACTCATTTTTCATCTAGGGTTCCTGTCCCTCTAGCTGCCTCCAGTTTCTCTCTCTCTCTTACTTTTTTAATTCAAGGAAGGCTTCTGTCAGAGTGCACAATTTCCCCAATGCCCGACACGCCAATCTTTCTACTAGCGCTCATCCAGCAAATGAGAAATGTGCTTGGTAAAAACTGTTGAGGACTACCTTTTGAGTGCTGGATGTGTTGTGTTGAAGCTTATTGTTCCAAAAATATACATGTTTGAGGAGAGGGGAAAAATAACTTGTATAACTGGCATCTTGATGTTGCTCCCACCTCCTACACTAAAGCACAGTGGTTAATATAACTCTCTTTCTCCTTCGGTGTGTGTTGTTAATACATTCATGCAGTGTAAAACAGTGAGGCGCTCAATAGTGAAAACTTTGTTTGTCTGGCCTTTTATTGTGTAATTACTGACATCTTTTTCACATTCGCTCTTCGACTGCGGGTCATACCAGTTTCTTCTCTGGATTTCTCACAGCAATGCTTTGGAATTTTTTACCAGAATGTGCAATGTGAAATGGCCTAATTGCTTGACTGATTGATTGATTGATGGTGTTTACCACCTCGAAGAAACACAGTGGCTGTTAAAGATGCTGTAACAAATAGCTCAGGACCAATTTTTGCCAGCTGGTGTTCATCAACATGCACTGGAAACTTGATACACAAGCATTTTTGCTTACTGTTCTCATTGAAATGTGGCTACCACAGATGGAAATTGAACCCAGGACCTTGTGCTCAGCAGAATGTCGTAGCCATGGGGCCACCACACTATGCGCTAAGTAGTATACATAGTAGTTTTTTAAGCATTTGCTGCACTTGATTATGCTCTCAGCTCCACTAATCAGCTCTCTGCTATTACTGCCCTTGTACACTAGCAAGGCCAGATGCAGGACCCCGAGCAGCTGACTCTTCTGGTTGCAGAGACGGTTCCACAGCACTCATGTCTCGTCTTCTGCCCAACAAAGCAGAACTGTGAGAGCGTGGCACTGCTTCTGGCTCGTTTTCTGCCTCAGTGAGTGCTTGTCATCATCTGCGTTTGACTCTCAGACATCACATTAGAGAAAAAGATTCTTGTTGGCATCTTTCGACTATAATTTGAAGAGCTTTATTTGTGTGACCACTAGTGGCTTACACTCTTGTGGGACTTGAAAATGTGTTGGGCATTGTCTTAAATGTGAAATGCTCTTAGTATTCTCAATGTTTTTTTACTGACTCTTGTTGATGAGAAACCGTAAGGAACTTTAGAATTGTGTCAAGCCGGAGCTAGTCGGTACCACAACATGTGATCATGTGTCCACACCGTCAGCAGCAGCAAGGTCAGCAGTGAGCTGCGTTGGTACTTGATAAATGTAGCCTAGGATACTCTGCACTATAGCATCACAGGGTGTTCTGCGAAGGGCCATTGCTGATGTCGGCATGTTTCTAGTCGTGATATGTAAAGTGTTTTCACACATGGGCAGCCGCACGAATGTGGATTACTTGTGAATTTGTGATGTAGTGTGGATATATTGAAATTTTGTTCATCTTGAACATCGATTATTTTGAAAAACTTTAGTACAACAGGCTAGTTGGAACAGAAATGCACACTAACACCCGTTCCGTGTCCACCTCTCTTTGTTCTTTGCATGCTTTTTTATGATTCCTATTTCAAAAATTTTTCTTAGTTTTAAACTGTCAAGCTAATGGAGGTGTACTGTGCTGTTCAGGATATAAGTGCTCAAATAAGCTTGCAATGGAAAGGTGGCTTAAGTAGTGGCATATACAGAATTAGATAATACAAAAATAAATGTTGTTAGTAGTGCATGAGCTGTGTTGGTGGTAAGATAGGTCATCATTTTTTTTTCTGTTGCAAGGCTTGTGCATGATGTTATGTGCTTCGAGAAAAGGTGTCTATTCTGTGGCTGCAAGATCTGCCAGCTAAATTGAGAATTTCAGGTATGTAGTGGGCAGTTAAAGCAGAGCGCATGTTGTTACAATGCAGTCGTGTGGGCCCTGCCAGTTCATCTTTGATCTTTATTACGAACACGAGGATTTCAACGAAGTCGAGAGGGCATTGCAGTTTTATTGGACATTTTTCAGGTCATTAATGGACCATAGGCGTGAGCAGAAGGAAGCTCTGCTGCAGACACTGCAAGCAGAAGTAGGCCAGGTCTGTAGGGTCCTGCGGAAGACGTTGCCCATGGGTGTGGCCTACCACCATAGTGGGTTGACAGTGGAGGAGCGCCGCATTGTAGAGGATGCGTACACTTCTGGTGTGCTCTGCTGTCTTACGTGCACCTCAACTCTGGCAGCTGGAGTCAACTTGCCAGCTAAGAGGTGCTTTCTCTTTTATATTTTTGCTTGAGCTCAGTTCAAATTTGACCTGCAAAATAGCACCTGCGAAGAAGTGGCTGTTAAACTGGGCTGCATTCGTATCATTCATAAAGCGCCTTCACATTTTACTCATGCACGTGCTTGGCAGATGGTGTCCTAGCACATGATAAAAAGTGTACACAGTCTTGGCGCCGAACCTTATTGTTAATTTGATGTTTTTAAACATCATTTGTTATTGTTTGCCCTGATTTTATGTCTTGCTATTGTATAAGTATGGGGAAGTCATGCAGTGATCCTCGCAACTCAATGTGGCAATGTTAGAGGAGCTCTAGCACGCAGTCACACGGCAAGGGTTATGTTATGGCTCACAGCTATGGTCCTTTGCTATCTAGCTTAAGTAATGTTTGCTACATGCTTGCTGGCTCATGCAACTACTACAAGACACACAGTCATGTTTCGTTAGTACCGAGTCATGTGCACACATTGACGGTTTGTTGCAGGGTAATCCTCAAGTCCCCGTACACTGGCACCGAGTTCCTTACTCGAAGTGTCTATCAGCAAATGGCTGGGCGTGCTGGGCGGGCAGGCATCGACTCGTCTGGAGAGAGCATCCTCATCGTACCCAATACAGATAAAGAAAAGGTCTTGTCTTGCTTTCTAGTAATGTGCACGTAGCATTCTATAATTGGCCAGACTTGTCAACGTAATTTGTTGGGCCTGTTTCTCCAGGTGCGTAGACTTCTGGAGGCTCCAGTTGACAGCTGCTATTCCAATCTTCTTCAAGATGAACAGAAGGCCCTGAAAATGTTGCTGCTGAGTTTGATAGGACTGCAAGTAAGTTGAGAAGGATGCCAATGTTTGTTCTGGAGACTTTGATAAGCACAGGCAATCAACATGGTGTTGGTTTCATCACACTGCGTAGCAGTGCTGAAAGTAAATTCAGTAAGTGATGCTGAACAGTTCACTGAACCCTTGTTGAGTGCTGCACCTCAAAGCTAGCTGAAAGATGACAAGCACATTCCGATGTGTTATATCAAGCAAAATGTGAGCGGAGTTGGCAGTAAAAGGAAGGAGTGAAATTTGGCAGGGCATTTAATTATACAATACAGATTAGCAGTTTATTTGTTCTTTTCTATGGTGATCTTTTGTCTCGTATTGTGCTGATTGAAATAAATAAAAATTTTGTCTCTCTATAGGTTGCCAAGACCGAGGACTCTCTTGCCGAAGTGATGGATGCGACACTTCTTGCCCTACAGCAACGAAAAGAGGGAAAAGACCCATTGCAAACTCTGCACCAAGTTCTTGACGACCTGAGTGCTGCCAACCTTATCTTGAAAGACAGTTCCAGTGGAGAGCTACGTGCTACCCCACTTGGGTGCGCTGCTTTCAAAGGTAAGCGAGTTCGTGCCTTGTACTTCCTTTAAACTGTATGTAGTGTATGCATGATAGCTAACTTATGGTTGCTTGCTTCAAAGATGCTCACTTTATGCCTCAGAAGTACAGCTTTTTAACAGCGAAGCTGTTTAAGCCAGCTGTAAATTGTGGTTCATATCAAGAAACTGCTGCGTCGTAGCCGTGGCAACCAGGAGGGCGGTGCGGCGCATGCGCACGCGGTCTCCTCCTCGCCAGCTCCCTCCCTTTCCGACCCCCGCCTCTCTTCTCTCCGCGGCACGCTGAGTCAGGAGAAAAAAAAGGCGAAAGCTTGCACTACGCTGTGCAAAGCTGAAGACATAGCGAAGCTGGCCGATTGATATCGAGCGGCTAACCTCCAACACGTTCGGCGTCGGCAAGCAACAGCATTCTTGGCACTGTGCCAACCTTAGTTAGCCTGCCTGCGTTTGTGGCATGCCAGGAACGCTGTCGCTCATAGGCGCCGACGCGTCCAGCGCTAGTCACGCGAAATGTCGCCAATGTGTTCAGCGTCGGCAAGCAACAGCATTCATGGCACTGTGGCAACCTTGGTTAGCCTGCCTGTGTTTGTGGCATGCCAGGAACGCTGTCGCTCGTAGGCGCCGACACGTCCAGCGCTAGTCACGTGAAATGTCGGGAAAGGGAAGGTTCCTCCAAAAATGATCACTCAAGAGTACCTTCCTACATGCGTATAGTTAAGTTAAACCAAGTTAACACCTAGCAGCAACCAAGTTAATACCTAGCAGTAGCAGCCAGTAAGACTTGAGGATCGACATTTTCGCTGTGCCTAAGCTTTGCATGACCGAGTGCAAGCTTGCCCGTTTGTTTTTTTGCTTGATGTAGCCCTAAAAGAAGGGCCCTCCAGTGCTTTTTCAGGGATTAATGACAGTGCTTCACTGCTTCTCATGTAGCGTGGGTACAGATTAAAAATAAATGGTGAATGGCAGAGATCGGCTCATGTGATTGGTAGTCACCTAGCTGAGAAATTCTAAGAACAAAAGAGTACTTACTTTGCTTCACTTTCTGCCTTCTACCCTAATTTCAAAGCTTGTGCATCTGCTTTTTGACTCTCGCAGTAAGGTAAACTCTAGCATCCATTACTAATTGCTCAGTGCATATGGAATTTTGCACCCTACATTCAGCCTGTCATTTGTATCCTCGAATGCAGATGGTGCCATTACCAGAGCTACAATATTGCAGTAGTACTTGCATTGATGGCTCTATTTTACAACTTGAGTTAACGCAATTTAAACTCCGATGGATGTGGACGTAGCCACCATCTTTGTTCAGAGATAAGCTGCGATAGAACTGCGAGTTGAGCAAGTTGGTAATTCATCATTTCAACATATAATAGCGCCAAAAAAAAAAAAGAAAAAAGAAAAACCAACCTGATAGGAAGAACGACACACACCACCAGCGGTGATGAACTAGTACAAACTAGTCAGCCCTAGTGGTATGTGTCGTTCTTACTATCCGTCCTGGTTCATTTAGAGGTTACTGCTGTGATGTGGATGCTGCTGAAAACACTGGTCCATACCAGAACATGCCTGTCTTTTGTGGTAGTATTTGATTTGATGAAAACCAGTGTTACAATAAACACAACAATAACTCATGGATCCGTCATCTCGCATCTACTGAGTTTTTTTCAGAAGACTCTAGGAGACAAAGAATGGACCAGGGTCCAAAAAGGACCGACAAAAATTGTGTGTACTGTAGAAGCTGAAATCAAATGCCGCAGATCAGAAGTGAATCAAATGGATTGATTGGTACACTTTGCCACTCTCACGCAACTAAACATGCCAATATAGAGCATGGCATCTGGCTATTGTGACGTATGCCAGAAAAACGTTTTTAATACATAGCAGGACAAAATTTTATCCAGTCTAACTCTTCAGCTGCGAAATTAATTTTCACTGGCAACTGTGCCTCAGAAAGTTTGGATGTGCGTTGTTGCAATACTTACTTCAATGCTTATATTCCTTTTTCTTTCTTTCTTTTTTTTGCTTTTCTGCTACATAGTGCATATAGCATGATATAGAATAACATGGTTACCATCCCTTACAAGTGGCAGCACTCAATTTATTACTCAGCTCATGATCACTGTCTCATGAAACGTACATATTTAGAAGGGCACACCTTGCTTGCAGTGGTCAAACACCCCTCTAGCAATGCTTGCAGTGGCACTGTTGTTGAAATGCATGCCTACATTGTGGCGCAGGCTTTGTAGATCCGTCCATGGCGGGCATTCTGCGTCAAGAGCTGTGGGCAGCACTGTCTTCCCTGTCCCTGCGATGCCCCCTGCACATGCTGTATTTGGTCACACCAAGGCAGCTGCCCACTGCCAGGCTCGATCCCCCAGCCTACTACCGCTTGGTGAGTCTGGATGGACAGTGGCATCTCTGCATGCTTGACGTGGCAACAGACTAATTAAATGTGTTACCTACAGTGATTTATTTATCCATGTCATCACAACTTTCTTTACTTGGCATCTGTTGGCTGTAAGGAAGGGAAGGGAAGGAAAATAAGAGGTGAAAGGCAGAGAGGTTAACCAGGTGAAGTGTCCGGTTGGCTACTCTGCACGGGGGGATGGGGTAAGGGCAGAAAAGATTAGAAAACAAGAGAAGATTAAAAAGAAGGAAAAAAAAGAACAAAAGAACAAAAAAAAAAAACATCTGTCCGCACAATTCTGTTGGCTGTAACTTGTGGCAGAGGAAAGAAGACAAACAGCCTGCTCAAAAATACAGACGTGCCAGAGTGTAACTGTGGGCATAATAGGTGAAGGAAATGTTGCAGGCAATAGCATTCAAGCAGCTGAATGTTAAATGTGACTTAGCCATAATAATTACAGTTAAGAGATCTTTCAAATCTGGTCATTTGTATGAAAGTGGCAAAAGTAGACTGTCTCAGACTAAAACTTTGTAAATTTAGCATGTTTGTCAACAGCAATCTCTCTTGCATTACAGTATGAAGATCTGAAAGAAGATGAGCTTCAAGTGGCTGAACTCATCGGGATTTCAGAAGCCCTTGTCACCAGACTGGCCAGCGGTGGCTCACTCAAGGTGGGAAATGAAAGCATGTGTAATTGTGCATGCCAAAACCAGAATTTGATTGTCCTGTGTCTCTAACAATAATAACAAGTTGAACAACACATGGGCACATTGCAGTGTAAAACTGCACCTAGTAGACTAACTTTAGGTGGAAGTTGGGCAGTTGGTCCTGAAGCTTTTTTCTTCATTTATTTGTTCTTTGGTGAATTTTATTGAAATGCAGTCTTGTTCAGTTTACTTTGCTGATTTTAAATATGAAACCATATCTCTCTCACATGCACAACCATATTTCTCACACACGCATGCAGCGTGTGTGTGTGTGCATGTGTGTGAGAGGGAGAGAGAGAGACCATTGCTAGGTAGCCCAGGGAGTTAAAGGATGCAACACTACAAGTTGATTTTTTATTTGATTGGTATCAGTAATTGCACTGCGTGCTGAATTTTGATCTTCTGAATTGCGGCCATTAAGTGACAGGTTCCATGCTTTCATTGCAACAACTATGATGGCTAAAAAGCAACACCAAACCAATTTAGTCTGTTGAAGTATTCTTTCAAAACGCTTTCCTCTTTTCATTTTGTGGAAAAAGTGGACTATTAGTGGGAAAAAAATAAAAGGTCAAAACTTCCCTTTTTTTAATTTCATGCTTACACCTGAGCATGACGGTTGACACCGAGTGTGACATCGTAAATTTCGAAATATTTTCTCGTATTTCGCCTGTTTTTGTGGTGTCAGTGTTCTTCAAAGTTGCTATGTTAAGTCGTCAGTTCTTTCACATGCAGATAGTCCTTCTTTAATGATAAACTGTTAACCAGACCCCAGCAGACACTGTTAAATGCAGAGTGTTGTGGCGAGTTGGTCTGAGAGCTTCAGGGCAGCTGCTGCACGTTTTTTGTTTCTGCAGCTTTTTTTTTTTTTGGCTTACCAAGCCTCCTGTCATGGTAAGAGTGGCCGTTTCGCTGTTGCCGAAGCATAATTTATTTACAGTAGAACCTCGTTGATATGATCTCGTTACATACGAATTCCCCTGCGCCAACGTTCGCGATTGAGAACACAAAGAATGATCCAATAGAGTTACACTTTTTTTTTTACCAGTTCATACGATCCCAGAAAACAAGATTTTTCGGCACCAACGTTCAGTGCGTTGCCAAACTGCGATCGTGTGATGCGTTTTCTGGCCGCTAGATCCCTTGTTGGTAGTCAGAGGTCAAACTTTCACCGCTGCTATGACACTGACAAAAAAGAATGCATGCTCTCATGAAATGGATTTGCGGGGTGCGTTCGTTGCCGAATGCCGATTATTAGGGTTCTTTTAGACGCACATGCTATCTAGCTGTACTAATGCTACAAATGTGGTGGTTAACGAATCTGTTTTCTACAGAATTATGCAATGAAACAACAAACGCCACCCAAGTATCCTCACTATTCCATGGCTATTCACTTACATTGACAATCATAGAAGTTTTCTGCACAATTTTTTTTTTGTCTTGTCATTTTCTTGGTTTAAATGACAATTCGGACCCTGTTAACCCTAGAAATAATAATGCCAAGTGTTATAGCATCCTAAATATTTTACTATAATAGTACTTGTTCTTACGAACCAGTTTCAGTTTCTGCACCCAGGCGATGTATGCATCATGACGTCCCGATGCATTAGCTCTCTCCGTTCCTCTGATCGCTGCAGTTGCTACACACAAGTGTAGCTAGAAGAAATGCTTGTAATATACCCTTGTTTATTTTTGTATGAGTAACATCATAATACCTAGCTTTATTGCTCCACGCAGCAAATTTTGCTCTGCGTCATGGCCTCACAATAATGTCGTTGACGCCAGGTCCATCATTTCAATACCAACGATAATATCTAAGTATCTTATGTTTTCCACCCTTCGTGCTTGCTAAGTGTCATGTTTTTACGCGATAAAAGTCTGTGGTAGGGATTCTACAACTTTGAAATTACACGTCACTACTTCTTGAAAGAACCCCGGGTGGTGAAAATTAATCCAGATCTCCCCTCACTACGTTATTTCTTCGGGTTTGTGCATTGCTTTGGTACGTTAAACCCCGTAATTTGATTTGATTTGACTTCTCAATTTAAGTTGAGCAGAGTTTCCTGCTGTGTCATAAACAGAGTTCATCATCGCCATCATGCTCCACACATGATGCAGACTGGTGAGCAGCAGCTGCTGCAGAGCTTCTACAAGACCATGCAGTTAAATGACCTGTGGAACCAGAAGAGTGTCTGGGAGGTGGCTGCCAAGTACAAGGAGCACAGGGGCCAGGTGCAGACACTGCTGTCATCTGCGTCCACTTTTGCTTCGTCACTGACCCATTTCTGCAAGGTGAGCAATCAGCCTAAAAGCATTAGTGGTGCTTGCGTGCTGCACCCACTGCCAAAAAGTCTAGTCTGGGCTCTACTCAAGCATCCCGTTTGAGGCTGCAACTGCGAAATTCTGAGTACTCACCCCTCATGGTCAGGCTTTGCTGGCACAAAGGCCAGCAGACAGAACGAAAATATATATGTTGCACAAAACAATATTTATTGCAAACGAGTGGTATCACTGTATGGCGGAAAAGTCCATGGCTACTGCTTCATGAAGCAATTGTTAGATCTGATTACAGTATTTATGCCAATATAGGTCGACATTTTTTTTTTTTTCGGAAATGTTTCCCGAAATGAGCTATTGACCTATATTTGTGACCAAAGAATCTTGACTTGTATTTGTGAACAGAGCTAGCAAAAGTAATATGCTTACGGAGTTCCTCCATTGAAACCGCCGTAAAGCCAGTCTGGAGATTATCCAGACTGGCTTCAAAGAATGCTGCATATCGAACCCACTCGATGGCGCCGGGCACGACGTCGAGTACCTGAAGAGGACGACTTCCCTGGCAGTTCCGGCGAAGATGTAGCTTGTGGCACCTACTAGCGAGATTTAGTAGCTGAACTTACAGCAAATACAGGTGTGTCACGTTCACAGTTTTTAATTTTTCTGGAAAGGTATAGGTCAACCTATATTCGCATTATTTTTTATTTCTTAGTGAGTTCAATAAATAGGGGTCGACTTATATTCTTGTTCAACCTATCTTCGAGTAAATACGGTATATGACTATAAAATTAAAAAGAAAAATGTTGCCATTTTTTCAGGTGAGCCATTGATTGCGATAGCAAATTAGTAGACAGCCATACGAAGTAAGGATAGTAGTTTTATTGGCTGTATAAACTTGTAAACATTCACTTACTAAACTAAATTAACGAGCATGGTATCACGTGTGCACAAGCAAGCATGAACACTTCTGTGAGCAAATTGCCAGCGTGCTGCTTCTCGCTTCAATGTGAACTAAGCTGCGAAAACACTGTGCACACGATGCTATCAGCACTCGCACTCTGTCCCCATCTCAGATCGCTTTCAAGATAGGGCCCGCGTGGCCGCGCCATACGCAGCAGCCACCAGGACTTCAGGCCAAAATTCCCCGCCCAAAGAAGCTGCTGACCCAGGCCGAATTTGAGGGGCGCAAACGTAAGCTTTCGTAAGCCATGAGAAAGACAGTGTGCTCTTTGGGCCACTTAAGCCCCACCATCTTGGCACGCATTGGCGTCTTGTGCTGCAACGATTCTCACAACGCTTCGCATTACGTATATGTTAGCAGTAGAGTCTGCCAAATTCTTTAATGACTGCGGATCGTTTGTTTTCCCAGTTAGTACTTTTCTCACACGTTTTTTTTTTTTTTCAGAACGTATGATAGAGGTTCTACTTTAGGTCGCTCCCACGCTTATTGTTGTGAAGCATAAGATGTTATATAATCAGGATGAACAAACACTCTGGAGCTTTAATGAGTTTGTATGAAGACATCACGTTACAAATGATTATATCCAGTGTCAGTCAGCACTGATGACTGCAACATAAGCTGCATACTGCTCCCATGAGCAACAACAATTCAGTACAATGGGTGAAAAAAAAAAGAATGCACCAAAGGACGTGGCCAGCTATCAACATGACTAGCTCCAAGGCTTAGGCATCTCTATGACTGCAATGGATTCGAAATGTTTCAAGACATCCAAGTACCACCAACATTTGCAAATTCAAGGTTTGAGTAATTACCTTGTGCCCATGCCTCTTTGGAAAACACCATGGCATTGTTATTCTATAAATTTACTTCAGTTATGCTTTGCGTTTCGCATGTGGCTTCTTACTGCAACAGGAGTAGTACTATATGTGGTTGATTCACTGCTTCTCCTGCTCCTGTATGGTGTATGTACCAATAAAATGTGTGCTTCTGCTCTCCCTGTCATGGTTTTCAGTTCAGGTGGTCATAGTGTGCAGCAAGTGATGTAATTGGAGTGAATGTAGCGCTGTGATACAGTGTGGTGGGTGCATTTGTTCTCCATTAGTATAAGGTGGCACCCCTCAGAAAATTTAGTATGCTGAAGAAATTGCTGCAAGCAAACAGCAGATGGCCACTGTCAAGTGTGAGTGTAGAGCCGGTATGTTTTCTAATGAATGTCAGTTAAGGCCATCACAAAACATGATTAATTGACGTGTCAGTTGTAATGTGCATGCTTAGATGAGCCACACACTGCTGTCGAGGCCAATGTCGTTATGAGTGAGTAAACACAACACGCACATAAATCATTTTTTGGTTTCTAGAACAACTTGCCTAACCCCTTGTTTGACATGGCTGCCTGGGTCAGTCAATATCTCGCCACACACAGACATGTGTGTGTGTGTGTGTGTGTGTGTGTGTGTGTGTGTAACGCTGGGCAAATGAGCCGTGCATAAAAGTAGAGGAAGACGAAGATTAAAGCATTGTTCGGGTGAGCATGTTTGTTGGGTATGTGCCACTAACACCAAGGCTCTACATCTACTATGTTTGTCTCTGTCCGCAACCTCCTGCTCGCGTCACACAGGTCGACAGGATGAAGACCTGGCAGCCACCTCATCAGCCGCACATCAACATGGAAGTCTTCCACGCCACGCTGTGAACTACGAGCGCACAGCTACCCCACCGACACCGACGAGCATCATGACCGCATCACCGCAAGCCTTGGACATACCCAAGTACATCGGATCAGTGGACGATGGGCCCGTGGAAGATTGGTTCCGCCTCTTCGACGTCCACGCATCCGCTGCATCATGATCGGAACGGGATATTGTCACCAACTTCAATGATTACGTCACGGGTGAGGCATTTTGTTTCTACCTCACTCACATCTTTGGAAACAACGAACCATGGGAAAAAATCAATGAAGAGATGATCAGTCGATTTCACGTATACATTGCAGACTCCTCCATTATCCAACAGCTAGAGACATTTCACCTGGGTCGCCGCAGTCATCCGTAACTTCCACTTAGTAATCATCATCAGTGCCAAACACGATCTCGTATGAGGAGTACATCGATGAGTTTCTCATGTCATAATTCTCGTGAGAAGACTACGCACAAACGCACGCCTAGCATGATGATGACTACCACAGAATTATCTTCACCATCTATGCTCTCGACACGCCGCAGGAATCATGTCCCGAACCATACGACGTGGTCACATTGTTGTCTTGTACGTGCGACCCACCACCAGGTTTTGCGTCATGTGACACTTCCACAACTGTCAGACAACGTCGCATCTCAAACGCAACTATTATTTATTCTCATGAAATGAATCCGACTTGCTATCCAACAATAGGTGAGAAGAAAACCATCAATTGCATGTGCTCTTTCCACAAGGTAGGCAGTGCAGTTTCAGCAGCTGCGGATGAGCTATGCACATTAGGAGACGAAATCACTTCGCAACACACAAACTTTCTACCGCAAACAACACCCCAACGAGCTGCTGCCTCTGCAGAATCATCACAAGCACCAAGTGTCGCACCCTCCCAAATGACAGTAGCACCCATTCATTATGACATCGCAGCAGCCTCAGAAGAGCCTTCTGTGAAGCCTGGCACAATGCTTTTGCCACAAGACAAGTCTCCCAAAAACGAGCAATGTACCAGATACCCGCAAATCACATGCCAATTTGCAAAACAAATCAAAAGGCCAATTCTGATAGAAACACTACCTTAGCAACTAACGCCGCAACATCAGAAACATCCTCAACTTCATCAACAACTTCAGCAACCACGACGACGACTTCGACACAGACGACGAAGAGCGTCGACGAAAGAACAAATGCTTTAACACAAAAGACGAGAACCTGCAAGCCAACTAAACCGAAGGCGCATCCATGTACGTAGTGTTCCAAAAAAGAATGTCACCAAGGGCCTTTTCAACACCACCACTTAAGAGTGCCCATATTGCGGGGACAACCGCGACAACACCGCATGCGACGGCGAAACGGAATGGCAG
This sequence comes from Dermacentor silvarum, assembly GCF_013339745.2. Taxonomy (NCBI): domain Eukaryota; kingdom Metazoa; phylum Arthropoda; class Arachnida; order Ixodida; family Ixodidae; genus Dermacentor; species Dermacentor silvarum. The sequence continues at coordinate 38,792,156 of NC_051157.2, forward strand.
CACTTTCTGGCTTCAGTAACCTCGAACAACGAGCAGCCATTTCAGGAAACGCGGATCTCGAACCATCAGAAATGAGGTACATCTCACTTGAGCGCAATATGTCAAAGAAAACTCGCAACGTCATCCTGTCGTCTGCACTAGTTTCAAGCAGCAACCACCGCTCCAGCTACCTCAAGGCGCTTTAACTGTACTCAGTTGTGTCAAGAGCTGAACGTGTGTGACGATCAGTGCTCACGAGATACGGCGCATGTAGACATCGTCTGGATCGCAACAGTCAAGCTCGCCCACCAGAGCTACGTTGGACGTCACCGGACTGCTATATAGTTAGAATGAATTTTTAATCAGTATACAGAGCGAACTCGGGACATTGAACCAAATGCACCTTTGTACATTTTGTTATTTTGCAGTCTGCCATTGCTCCCTCCTGTGTTGTTTGTTGCGCGCGCTCTCTAGGGAGGAGGGGAAATGTGTAACGGTGGACAGATGGGCCGTGCATAAAAGGAGAGGAAGACTAAATTAAAGCAGTGTTCGGGTGACCATGTTTGTCATTCGTCCACAATCTCCTGCTCGCACCACATATATATGGTGTGTGTGTGTGAAGGTTATATGCACGCTGAATGCAAGCTCCAGCAAATGGGCTTATATTAGCAAAATAGTGCCACTCAGTTCACTCCTGTGCTGCGTAATATAAGTATCCCTACATAAAACCTGTAGTTATAATGTTGACTTGTAAGTATCTCTAAAGAACACAGACATCTTATTGGAATAGTAGATTATATTCAACAGCTTTTCATTTATTTGATTTAGCCAGTGGGTATGTACCACTGTGACACAAGAGGTATAGAATCCTTAAATGTAATATATGTGGGTTCCTTACCTCACTTGTCATCACCATTATTCCCTCGACAAGCTTCACCTTTGTCCTCCCAACATTGCTGCGTAGATATCTCGCATTATGCATCTACCTGATTTGGTGTTTGCATTTTGCCATAACCTGTGAATGGTGTGGTGCATAAATATAAAAATTGCGAGAGATTCTACTTGTGACCTTCGTGGTGCATAATACAGTATAGACAACTTATAACGTAACCGCTTATAGTGCAGGACAGGATATAGTGCGGTCTTTTCAAACTCCCGTTAATTTCCCCATAGCACTCCATGTATACACATATCGCTTATAGTGCAGTTGCGGGAAACGAAATACCGGTTACAGTGCGGCTGCCTGGTAGTACGGAAGTCAGTGGCGACGGCAAACGCTCCCCTCAAACGGGCGCTCCAAGCAGTGCTCGAGGAAGAGAGACGAAGTGGAGGAGAAGGGCACGTGGTGCGAACGAACAGCCAGTGAGGCTGAAACCAGAATCTTGAGTGCGAGTCGTGAAATATCACGGCATGCATAGCGAGCGAGGGCCACGAAACTGCCAAAGCCGGCCAACGCTCCCTTCACGATAACGGCAGTAAACGAAACTTCAGGGAACAGGCGGCGCCGGCACAGCACGGCGAAGGGCGCACGCGGAGACCGTGGAATGTGAGGGTGGCAGGGAAGCAGATTTCGCCTCGGCAGATTTCGCCTCGGCAACTCCGCCGCTTCGGTGGCTCCCCTCGCCCTCCCTCGTAACTCCTTCACTTTCGACTGTCACCGTGCGCGTCCGCCGCCGTGCAGGCGCCGCCGCTCCAGCCGGCCGGGCGCCAGCTCCCCGAAGTTTCGTTTTCTGCCGTTATCGAGAAGCGGGCGTTTGCCAGCGTGGGCAGTTTCGTTGGCTGGCCTGGGACAGCGCCGCTGCTTCCCTTTGCGCCGTAGCCGCAGCGTGCAAAGTCAACACGTGACTAGAAAGTAGAGGAAGCATAGAGGAGAAAGAAGGGTTCACTGCCATTTTCTACGCGTGGCTACGGTAGCGTGGCTGAGGCGTCGGCACGTACACGCATGTTCCGGCGCAACGCAGAATCGGCGATCTTGCCATTTGAGAGAGGGTGAAATTTCCGCCGCGTTTTTTTTTTTTGTTTTGTTCGCGCGCAACATTGGAGGGTCGCTCCTAAGATTTTACTCTAAGGCGGTGCGGGAGCAATGCCGGTCGGAGGCGCCGCCGCGTGATTTGCTTCAAATTAACGAGATTCGACTGTAAATTGAATACAAACGTTCTAGCCGCATTCCTCGACTGTCGCATACGCGTGGCGGCTCGGTGCACATGTTTTGTATATCTGTGGGCCTTGAAAATTGTTGCTTTGGTTATAGTGTGGTACCGCTTATAGTGTGGATATTCGCGACTCCGGCGACTTACGTTATAAGCGGTCTACACTGTATTATGCACTGGATGAAAGTACACACAATTGTAGGCATTGTCGTTAGTTGTACAGGTTTTGACAGACACTGTTTGACTAAAGCTTCGCTTCACATACATTCCAACATGTGCATTGAATCTGCACAATTTTCTTCCTCCATAGGAACTACCCGATCTTTGGGCTTACAGGGTACTGCTGCCAGAGTTCACAGAGCATCTATCAAACTGCGTCACCATGGAACTCATCCCTCTGATGGAGCTACCAAGCGTCAGGAAGGTGGGTTCCTTGAAAGCAAGGAGAGATGGCGTAAAATAAAGTCACTTGCTCTGCTGAAATGTACACAGAGGTGTCCACTGTTGGAGGGAACACGCATATGCGTGCCATTTACTGGGCATTGACACCTAGAAGACATGCCATTAGATTATCATTCGCTTTCTTCAAGAAACATGATGAATTTGTTCTGCAGAAGCTTGTGGATGTAGTCAAACCTTGATACTATATAACGAGGTGAATTTCAAGTTTTACATGACAATATCAGCATGCAACGAGTATATGCTGAACTAATATCGGATATGGCGAAAGTACTGTTGTGTTACGAGCTCCGACTGTGTAAAGAAAGCTGCGTAGCAAGCTCTAATGTATACTAGAACAAGGAGGACGTTTCTCGGCTCATGCTATAAATTATCAAACCTAGTTTCTTGCATCAATTTTCTTATGCTCTCTCAATGTCAAATTTCGAGGCTGTCCGGCAGAATGGTCCAGGAGATTGTTCCAGTGCTGTTCTTCGGGAATCATTTAAAGGAATCAAACAGTTCACAGGGATAGAATATAATCACATGCACATTAAAATCTTAAGCCCAATGAGTCTGAGTAGCTCAAATGATGCAGAGAATCTGTGCTCTCCTCTTTTCAGGGCCGTGCCAGGCAGCTTCACAAGGCAGGGTTTCGTTCTATAATGGATGTAGCCTGTGCTGATCCGAAGGAGCTGGCCGAGAAAGTGGGCCCTATTTCACGTAGGCAAGCCCGTCAAATTGTCGATGCAGCCAAGGTATGTAAAATGCACTCATTCAAGCGAGTTATGTTTGTGGTGGCGCTGAACACTTCTATGTGCACCAAGGAAGATTATACAAAAGCACCGAGCGAGAACAGATGAGCCTCACTGTGAGATTACTGTGGGCTTGGAAGACCGAGTGTTTGGAACCATGCTGAAGCGATTTGCAGCAACACAAGAGCATAAATTGTATTTCAAGAGCTCATATGGCTATACCATTAGCTTACATTTATTTAGAGTAACAATTTTTTTTAAAACATTTAACAGGTTATAATTAACCTTGATACCACATTTTTCTTTAAGGCAGATTAATAACTTAGCATATGGCTTGGCTTATAGGTGAATGCTAGCGTGAAAAATTTCAAAGCCAGTGTTGGCCGCGAGATCGGGCTATAGGTGGCAGTGCTGTCGGCGCGTTAGTGTGGATGGGCGGTTGGTGGCGCGCATTAAAATGTACATGGCGGCACTTTGCTGTGGACGATTTGGGTCGATTGTTTGGTAATAAAACACTGCAGTAAAGTGGTAATATACTGACTGCCCTCCAATGCCAAATTTTTGCATGAAACGCACTGAACATTCCTACTAGAAATGAATGAAGAGCAAAATGCAGTTTCTGTTTCGGTACATTCATGGTACATTTTGTTCGTGTTCGGATTGCATTCTGCACATTTTGTTGCACAACTCAACTTTCTGCTATGATCTCACTGGTTATAAAAGTGCCTGTATTCCTGTACAATGAAGTTAATGTAGCTAGTTCTTGCAACTCTACTTCATCACTTGCACGCATACATAACTACCTTTTACTTTTTTTTCAATTATCTGTCGAATTCAAGACAGTTACTAAGTTTCGTTAAACAAGGTATGGTGCACTATGAGCGACTGTGTTGTGGCAGGATTGCCATGTGGCTTCATACATTTTTTAATATTTCTCTTGTGGTAGCAGTAAAGAACGTAGCATTTTAGCACGAAGGATGTTTTTGAGTTATTACGTGCACGAGAATGATGCGAATAATTTTCATTTGTGTTAAGAGACAACCTCATTATGTTGTTTTCGTTATATTTGAAAATAATGGCCGCTACCATCCTTCAAGCTAACAACACTACACCAGAGAGTTCATTATAATAGCCGTGAGCAACTCAGTTTTACGATGTCCTGTGTCTAGTGACTGCAATGTTGCACATGATCCTCTTGTGCTTTCCTTGTGTAGCAGATGATCAGAGTGACAAAGCACCGAAATTCACTTGCGAGGCAGAATTATTTCTGCACAGTGGGATATCCACATAATAAAAGGGCACCTTAGAAGCTGCTAAGGATGGTCACGTAACCACTAAGCAGCAGTCACCCAAATATATGCCTAAGATCAATTGTATCCTGATCATATGAGTGCTTAAGATTTTCTTTCCTTCTTCTAAGTGGTCTTGTGGCACCTCGTTCACATGTCATGATATCACATAGATTGCGGAATGATGAACACATCGCTACAAGGAATCTCTAAAGCACTGCATTCAGGTACCGCAGCGATTACTTCATTTACTTAAAATGGCACCAAATGGTTTTGTGAAGTGCTTAAATCACAATAAAATTTAAGTGATTGTGATGAACGGAGGGCACATCAACGACGCATTGCACACTTGGCCGTGCAGGCGCTAATTTTATTGCAGCGCAAAGCCAAATGAGCCTCTACATCGTAAAAAAAATTCATACCACCATTTACGACTGCTGATACAACTACAGAATAAGCAGACTTTAAAGGATATGTGTGCCGTACACACACATGTAAACAAGTAGTGGCTAGCAGACGACGTGACACGCAATCCACACCATCCCCGTTCAGCCAGTGTTCGCCAGGCAGCGACTCCGCTCGATCTTGCAGTCAATCTGCTCAAAGAACGAGCCGTGGTTTTGAGGGCCACATACTCTATTTTCGCGCATATAAGCCGCACCAAAAATTCAAAAACGTTCACAGTAAAGTTGGGGTGCGGGTTATACGCGAATTTTACTTGGCGGTGTGGCTACACAACAGCTGCCGTGTAGCCACACCTTGAGGCAAAGTTCTTCGCCATTTAGTTTCGTTATCTCCTAGGGATTCCCACCCTCTCTATCCACCACTGCGTGTTGAGGCTCCCTTGTCCCCTCCTTCATGGTCGTCCATTCTTCTCCTCTTTACGGGTCGGCATTTTGCAAATAGTGCACGGGGTGCCGGCGAACTTGTACGTCGCCTGTTCCCGCGGCGCTCCCTCGGTCCACGCGAAACACTTTGCGATACGGCGGAGAGAGAAATCGCTGTTGCTCATGCGAGGGCTGCTTCGGCCGCACCGTCATCCTCTGTCGCGTGAATGCTAGCTGCGCCTGCTAAGCAATCCGATTCACATCAGATGTCACGCGATTGATTTGTCCGCTATCACATCCATCGTATGTGAATCCAGCTTTATCAGCATCGCCGAAGAGGGTGGAACAGAGCCGCTGGCCGACGATAATATACATGGACAAGATGTGCATCCGTGGATGGACTGTTTTTGCAAATATTTGAGCGTTGTTGCATGCAGTTATTTCCGCGGGTTATACGTGCGGATATGTTTTTTTTTTCTTCCCTGCTGTTGTAATTGGGGGTGCAGGTTATACGCAAAAAAATACAGTACACTCCAGCACACAAACTACAGACATCTGAAATGAAGGTGCGCCATGCTTGCTTGCTTCTGCAAGCATCTGCAACAATGACCAGCTAGTAAACTCTGCTTTTGTTGGATGTTCATGTCTGCAGTCCAGTGGATAACTCAAAGCTTGACAACCAAGTTTCGTTGCATGCACACAATGGGCCTGCATGTTCAGTTTTAAATATGGCCACTACAGCAAAACGCCATAGCCACCACAATATTGTATTGTACCTATTTCGTTTCTTGCGTACAGTGAACTCACATTAAGACGAACTCGGTTAAGCTGAATTCTCGAATATAACGAACAACATGGGAACGTTTGTTTCGTCTTCCATAGACTCCAAGGCAAAAAAAAATCTGCTTAGGCCTGTGGCGCACATCGCCCATGCACAGAGGCGAAAAAGTGGAGAAACACACTTGGCCAATGCAGGTTCTCAGCGGGAGCATGTGACCTCGCGTCATTATGCGGGTCCCTGCAGGCTCTCCACCACGACTGCGCCACCGACACCATCCTCATTGAAGAGGTCTTTGAGGTGCCTTTAGAGGATCATTCCGATGACAACGCTAGCTTAGAGCCTGTACCGATGATCTGTGAGGCGGCAGATGTCTGCTTGAACTCCCTAGTGAACTTTTTCCAGCAGCATGAAGGCACAGAAGGATTTTTAAGGTCATTAGGCGAGACGACGTTTATGGCTGCTCGCAGATTTGCACAGAAGCGTCAAACATCCATAAGGACTGTATGAAACCAAGCTCTAATAAGTTCAGCTAAATAAATGCTTTCCATGTCTTTTACCATTTGAAGTAAGATGAAGTTCATCTGTTAAGACGAACAAATTCTCATGGTTTCAGGGAGTGTACTGTAATATACTGTAAATAAATTCCGGTTCTTAACTTTGTGCAGCTGCTGCTATTGAAGAAGGCAGAAGATCTACAGGAGCAAGCCGAGCAAGTTCTTCAAGGAATGGTGTGATGAAACAAGGTGGGTACAACTAAAGCAACCTTTATTGAACAGCAATAAGTATAATAATAACTTAAGTTTCCAAGAAGCACACAAACACACACACATTCACTCGAGTCTCAGCTGTCATGCACGCACACTGGTGATGCCACTACTTTTGCAGGCACCCCTTGCGGAGAAATGCAGTCCAGTCAGCTGCTACCAAGCCTTTTGCCGCTGGGCAGGGTACAAAAAGAAGTCTCTTCACACGACACTTCACTCCCGTCGGGGCCTCCGCCGCCGCGGCGACCGCTTCGAATCGCCAGCTCCATCCTCACCATCCTGAAAAAGGGGGCGACAGCATCTTCTCAGGCTTTCGCCTATGTGTGCACAGAATAATGTGCAGCGGGAAAAGAAAAACTTGGTTACATGCCACCAAAAGAAAAGGTGCAAGAGAGTAAGGACGCTCTTATGGCACAGACGTCCACACATGCTTAAGCGGCACGCTGCGAAGCATATAAGGCAATGCTACTTATGTTGCTACCTGAGTTGTAGAAGCAATAACCACATAGGCGTAATAGCATAATATAGCCCTGAACCAATTATCTACCGTGTTGCACTCGAGTGTGGATATCTGTACAAGTTGGTATCCACATGCAAGTGTTATGTGCAGGTTCCCGTTGCCAGACAATTGTGCTACATCAATCGCGAGTATACATATAATGGCGATGTAGTAACTAAGAGCAGCCCACTAGATACATGAAATAGCTAGCCACTAGTATTTACTTACAAGTAATTATAGCAGCAACAGTGCCTTGCTCTGCAAGTTGTTAATTATCCTACAGGCACCACACATGTACATATCAGCTAAGGCAGCAATCTTCACAAGCCCACAGAACTTTCATCTTTGTTACTGTGCCAGATATTTAGTCTATTTTAGTCTATTTATTTCACTGTTACATGGTGTGACAAACTATTATATTGTACTTTGGTTGATACTGTCCAAAATAAACTTACTGCAAGCAGTCTTCTTGCCCCCCAGCAGCACTCAGTGCGTGCCACAAAAATCACTTGAGACTATTATATTTTGAGAGCGATCATTATTGTTGGAATTGTTTTTTCCGTTTTTTAGAGGTAATCTGCCGCCTGTGCAAGGACTGGCCGAGATGGCTGGAGGTTGCGTAATTTCGGAGACACCTTGAAGCGAGAGGCTGACAAAGCATTTTCCCTCTACTGCCAGCGTTTTGCATCATAATGTCACCCCACTACGAGCGACACTATCAGCCACGGAGTGGACGCAAAAGCATGGCTTTGCTTTGTACCGCTGATGTGAACGTATCGTTGATAAGGCTTAAAACCATACCTTTCGTTGCTGACGCTCAAAATCGACAAAATGAATTTCTTTCTCATTCAAATTTGCTTTTTCCGATTGCTCGATAATTCTGAAAATTTATTGCTGACTGTACTTATTCGCATAAAAGATTGAATTTCCATATAACAAAAGTTCAATATAAAAAAGCACGTAGTCAAATTTTACTGACTTCATTAATAGAGGTTTAATTTTTTTATTTGTCTTCCCACTACTGTTGTCAAGGATCTACACTACGAGGGAGCTAGACAAAGTGAAGCACGTTGCATTTTGCAGCAAGTGTCGTTACACTTTCTTGTATGACAGTCGCTCAAAGTGGCACTAAGCTTGCCAGTCTGACAAGACATTAAAGGCCAATGGCAACAAAATTTTGGACTACATAAGAAACCTAGATATTATAGGTATAGATGAGCCTCTGTGCGAAATTTCCCTTTGAAATACGAGTGCAAGCGTCAGAAAAAAGCTTGCAACAATAGCAGTCTTTAATACTGAGGCAGAAAAAAAAAAAAAAATGCATGACCAAGTGCACAGCTCCTTGACATGACCTCCGAGAATCTCTGGGGTGCTGCAACGAGCCCTCTCGCCATCGATACGTTCAAGAACTACCGCAATTCAGCCCCAGCGGTGCACAGCGGTGCCCAGCTTCACACAATTGCCAGCTCTGCAGATTTACCAAAGATTAGTTCAGTGGTATATACATACTACACATTTATAACCAGTTTGGTACAGCTGGCATTTAATACTGACACTAAACACTGCCAAAACACCGAAACTTGGCACTCTGCATTAAATTTTTCTTTGTTGTTTCTCATACCAATAAAAGGTGTCCCTTAGCTAGCATAAATTAAAAACCAGCAAAATCTTTTTTAAAAGCTCAGGTAGTAGACTAGGTAAGCTAAAGCTCCCTGTATAGAGACAAGAAATGGGAAATTATTAAAAGAACCTTGCTGGTACTCCTAGCAGTCCCATTGAGGAACCTCTGCTCCCTGATAGTTGAATAACTAAAGCAGGGCAATTTGGTAACTGCACATAAATTATGCGTTCTGATTTATAGCTAAAGCTTGCATGCAACACCTTGACATGCGTGGCCACAAGCATGCGCATGCTCATCATCACAAGCTTGGAGTGCAACGCACCGCTCCGTCTCCTTCCTCGTTGCTGCTGGCAGTGGTCTCCTTGTCGCCAGACGCTGCATCTGGGTTGGCAGCACCCTTGGCTGCCGCCGGCTCCTCTTCCTCGTCTTCTTCCTCTTCCTCGATAGGTGCAGCCACCAGTTCCTCTTCAGCTGCAGCTGGCTCCACAGTTTCCTCGGCCACAGGGGCGTCGTCGCTCTTCTTGTGCTGAGCAGCAGCTGCTGCCGCTTTCTTGTCCTGCGATTGTCGCACCACAACACAGCATGGGGAACTGTTGTTGGGCTAGTTGGTGCTTGCTTAGTGACAAAATGTAGCGCAAGGGCCGAACCAAAAAGCGCCACATACCTGCGAGCCCCGTGTGCCTATGTGTCTTTCTTTGTTGTACCCTTCCTTGCACTACATTAAGTCGTTAAGCACACCACAGTGCACACACACACACATTTTGCACTGTCCTATGCCATTACAAAGATGACAATTTCAAGCTAATGTTAATATATGTGTGATGCAACCGACTCTGTTAAAACAAACTCTAAAGATGAACAGTCTGAGGGCGTCTATTCCCCATAAGTTCAGTCAACTACTGTTAGGCTAACTTCTGGCAAGACATTCTCTTAAGAGTCCGTTGTATAAATTATCAATGTGATCAATATAGGTTTCTTGAGGCAAGAAATAGCAGCGCTAAGTTCATCAAATGTGTAAATTATAATTAACTTTGCAAACCTTCTCGTTATGATTTAAGACATCAACAGCTACTACGAGGCACTACCATAAAGAATAGACTCTCTTTGGCATGTATATTTGTAGGCCTGTCCCGTTTCCTCGTCCTTAGACTGCTGGTAACAAGTAACCAAAATCTCTACCACACTTCACACGATGCAAACAATGATACTTCATTACATCCACATGCATGCCGAGCTGAAGATTGGCACAATAGAGCAAATGAGCGCAACTATCGTCTGACTTGAATGCTCTATTAAAACTATAATGCAGAACACATCTTTCAAGTAATGACCTGAAAGTTCAACTGCTACTTATTCGGTTGCCCAAGATAGCGTGGGCCTTGAACTAAGCGTACGTGCCAAAATTACACAAAGTAGCAAAGGTGGAAACAAAATACGGTAAAACCTGATGATACATTCCTGTTATGTTCGTCTCTTTGCAATGTTGTCCCATTTAGTTTTGATAGGGTCGTATGTTTGCTTTCCTGGTTATGTTCAAAAACTGTGATTGCACAGCGCCAATGGTGGCATGTACATTGACTGCTGTATGCCGGCACTGAAAACGATCACTTAACGTGTTTAGTTTGTTTCAATAGTTTAAATTTAGTGGGTTTTCAATAGTCTCTGTACTTTCTATTCAATTTCAAAGAAAAATTGATGACGGGCGGCCGGGCCCGGGCTTTCGGGTAAACAGTGCTCTAAAGGCATGCACGCGATTTTCGAGCGACAGCGACAAGCGACGGCGACGAGCGACAGGTTTTGCCGTCGCGGAGGGCACAGAAAATATCGCTTGTCGCCCGGAAGTAAGCGCGACGACATCCGCTGGGGACAGCGATTGCACAACAACATGGCAGCAATCAGTCTGCCCGCTTCGATCTGAATTCGCTCTTGCAACTTGCTCTCTGCTGTGACAGCGAAAAATAAATAGTTTGTTTCAATCGGCGCTCTCTTGTCGTTATTATTGAGATCGGTTGTTTTGTTTGACGCTGTTGAGACGCCACCGAGAGCCGAGAAAGTGTTTTAAGTTTTACTAGATGGCGCCACGGCACCCGGTTTTCAATAGTCAAGATAACTGTACATGTTTCTATTCGAATTTCCGCGACACGAAGCGCGACAGGGTGTGCCTGTCGCGTCGCTTGTCGCTGTCGCTTGAAATCGCGTGCATGGGCTAATGTGACAATAGCTTTTTTGCCTTTTCTGTAGTGCTGCCGTAATCATCATTGCATGATACCTTTCCCCTGATCATGCATTCTTTTCCTGTGGTCCTGTGATCCCTAAGAAACATATCAACGGGGTTCTGTATAACGCATTCTAGTTAGCTCTAGCTTGTTCCCATCTCCTTGATCCATGATGGTGCCTACACCATGAAACTTTCTTTTAGGGTGCGCAACCTACACGCATGCACATGCCAAGGCCACAAGCTCACCTGTGAGCTGGAACAGCAGAAGGTGATGATGAGAACTAAGGGCAGTCCCAGGACTATCACGTAGACAGCCCAGAGCCATGGGTACTTGTTGGTGTACTTGACGAGGCGCATGAACATGCCATCCTATACAAGAAGCAAAGCAGCAAAAGCTCTAAGCACAAGGCTTGCCTCTAAAGCAAAGCAGGTACTGTCTCATCTTTTTCTAAGCACCACTTGTATCAACATTTTCCATGGCAGCTTATGATATTAAACGCTAACATGCAGCAGCCTTCATTTTTCTTATATAACAAGTTTATAGATTTTGTGCTTACTGCTTTGTTATCACTCAAATTTCAAAACGACATAGCAGTTTTTGGTCTGAATCATTCAATAAAGCACTTTCGATCGTTGCTTGCCTGTTCATGCCAGAAAAAAAGAAAAAAAAAAGACAATGCTGGATGCACAGCCTCACCATCTCGGAAACAAGCTGCCACAAAGTTGTGTAGTTGCTTCACAACCTGATGGCAACTAAAAGACTTTGCAAGCAAGCCAAGTTACAATGTTGAGAGTTACTTGAACAATGCGAACCAAATGATTCAGTCTTGTAGCAAAACTTTAGTGAAAACGAAGCAGCAGTACACACAAAAGTCTCTTCGTTGTTTGAATAAAGATGTAGGTTACTGTACATTTAATTACTCACGATTTTAATGCCGAAAGCATTCTACAAGCACTCTAAATATGTCGACCTGGCTTGACGCCGTGTGTGCAAGGTAGATGCTGATGTGCAAGGACATATACACAATAGTAAAGAAAGCAGTGCAATTGAGACAAAGAGACATGACACAGGCAGTGACGTGGAGCCTGCATTCATGTCTCCACATCAGTCTTCAGTGCTGCTTTCACATCAAGTTACTGCACCAACTTGTAAAGCTTGCGGCTCTTGTTGGGCATCTAAAATGCAGTGCACAAGAGCCAGCCATCTTTGCCCTGCGTAGCACATATGCAACCAGCCAGATAGGCTACCTCTTGCACCATGCCCCAGATGTAGTACAAGTAAAGTCCCACGGGCAGGCCAATGTAGGTCAGGTATAAGCACCAGCCAAGGCGCTGGTACTTGCGGTCACGCCTCCTGGTTGGCTGTAAAGAGCACACTCATCCACACGCCACAAATTGAAGATGCTGAAGATGACTTGTCCCTCAAGCAAATGCTATATTCACAAAAAAAAAAAAAAAGTGACTGATATATCTTCAACAGCTCCACTTTTAGCAGGGGCAAGCGAAAGAACACAGGACATATGCTGTCCTGTGTTTTGCTTGTCCCTGCCAAAAACAGTGCTATTGAAGATGGAGGGTTGTTACCAACTTGCCTATTTGCAATCCTAATAAATGTGAGTGATGAATTGTTCCGAAAATACTTTACAACTGCAAGGCAAGCCATAGCGATTAAATTATGTCACTGAATTAATTTAAAAATCAATTAAAAACTTAAACAACATAGAAAGCTTTCAGGTGGACAATTATAGTCAATAAATAACAAACCCATCTATAATAATTTTGTGCATTTTGTAAAAGAAATTGCAGAAGTGTCAAACTAATAAAAGAAACCAAAACAGCGATCGTAGATCAATCTGGTTGATCCCATTAATTCAAAATTCTAGGATGTCTACACTACAAGCAGACGTACCGTATCACGATCCCCAGCTTCCTTCTTCAGGAGCCAAGTGTCAGCAGCCCACTGGTCAGCCACCACAGTGTCATCGGTGATGATAATGTTGTCAAAAAGGATTCCATCGGACATGGACCAAAGCTCGAGGCCTACAGCTGCCTGGAAGGAAGAATATTTGGTGCAGTAAGCACCATCAATTTCGAACTTTCGGCCACACTATAAATGTGCTTTCGAGTCGAGACTGTTTGTCAGGTAGCTATTGTATATCTATTTTGTTGCTATGTGCTCAACAAGTGCTGTTGAATTTTTTTTTTTACCTAGCAAACAAGATGAAACCAAGATGACATTGAGCATGCTAGAGTACCCAGATGCTTGCATGTGCATCATAGTAACAATGATGATGATGATGTATGGTGTTTAATGGCGCAAGGGCCAGGTATGGCCAAAGAGCGCCAGGCCAGTGTTCATGAGTTGACAATGGAGCAATGAATTGCGAAAAGTAGACATATCGTGGCTGTAAAAGGGCCTAAAAACAATCGCTGTAAAATGCGTAAAATATATATGTAGTAAAATTATGGCTATGGCTAACGAGGTGCACTATGAACACGAAAGAACAAATTATAAGATAGTTAAGATAAACGAAAATATATCACAGATAAAACTTTCAAAAAGCACTACTGCCTTGACAGACCCTTTGAAACGCAAGGGCCCGGAGGCGCGTGCTATGCAAAACTACTATCGCAGCGACATCCTCTGGAGAGAGGATGCGCTACGAAACTATTGGGCAAACAACATGCAATACTACATCGGTCAGAAAATCCAGGACAGCCTTATTGTCAAAGAGAGGTTTGTCGCCAAGAAACATAGCGGGATGGAGAGGGAGACGGTACCGGTACGCTAGAGGAAAGTGCCTTTTTCTCTCTCTTTCGGCTTCCCTGCACTCCACGAGGACGTGGAGCACGGTAAGCCTCTCTCCACATCTACCACAGGTTGGCGGGTCATTTCTCGTTAAGAGAAAATTGTGGGTGCCGTATGTATGTCCTATTCTCAGACGAGAGAATAGGACATTAGTTCTTCGACATTAGGACATTAGTTCATAGTAACAATGTTGCGAGCGTGCTGCCCAAGGCCAAACATTCCACAAATACTCATGTAATGTGGTGGCTAAGGAGAACACTTGGTGCAATGGGTGCGATGAAAGCTAGGCCCAGCACTTTCTCATAGAAATAATCACAAAAACAATAAGGTGCAATTCCTCCCCCCCCCCCCCCCCAATGTGCCGAGTGACCGATCATAGCAAAAATAACAAGCAGCTGCATGTTTAGGCCAGTGACGAGTCTAAAGCAATATCAAATCTAGATCCTAATTTCTTTTTAAATTTGAATAGGGGTGTTCAACATCCCGAAATTGCATAGTGGGCTATGAGGGGGAGGGCTCCGAATTAATTTTGACCACCTGGGGTTTTTTAACATGCACTTAGAGCCCATTACAGGAGCATCTTTTGCACTTCGCCTCTATCGGAATGTGGCCGCTGGGACCAGGAATTGCGCCCACCACCTTGCGCTCTTAGCAGCAGTACTCCGTAGCAACTGAGCTAAAACCACTGGTCTGGCCCCCAATGTAAGCTGTATGGCATTAACTGCATGAACATTTTACAGGTGCGCCACTTCCCCAATCCTTGTGCTGCAGCAGAGATGAACTCACAATGGCTGTCATCCGGAAAGGGTTCTGGTCCTCAAAGAAGTCTGGGTTGGGGATCTTGCGTGGCTTCCACTTGCCCTTGTAGTTCGGGTTGTCAATGAGCGGAGCCCTCCACTTGCCCTTGTAGCGAGGGTTGCTAATCATAGGTGGCTTCCACTCTCCGCAACCAACAGCTTCGCACTTGGGGTTGTTGACCAGCGGTGGCTCCCAGTCACCGTCCATGTCGTCGTCCCAGTCCTAAAAGAGAAAGGGGGGGGCACTGCAGTGTGAACTCTACTACAGCTCCAGGCAAAAATGGAAAGGAGTGTTTTGTGCACACATTTGTGTAATTGCAAAGGTATGCAGTAAGCGAATATAGTATAGCTAAAGTGACAGATCAGTGCTCCAAAATGTTCGAAGTGTCACATTTACCAAGAACAGAACTGCTCCCAGGAAGTACGTACTAGTAGTATGTCCAGTTTATAATTAGTAAAATGCCGTCATCCACAGACGATAAAGAAATTCTGTCAAATTCTCCTACTAAAGAGCTCATCGAGGTTACTTCTTCGTGCTGCTCCATCAGTGCTGTTTTGAACGCTCTCACTGTTCAGGTGCCAGACTAAATGTGCACAGAAGCAACCTGTAAATATGACCTCCAACCACGCTAGCTTAGCTATGCAAGACACCCATTCATCATATGCAATTTGAGCTTAACAAAAGTTGTGGCTTTTTCATTCACAATATTCTCTGCGACAAACGTAAAAAATGGAATATAGGTCAGACAGGAGTATAGGTCAGCCACTTTAGTTCCAAAAAAATAAAAAATAACGGTATAAACCGGTAAAAAATTACTGGTATATAAGACAGGGGTCGTCTTTTTGCAGCGATGTTGCAAAAAAGTTTGACCTATATTCCGGTTTTTACGGTAAGTTACCTCTTAGGTAATGGAATAAAGCAAAGATTGTAGTGCTTCTATAATAATCTAGGTTGATTGAGTGTTTGCCTTTAGTATTCCTTTAATCATTAAGGCGCTTTTGTATGCAACTGTGTACATTGTGTATTAGAGAATTTTTATACCGATAAAGCCCTCCTCTACTAGTGGTGTGCAGCTCATTTGTCAGTATTTTTGACATGTACCAGTTTTAGCAGTTTTTTTTCAGTGTTTGAAAGCAATTAATTAAACCAAGGCACGACGGTTCAAGATCAGAGTTGTTTATGCAAGTTTTGAAGATGGCTATTCCACATAGTTTAGATGAACTGTTTAAACGAAGCTTTCTTCGCCTACTATCCTAGGTTCTGCGTCTTTTGGTGCTGTCTCACCAATTAAACCAGCTTATATCCCCCTTCAGGTGCAGATTAATAATTCTGTTTGTTGAAAATTGAGTTCTGACAGATTTACTGCTTCTTCATCATCAATAAACACACAAACAGCAACAGAACAGATAGAAATCTAGAATTTTTCCCCTGAGCTCTGTCGCATCTACACATAAAGACTCCCAAAAATATTTGAGATGCAAGAACATTGACTATTTCACACGCAAATTTTCTTGAAAAACAGTGAGCCACGCCAGTAACTTAACAAGTGGAAATTGTTGCGATCAAAAACAACAAAAGCAGAGAGCCCACTACATGCTGACGTACTGTTGCTGAACCAAACATGCATATCTTGGAAATCGGGGAGGAAGTGCGCCATCTTCCGTTGCACGCAAGGCACCAGGGGGAGTGGGGTTCTACTCTGGTGGCTGCTGCGTATGGCGCAGCCCGCGTTCCCGAAGTGAAACGTCACTAACTTCTTCCTTTCTAGTTTAACAAGTGCAATAAAAATCAATGATTGCAGCTGCTCTCTTGTTCTCCACAAGTGAACTTGCAGCCACCGTGATGCTATGTATACAAAAAAGGGTTAAACGTCTGAGCATTGCAAACAAACAAGTGTGTTGCATAGATCATGCGGAGACGATTGTGTCAGGAAAATATTACACTATTAGAGGATGCAAAAACAGGCGCAAAATCTAACGAAAGCCTGTGCCTTATTCTTAAACCAGCTGGTTTTCTTGCCAGCATGGACAATGTCATATAGACCTGCGAACTTGAAAATTTAAACCTAGGAAATACTAAAATTTGGTCAGAAATCATAAAAACTTCTAATATTAAAGATTATGACTGCCTATTGAAAAAAAAAAATATATATATATTTTTTGCTGACCTTGTTCTAAAGAGAAAACAGGCACTCTGCTCCAAGTTGCAGATCAAATTATCTGTGCCACAAGCACAAATTTATGGTGCCATAATATTCAGATTCATGAAGTTCATGAATAGTCGAGCGTGTTCAAAAGATCGGGTAGCAAATTCAGTCAGCGATTGCATTCGTGTCATTTTGACATTCATTTTGCTGATATTTAGATGAAAATAAAAAATCATGAGAACTATTATTATGAAAATTGCAAACAAGCCACACAGCAATCTGGCATTTTAAGGCAACATCGTAAAAGCAATAAAGAAATGAGCCACATAAAAGGGCTGGGAAAAAAAAATAATGTGCAACGTAAACATCACATGGGCCCTCTGCTCCAATGTTAGAGAAGGCAGAGGAGGAATGTTACTTGTGTACACTGGTAGAGGCAATGGGAGAGAGTGCCAGGCTGCAGTGAAATTGCAGACTGCCTACTTGCACCATCACCTCACATTACCTTTACCTTTATCTCTACTATTACTAAAAGCATAATTACTGCGGTAGAATACTTCCTCAATGACACTTTACAACTTCCAATGCACATAACAAGAAAGAGAAAGGGAAGGGGGTTACCCTGAAGTAGTTCTGGTTGATTACCCTGCATGGGGTGAAGGGGTAAGGGCATATACTGAGAAAGAGATAGGAGCACAAGTGAAGTAAACCGCATACAAAATCCATCAGTAGCAACGGTAGCAGGCAGCGTTCTCCAAATATTATGCAAGCATGTGGACCTCAAGAACTTCAGCGCAGATCTAGCATTATGCACAGAATTTCAATGAGGCCTGGTGAGAGGTCCTTTAAAAGCTGCGTCAACCCATGTGCGAGTCTCACCTTGGGTCGTTCAGCTGTCGCATCTGGCACCAGCTTGGGTTCGTCATCCAGCCAGCCAACAGGCTTCTTGGCATCTGGGTCGGGGATTTCCCGAGGTGCATCCTCATCCCAGTCATCAGGCTTGACCGCGTTCGGGTCAGGTACCTTCTCACGCTCATCCCAGTCTTCTGGGCGTTTGTCGTTGGGGTCTTCCACTTCCTTGGGAGGGTTCACAGGTGGCTCGAAGTCCTCCAGGAGGCTTCCCTTGGCCTCGCTTCGCTGGTCCACAAGTATCTCGAACCGGTTGTCAGGTGACAGCACTGCCAAAACCCCAGCAGACATTTTTTTTTTTTTCAAACAGCAATGCCACAACAGCCTATTTACCAC
This sequence comes from Dermacentor silvarum, assembly GCF_013339745.2. Taxonomy (NCBI): domain Eukaryota; kingdom Metazoa; phylum Arthropoda; class Arachnida; order Ixodida; family Ixodidae; genus Dermacentor; species Dermacentor silvarum. The sequence goes on from NC_051157.2 coordinate 38,810,475, forward strand.
TGCTTGAAGCATCTTTGAATGCTTGTACACGTGGTGGTACATGTGAGCTCCTGAAACCTAACCAGGTGAACTTACAGTGCCTGTAACTTTGGTTCATTTTCTATGCCAGGGATTGCAGTCATTTTTGTTGCAAATTCAGTATTTAATAAGGATGTGCAAATATTCGAAAATTTCGAGCATGAATCGAATAGCCCTTTCTATTAGATTCGTATTTAATTAAGAGAATTCACTATACAAAATTGTTGAATATTCGTTTCATTCAAATACGTAAAGGATAACATTAATTGGAGTCTCAAAGTAGCAAGAACGATGGCAAATGAATACTGTTCTAATTGACTGTCTCAAGCTGCGGTCGCTTCGCAGAGACACCAGTAGCTGAGCAAACTCCTCAGGCAGATAACTTCTGCTCAATAATTTTCAGTCATATGCGAATTTGTTGTCTCGATTTAGGCAAGGAAATTTATCATTTGGTCATGTCCACCATGTTTTCGTAGGTTTAAAACAATAAAAACAATGTGCAGTGCTGTGGTATCGCACTTCAATCCTTCAATAAATGCTATGCGCATCTGGTGACGTGTTTCCCCCCCATTACATCCATTCTCACTGTGCACCAGGTAACTGAAAGCAGCTGTTTCTCAGTTTCAAGCATCTTAGTTTACCAGATGTCAATTTGTGAAAGCCATTACATGCATTTCAGCATGCCTGTAGATAGGCCATGTGTATAATTTCAATAAGCCTCTTCTTTACAAAGAGGACTCCACGCAACCTTCACATTTTACTTTGTTTGGAAATAAAATATTTGATATTTGATTTGATATTCAGAGGTATTTTGCCCTATTAGTATTCAATTCAATGTGTAAATTTCAATACTCGAACACACCTAGTTTTTAAGAGGCCAACATGAAGAACTAAAAAAAAAAAAAGAGACCAAAACCACATGTCTGATAGGTTGAACACAAAATACAGCTTTAACGGAAGTTATTATTGCGTTCCACTGCTTGGACTACCAGACACATAGCCAAGTAAAATTCAGTCGCCTGCAATTTGTCCTTTCGTTTAAAGAATGTACGTGAACTACATTTGAAATGACAAACCAGAGCAAAGTTGCCACTAATACAGTTAACAATGGGTACGTCTGCTACTAGACATTGCATGCGGACAGATTTTATGAACCTCCAACATAAGATGTAGTAGACAAAAAGCGCACACGTTATCGTTATCTACAACCTGTTATCATTATATATGGTACCATAAGTTGATTGCACTGTATTGCACTTCAGATATACTCAGGAAGGCCCAATATTGGGACACACTTTCCAGATCCTTAGTGTGCAAAAGGCATAGTTAATAGAAAACATCTCTTCAGCAAAAAGCATTGACATTCAACATTAAAAGCAGACCAGACCACCGCACGTCAGCATTGCAGACAAGGTCCACATGTACTTCTCTCAACTAAAGTAGCTGCTTAGATTTCTCTTTTAGCAACACTGCAAACTGTCTCAATCACTTCAGAGAAGTTTTGGCAAGCTAAAATTCATGTCACTAGTGCGAATGCAAGAATGAGCACTGTTATATTAGTTTACTTGATTAGAGTTGGTGCGTGGTGCATTCTGTGTGTCATGTTTTTAACTTTTGTTCACTCTTCATTTGCCCACAACAGTGTACCGGCGTAAGAGAAGTACTGCTACACTTGCCTAATGTGAACAAGTGGGGCTTCTTGTCTTTGAAGATTTCGTCAAATTTTGACACGCTCTTGGACTTCTTCCAATGCTTCTCTTCGTAGCTGCCGTTCCGGGGGTTGCGATGGCGAAAGATGAAATGCAGCTGCAAACGAATGCAAGCACAGATTGGTGGTTGAAAAGCTGTCGTCGCAATGTAACAGGGCTAAATAGCAAGAGAAAAAAAGAAAGTATACTGTAAAACTCAACATTTTTGTCACACAAACATCTCACAAAATCAGCAGTAGGGAATTACTGCAGTTACCAAACTTTTCAGTTTTTCTGGAATATCTTTTGAAGGTAAGATCTGTCCTGTAATTTCTGCAAAGGACTGCAGAAGTGCTAGTCTCATGTTTGTGCATTCTTATGGTGAGAACACTACAGCTTACAGCCACTGCAGTAATATGCTTGATGAAGTGTGGCGGACGGTTTATTATAAGCCAGCAATTGTCCATTAGAATTCTTAAAGATTGGTATGGCAGAAGCCTGCTGTAGAAAGTAAAAAAAAAAAAAAAAATTCTGGGGGTTCTGTGTGCAAAAACCACACTATGATTATAATATAAAGCGCCGTAGTGGGGGACTCGAGATTAATTTTGACTACCTGGGGAGTGCTTTGCACAGCATGTTATTGCACATCGCTTAAAAGGTACACCCTCCCTCAAAAGTTTTCGGAACACGAGATGCGAGTAAAATCTAAATTTCATCACAACCTAGGCACAGCTCCTTCAACCGAAAGGTAGAGTTCGTACTATCATCACATTCCTGACATACATTTCACTCTGTGGTGAAGAAGCGAGAAAATTTAACTTGTTCTCATTTTCCGTGTTCCGAAATATTCTGAGGGCGACTCTACATAGCTTATGAAATAAGGAAGTCAGCAGTAAAGTAATTGTAGCAGTTTTTCAGAATTTCAACCATGTCTTCTAATTTCCCTAAGTTATATACAGTTAAACCTGGATATAACAAAATTGACAAATTTCCTAAAAGTTTCGTTATAAAGAGGATTTCGTTATATGCAGGTTCGGCAGGAAAATGCGAAAAAGAAACTCTTACCGTATTTACTCTATTCTAATGCGCCCTAGATTGTAACGCGCAGCCGTTTTCCGTGACCAAAAGAGAGGAAAAAAAAAATCCTTTACAGTACCGCGCACCTTGTGCTTTCATACAGAAATGCAACTATTGCTACATTTGGCAGCTACATCCTTCTTTTGGCCTCCAGAAACTGCGTCCAAGATGGCCATTTTGCCCTCAAGAGTCAATATCTTGCGTTTCTTTGCCGAAGCACTCATCCTTGGGATGTCACACCAGTTACTGGATGCGTGGACGCGTGTCGCTTCGCAATAACGCGAGGCGTCGGAAACAAAGAGCGAGAGACACGATGGCGTTGTAGCGTCGTATAGTGTCACCTAGTGTCAGGTTAGTGAAGTGAAGCGCAGAGACTTGCGCAGTAACCAAAAAGTGGCGCTGCCAGCGCGCTAAAAAAAAAAAAAAAAAAAAAAAAAAAAAAAAAAAAAACATTTTTTTTCCTTCGGCAACATCAACTGGAAAAGGAGACAGCCGGCTTGGCAGGCTAGGCCAGCTGCAGCAAGCGGCGGGATCACATTTGAATGAAGGGAGGGGGAAAGGTCACGCCTGCGGCGGCAAGATCGCCGGGTCGAGGGATGCAGGCCCACCTCATGCACGGATGCACACGTGCGCTCGCTCTCGCCTCGCAGTCACCATGAATTCGAGCGCGCCAAGCGCGCCGCCGCCGCCTCGCATTTCATCGCGGCGGAGAAGGTGCTTCCGGTTGCTGCTCGTGCAAAAATGACAAAATTTGGGGCGAAATCTCTAGGTTGTCGGAGGGGAAAATTCGTTATTTCAACGAGGTCTCCCGCCGGCACCTTTTTACGAAGAGGTCTCAAATACATGTGCTTCTATGGAGTAATGATGGGGAATAGAAAAACTTCGTTATATCCAGGAATTCGTTATATGGAGGTTCGTTATAAGCAGGTTTAACTGTAATTGCAAAATCTGCAAACACTAAAGGGCCTTGAAACAGAAGAGTATAGTATGTTTAAGTGCCAAGACACAGCTGGTGATCACTAGTATGACTTGCGTTTTGGGACGCATTCTTATTGAGCTTTTTGACTAAGAGGAACTCTGAAAGTAAATATACCTGATGGTCAGAACCACACTTGTCCGGTCCAAACATAATAGTGTATGGGGACTTGTCATGAAACTGCTTCAGGTCTTTGTTCTCGTCCAGATCAGAAAGGAGCTTCAAGTAGGCTCCACCACAATCTTGCCCTTCCTGGAACTGGACCTCATACCTGGAGCACAAGGTCAAGTGAATGGGTGCTGGCTGTAATAATGCAATGCCGTATACTGCACCACACGGAACTAGAAATGCTAGATCTCTGTAAATTTTTTACAGAAATAATTTTTTTTTTTGAGGGGGGGGGGGGGGGGGGATTGGACGATGTTTGAAATAAACAAGGATTCACACACTCCACTACAAATATTTGTAGCAGGGCAATTCTGTATGCTTACAGCCAAAGAATATGAACAGACTCAATATATATTTTATTCACTTGACTAGAAATACTAAGATTAAACAGAGCTGCTGCAGTCAGCTCAACATTGAAACATTTTCTACAACCACAGTGTAAATATTTTGAAACACACACAAACAAAACATGTAAAACAAATTGTGCAGATCAATTGCACCATTTTAATTTCACCTTTCAATCTTCTTTCTGCACAGAACCTTGTTTCAATTCTATGTTCTTACTTTAAGGGACTGCAAATTCTGGCCAATTTCTAGGTGCTCAAGAATTTTCAAAAATATTTAAACTTTTTTTTTTTTTTTACGACCAGTCGCATCTATAACCTGAACCCAACATAGTCAATTGTATTAACTGTATGCGGTTACAGACAACCTCCAACAAAAGCTTGCTAGCCATGGCACAGTGCAACTATATCGCACAGACGATGTGTCACGTAACTATATAAAACTGTACATAGTACAGGTGAGAGGAAGACCAAGTTTGACAATGGTTATACTCACTGAAGGACAAAGGGTTTGTGGTCGAAGGCAAATGGCTTGCTCAGCTTGGAAGCAATGGCATGGTGATGTGCTTTGGACTGCAAAAAGACGAGACGTATTTCTGTATGAATAAAAATACACTTACCTAATTCTATCATTCAGTGAGACAGCACAGGCAATACAGTGCCTACCTTGAGAACAAGGCCCAAGTCTCCTCTAAGGTGGCTTTTGGAAGACGCTTCCACTTCCCATTTGCCTGAAAATATGACAAGTTGCTTCAGGTAACAAGTAACCGAGTATTCTTGCTAAATTCACAGAAAAGTTACCTTCACATTGCCCATATTGCTAATAAATTTTCTCTCACCCTGACAGAAGATCTGTCTTATGAGGCAAGATAACTTTCCACGTCCTTTTTCAACCTCCATCTTTCAAGTAATCAATCTAAATGTGACTCATAAAACACTGAGCATTTTCAGTCATTTATATAAATAAAATCACATCTTTTTTATGTTGTATAGGGTTCTAAACTTACTGAAAAACTGTTATACACTGTGTATAACAAAAACATCCTGAGGAGGTCCTCTCCGTCCCTGCGCAATTCTTTCATATGTGCATCATGCAATAACATATTCTTGGTAAACCAAGAATATGTTACCGTACCAACTCGCCCAACTATACATCCTTTTGATGCAATAACAGCTGGACAGAATGATATGGAATCTTGCCTAACTTAAAATGGCGTTATTTCATCTCAATATGTACCACAGATGCAGATAGAACATAAGAAACCCCGAGAGGCCAAAGCATGGGGAGAGGCTGGAGATGGCCAAGGCAGACAAAGCCTGTCCATTGTTCCCCCTTTCCACTTTTGCCCTGCGCAGACTGTGCCAGATATATAGCTAAAATTTATTCACTCGTAATTACAGACATTTATCCCTTTGTATTAAGAATGAGAACTACAAGTTTGTATGAAATGCATCATAAGACAAATCACGGCAAAGTATCCTGCATATGCCAGGCACATCCGCTTGAGGGAAGTAAACTCATTCAGCAAAAACTGCAGCAGCACGGATCTTGCCACAACTTGAAGTAAAATTTCTACGCACCATCATATTTAGCTACACTTTCTTCTGCTCCATCCTTTTTCGCTTCAGAAAGCACCCACCTGGAATACAGGTTCAAGAACAAAAAAGATCAGCATGAACATGTTACAGCTTGCGGCAGAGTTACACAGGATAGGTAGACAACGTGCAATGTCTGCGCGAATCAACAAGAACACCTAATGCGTGTTATGGCACAATGGTTAGGAACAGGTAAGCATCAGAGGCACATGCCCATGGGTCACAGATCAATGTAGTTGTGGTGCGTCTGCTTCATGGACAAGCCCCGCAACTACATTCTCGCATAGACGAGATGACTTGCATATACATGACGCCTGTGTATTGCATTTGCGCATTTCCAACCCACTGACAATGTAATTGAATAAAATATATCTTCATTAAATTATGGTACCTGTCTGGTTTGATTATCAATCTCGGTACCTATCGGGCCGCCGCAACCGGTTTCCAGTAGAGCGCTGGTCATGAAAACCTTAAGAGGGTCGATCGGAATGGTTAAACTTATTAATAAACACGGTGAACAACATGCCAGTGCAACATGTTATTTGCGGTACCCACAGCGGTACCTGGTAGAAGTACCGTGGACCTTCTAGGCAGCAAACGTACTACGTAGTACTGAGAAAGGACAAAAAAAGTTTGCTCACCGTTCCTTGAATGCGTCGATATCATCGAAATGTTCTGCAATGTGAGCAAATCCTACAGGTTTTGGAATGTTATAAACGATGGCTTGAGATGGTTCGGTCTTTGGCGCAGGCTAAGAGGGGGAAAAAAGAAGAAGCGTCGACCAACTTGACTTATTTCTATCCGGCCGCGCTAACAAGATTAGGCGCCTGCCGCAATAAGAGTAAGGGAGAAGCAAACAAAATAAAAACCGATGCCTACCTTTTTCTCCTCTGGGACGCCAAGCGATCCCGGCAGGGCAAGGATGACCAAGAGTGCGCAGCCTAAATACATCACCTGTAAAATCGAAGCAACCAAAGTTTAAGAAAACTGCAAACAAGCGAACTTTCTTTCTTCAAGCGATTGGTTACATATTTAGCCCCCATTTACAATACATGCTTTAAAAAGAACCAATTGAGGTATAGAATGATTGATAGTAGAGTCGCAAGGATATCCGAAAGACGAAGTTCGAGCGCGGTGCCGATTAATTACAGCCACTTACGAGCAATCAATTACACCGGAAAACGGGTTGTACAGTAATCGCAGTAAATTGATGCGATGCTCGCCGATGGCTGTTGGGCGCGGACAGAGCGCCGTCGCGAGGGCTGGTCGTCGACCGCGTCCAGCGAAGGCGTTCGGTGTGGCTTGCTTACCTGAAGCTCGCGCGTGCACCTCATCGCAGTACCAGGTAAATGCATCTCATGCACTCATCGCCGGCTCGACCACGCCGATTCCAGAGTCTTCGCTGTTTCGTGGAGGGATCCTATTGGGTGCCGGGTGAATACGAAACGGCGACGGTTATTAACCGCGAGATCAGACGCGAAATTTACGCTATGTACTGACGCTAGGGGCAGTGCCATCTACGGCGTGGTAAATCTTTGGTTTCGTTTACGCAAAGCACACATATTGCATTTTTGCCGGAGGCACGGCAGTCATATTGCAAACCATACAACACTTTTCTTGGTTGTAAAATTTGTCAGTTACTTCAGTGTGTAATAACTTGCACGCGTACCTTTTGCTATTAATGCCTACCAGGAAGGCGGCTAGAAACTCGCGTAAAGGCAAACAGCTCGTCAAAATCACAGTGAAGCCATTTTTTATATTTTTCTGCTCTTTATAAGCTTTCATTTTTCCGATTTTGTGGGTTTTAATTCAGTTAAAAGTTAATTATTTCAATCGTTAACATTTAGTTGCGCCCTCTTCAGAGTGACGCCTCCTCAAAAAGTGCGCGCCAACTTCGAGTTTGTGAGTGTGTACACGTACACGCTACAAGCAATTTTCAGCGCATCTACAAGCAGTTTTCAGGGGCAGTTTTTAGCGCATCTCCTCTCGGCCAAACTCATGTTAATACAGTTTGTTCCAAAATGTTATGCACCCCAAGCGTGTTATGGTGCACAGCTCTTAGGCATCCGTTCTTTCGGCGAGCGTCGGTGGCGTAACCGAGCGAACGAGCACAGCGAAAGAGGAAAGCGAACGCGGAGGATGAAAGACGCGAGGAGGAAAGAGGAGAGGAAGGTGCAGCGGAAGCATGTGACGGAAAGCGGAGGAGGGTATGGCGAAAGCGTGAGAAGAAAAGCGTAGTGCGGCGACGATGACTACGAGATGGCGGCAGAGTAGCGCGCGTCGTCTGGTAGGTCTGTCGGCGACGGCTGCTGTGAATCGCGACCACGCACCTCCCACGCGCTGCCTCTCGCGATCTCCAGATTACCGAGTTGGTCGGGCCACATTCGCTCTGTTTGCAACGTGCCGCACTGAGACAGATTGTACGCACCACCCAATATATAGCGAAATGAAAACACGAATAGAGCTGCACTCTAATTTCGCATTAGGGAGTATCGTAATCGTCGGTGAATATTTGTTTATTTTATTTATTCTTTTAAAATTTTTAATGGATTACTCATGAATTACGGTACGAAGTCTCAATTCCTGTAGAGCGCAGCAAATAAGTAATTACATCAGGGCTGTACCCAGGCATTACTTTCGGGAGGTGTTTTGCGTGGGGACAACTGCGGCCATTTCGAACTATTGCTATTCGCTTATTTTCGCGTCTGAATCATGTACAGCTCTGACATATGACATAATCAAAACATATATGTATACCATACTGACATTTACATATAAGACATAGAAGTTGTGATGAGGAGTATATCGCCACCGCGATAATTTCGAGAGGTGTAAGGACTCCCTAACACTCCCCCTTGTTATGGGCCTGACTCATCATCATCAGCAGCAGCCTATTTTTATGCCCACTGCAGGACGAAGGCCTATCCCTGCGATCTCCAGTTACCCCTGCCTTGCGCTAGCTGATTCCAATTTCTACCTGCAAATTTCCTAATTTCATCACCCCACCTAATTTCCTGCCGTCCTCGACTGCGCTTCCCTTCTCTTGGCACCAATTCTGTAATTCTAATAGTCCATGTGTTATCTACCCTACGCATTACATGGCCTGCCCAGCTCCATTTTTTTCTCTTAATGTCAATTAGAATATCATTTATCCCGTTTGCTCTCTGATCCACACCGTTCTCTTCCTATCTCTTAACGTTACACCTAACCTTTTTTCGTTCCATCGCTCTTTGTGCTGGTTCCTTAACTTGCTTCTCGAGCTTCTTTGTTAACCTCCAAGTTTCTGCCCCATATGTTAGCACCGGTAGAATGCAATTATTGCACAATTTTCTTTTCAACGACAGTGGTTATGAGGCAGGATTTGTTAATGCCCGCCGTATGCACTCTCATCCACTTTTATTCTTCTGTAAATTTCCTTCTCATGATCAGGGTCCACTGTGAGTAATTCACGTAGATAAACGTACTCCTTTACAGACTCTAGAGGCTGACTGGCTGATCCTGAATTCTTGTTCCCTTTACAGGCTATTGAACATTATCTTTGTCTTCTGCATATTAATCTTCAACCCCACTCTTACACTTTCTCGGTTAAGGTCCTCAATCATTTGTTGTAATTCGTCCCCATTGTTGCTGAACAGGACAATGTTATCTGCAAACTGAAGGTTGCTGAGATATTCGCCGTTGATCCTCACTCCTAAGCCTTCCCAGTCTAATAGCTTGAATATTTCTTCTAAGCATGCAGTGAATAGTATTGGAGATATTGTGTCTCCTTGTCTGACCCCTTTCTTGATAGGTAACTTTCGACTTTTCTTGTGGAGAACCAAGCTAGCTGTGGACGCTTTGTAGATATTTGCTAATATACTCACGTATGCCTCTTGAACTCCTTGATTGGGCCTTGAATCACGTCACATTTATTGCGACCAGTTCAAAAAGTGCGCGAGGAGCAGCGTGGCTTCAGACCTGAAGCAGGATGCTAGTTACATCACGAAAACCAGGCTGTCGAAACGAACAAAATACCGATTCGGTTAGGGTTCGGTTACAGCGTGCTCCGACTTTGTTCCGGTTTAGTTGCGGTTCGAATAAATAAAAAAATTATAATGGTTTTTACATGGATATCAATGAAGTTTTATGTTTTACCGCTAAAGCAGCCATACGCAAAACAGGGTCACCGTCCAGTATCGAATGGAATGTCGACTGCTTCCAATCTCCAGAAAAGTGAAATGAAAAATTAAGCGGACCCCGTTCGGCAGCAGAAGGCTTGTTTACATTATTTGATACATGTACACCGTGATACAGCACAGTCACATCTGGTGCATGATGACACTGAATTAATTTTTAAAAAAAGGGAGCAGGAGACCCAAATGCATCTAGTAGAGTATGTAGCACTAAATGAAAGAGCAAGGGGCGTATACAGCGCTGCGCATCGTTCTGAAGAAATCCAGACATGATGAGATTGGTAAAATAATCGTGCTTGAATTGCATAAATATTAGGAATACATAAATTACAACTCTAAACTTCTGGTCTGCAGCAAACAAAGAAGCCAGCAAGTGACATTTTGCTCGGTGTTCTACTCTTTTTGCTTAAATAAAAGCAGGTGAGGACACCGACGCTTCTGAACCATGAACAAGAACAGTTTGTGCTAAACATCACGACGATATTTCTTACTCAACTGCATGTGGTGCAGTGTCTTGCGCTGGCCAAGCGGGGATAAAAAAAAAAAAAATCAGAATCGCGCATATTGTGCTCAAGGAATAATCTGCAGCTATCGAAGCACTTTGTACTCTGCTTTGAGGCGCCAAAAGTGCTCTGTGCACTGTAAAATAATTTACACCCCTAAAAGTAAAAAAGGGTGTAAATGTGTTTATAACTCACACCCTTAGGGTGTGATTTATATAAGTAACACCCTAAGGGTGTGAGTTATAGACACATTTACACCCTTTTTCACTTTTAGGGGTGTAAATTATTTTACAGTGTATATAGCGCGTAACAAATGCCCATTTCCCGCACTATCGTTTACAACCGTTGTATACCGCGCACTGAGAAGGTGACAGCGTTCATTAGCGACCGCATGGTGTTAGTCTTACAAGAAGCCGTGCTGATGATCTAGTTGGTATTCCCATTTCCTCTTCTCGAGGACGCCGTATTTTTTGCGCTTCTTGTGTCCTGGCGTGTGCGCTTGGGGTATCGGTAATATTATATAGCGAGCTGACCTGAAGGCTGAAGTGGGAGCATCAACAGAAGTGGTGATTCTGTGGTGCCCCTGAAAAAAAAAAAAAAACGTTTTGGCGGCGGAACACAACAGCCGCGGCCGCGTTCATAAGTGAAAGCGTCTCTGTCGAGGTGGCCGTATATACCAGCACGTATATCTATCGTCTATATCCCCAATCTCGCATTTAATGAAACTCGTGAGTCGTAACAATCGCGTGGGGGGCGCCGACTAAAAAGTAATTATTGTTGGGAAATTGATTATGTATTGAGCACCCGTTTGCACCCTAAACTCTTGAACTGTTTCGTGCCGAACCGGTAACAGTTATTAATTTTTTTTCGGTTTGGGTTCGGTTCGGGTCCGGGCACGTTCTAAGAATAGTGGTTCGGGTTCGGGTTCAGTTTCTAAACTAAAATTTCGGTTCATGAACGGTTTTCGGTTCGGGTTCGGGTTCGGTTCGACGCCCTGGTTATAACATAAACTCGTAGTCATTTTAAAGTCGCTGCCACGTAAGTTATCCTTTTCATCAAAAGTTATTTCTTCGCTGCCATTAGGGCGTTGGCAATTTTAATTTCCAGTCTGTTATGGCGGAGTTCACCTCGCCACACCTCCGCTCCCTCAGACCTATTCTTGAAGCGCCTACGCGGCAAGTGGCGCTTGGCACTTGGCGCAAATCTTCATCATCGAGATCCATTTGTTGCGAATGTCCATAAATGTCCAGTGAAGGGAACGAGTTGATAGCAGGTATGATCGAGGCCGTTCAGCATTCATATTTTTGCAGAAGCAGTGCCTCGCGAAGTGTCGTTCTTCAGCAAAACTACCCTGGTGGCTCAGTGGCTATCCGAACAAACATTTTGCCCCCATCCTGCTCCTCGATAGGCTCCTGTGCGGCTATATCCTTGCTGCTCCCTCAGGCTATATGCGTTCACAGACGCGTTCGTTACGTGATTATATAGACCTGCATAAAACTACGTCTATATAACTGTCGCCAATTTACTAGGGGCCCATGTATACGTGCTCGTATCCTCTTGGCTTGAGTGTGATGACACCCACGAAGACCAGTGGGCAAGAATGACAACGCAGGTCACCCTAACAACCGAAGCTTTATTTCCCGTTCGCCTATATAAACCTGGCTCATAAACAAGAGAGGGAAAAAAGGAAAAGAAAAAGGCAGGCAGAGAAGTGAACAACGGAAGCGACACGTATCTTTCTTAGCTCCATCAATGGAAAATACTTTTCAGACTTTAAGACCCTCCAAAATGTTTATTCTCAGATGTATCCGCAATGGTTATCATGAATTGATCACCAGATCTGCGTGATACAAGCGCTTCTTCAAACTTTGACGTGCATTGACTTGTTCGCACAGCTTGGGAACGCATGCACTCACGAGCGGAAAAGACTATACTTTTACCTCGGCTGTTGCGCCAACTTTCTACATTGACGGAATTAATGGATGTAAGGAATGACCGACACGTTTCCTTCCTTGTTACGTGTAACAGTAAAGCCCCCTCCTGAACGACTTTTCATCCTTCCCAACATTCTTTTCTGACAATGAGGACAGAATTAACTCGAGGATAACCAGCTTCGATCATCTCAGTGTTGTACACATTCCCCTAAAACAGGAACGAAAGCTCATTCCTCGTTCCTTCCCAATCTTGAAACGAGTTCCCGTTACAAGTTCCTTTGATGCGAAAGGAACGAGCTCCAGTTACACTTGGAACATTGAAACGTGTCGTTACATTAACGTTACATTCGATTTTTTAATTAGAATATACTGTCGGATAATCCTGAGGCGAAATAAAGTGAGTAATTTAAAACTCACATCGTACTAGGTATATTTTACGAATTTGGACATCGCCGGCAGCAGATTATCGGGAAATGAAAAGAATCCAAAGAAATGCTCCTATAGACTAACTTTTTTCGGGAGCACCGGACACACTCCAAACATGTCTAACTGCAACTTTGGTGCTCGTCTAATACAAGTGCAATACATATGACACTTTCCATTTCGGTCTTCAAATTTGCAGTCAGGATACTGCACCTCAGATGTGAAAATAGAAAGTTACTTACATGCACCAATATAATTAAAGTTCTTCCGCAAGAAACCGCATCGAAAGGAACAATACATAGGCGTTTAATGAATGCTGATTCAATATTGCAGTATAGGAGTGGGAAAAAACATGTCCAGAATACATATTCGCAACTTAGTGAAGTTCCTTGTTTGAACTCAGGAAGAGTTGCATCTCGATGTTAGTGTCTGATCAGACGAACCCATTTTTTAGCCAGCACTTCGTTGGCAATGTTGAAGAGCCGTTCGGGGAAGGGAGCGTCACGTGACAATATTGAAGCGTAGTCATAAAAAAATATAACGGAGACCTTACGAAAAAAATGCACCATAGTCACGTGACAGGACAGCGGTAGTTCTTCGCGCTTGACGCGGTCAGCCATCCGCCCTGCATGATGTGCTGCGTACATGAATGCGTCTGTTCAATGCCGTGGAACGTTTACAGAAGGAACGCCGTTCCCTCTGTCGTTCCTTCGTAAACCTAACGAGTTACCGTTACAGTTCCACCGACCCTTAATTAATGTAACTGTGGCGTTCCACCGTTCTTCCCAATAGGAACTAGTTCCAGGAACGCCGTTTCGTACAACACTGGATAATATGAACGCACGGCCTGCTCTTCAAAACTGTAACATTTAGTTTTTAAGGAGCACCCGTATTCGCCTTGTCTTGATTGGTGAGAACGCAGCGAGAAAAGGCCAAGGGCCGAGAACACGCGAAACTGAAAGAGAAAGGAAAAATAACTGGTCTCTTGCATATCGAAACATTAGTCCTCGCGACCGAGCGTTACATTTTGGTGCAGAGTCAATTTTTAATACTATAGTACTTGGTGACTTTTTAAATAACGTAGGAACTTAAGAAATTATCCGCCCGCGTAATTGCTAGCACTGCTTTCCACTGAAGGTTAGAGCAGCAATGTGTTAATTCACTATTGCACAAGCCTTGTGCCTAAATGTACTGGTGAGGCTGCAGTACTCTTTGTAAAATATATATACTATATAAGCAGTGATTTTATAATACTTACATGACATCTTATATCATCGTTTCCTTGCACATAACCATAACATTAAACTTGTACAAATTGTAGGCAACTATAGAGTCAAATATTCTAGGCCCTTTACAGCGAAGTCTCATCACACCATCGTTAACGTTTGTGGTGTGTTTGGCACTTTTTGGCCATATATACTTGGTCCCTGCGCCTACAAACTTCATAAATCATCAACCGAGAACACCACATATACGGACAAGCGCTGACTTAAACCTGTGTTCTTAAAATTTATTACTGCAACTACGCTATATTATAGCGTAGTAGCAGTAATAGCGCAGCGTTAGCGAAAGGAAATGCGGGCAAGATAGATGACGATTATCGTTGTGGGACAAGAAGCCCCAAAGTGTGCAAACCTTTTTGTGAATGCGTCTATATTCGTAGTTGTATTCACAGGCGGAGGAAAAATCCGCTTACATGCGGCCTATATACATGCGGTACATGCTGCGCCGTCAAACAACGGCCGCAATAACCTGCTACGCATGCGCAGCCAAGATACCGTATTTTATGACAACACATTTAATTTTGCCTTCTTTTGGCCATTCATCCTTAGCTCTCACAAAGCCGCGTCGTCATTATCGCAGGCACCGGGCACTCGATAAGCGCGACGAATACCGATACAGTCCGATACAGTCCACGTATCGGAGGCTATCAGAATAAGTAAATTCTGGGGTTTAACGTGCCAATGAGCCACGATCTGATTCTGACGCACGCCATAGTAAGGGACTCCGGATTAATTTCGAATACCCATGGGGTTCTTTAACGTGCACCCAATGCACATATAGCACACGAGCGTTTTTGAATTTCGCCCCCATCGAAATGCGGCCGCCGCGGCTGGGATTCGAACGCGCGACCTTGTACTTAGCAGCGCGACACCACGGTGCTAATGCACTGCGGCGGGTGACGCCCGTCACTGGACGCCCCGAACGAAAAAAAAAAAGAAAAGAAAAGAAAAGAAAAGAAAGAAAAAGAAAGGTAAGGAAAAAAAATGCTTTTCGTTGTTCTTAAGCTTACGCTTCAGTTCGGCGACGGGCACGAAATCCGAGGTTTTCAGCATTCCGCCTTGGCGTGCTCAAGAAACACTTTATGTCTTGTCACCTTGAGTGCGCCCGACAACGCAGAAATGTATCAGTGTTGACAGCTGCAACGCTATATTTCTTTCTTACTTCTTTTCGGTAACCCATGCAATTCACGAACAACCAACTTCATGTTAACAGCATGTCTTGACTCTTGTTTCACGTGGTACACATGTCATGTCATATATGTGGGAGGTTATGAGCACCCTTTCATTTATTCCAGCTCGTTTAACAAACACGCACGACGTAGTGGCTCCGGCGCCAAGCGTTTCGACAAACGCTGGTTCCTGGGCTCTCTTTATTGATATAATGTTCTGCACGCTGGGACTCGTGGACACGAACCGACACGATCTTTGTTGGCCGCCTAGATCTGCCGACATTCACTGTAAGTTGCGCTGGTGACATTTCAGTGCAGGGAAGGATCGACGCACGTCTGCCTCAGCCGTCACGTCAGCTGCGATGGTTCTGCGCACTCGGAAAACCGGGAGGGGAAGAGGGTCTTCCGCGATGAAACTCCTGCAAAAAGTCAAGCAGCAATGATGACGAACGAAAGTTCGCGCTATGACTATATGATAGTGTGCGAGTCGTATTTGTGGAAAACAGCGCGGGCATTGCATGCATGTACTATGCATGTACTCTAAACTTCCAGGGGGCGCGTGAGGGGGAGACGTAGATGAGAAGAGGTGGTCATTTTAATTTTTATATTTATGTCGTTGATGTGACGCGTAGGACTATAGCAACGTTTAGGACTCCAGCACTCCTGACAAATATTGTGAACAACTGCTTCACTTTGCACAAGGACTAAAGTTATAGTTACGAAAAGACAAAAATACAGAACAAGGACTAGAGAAAATGTGTCCTCTACATAAACATCATTACATCTTCCACCACAAGCCAGCTATGGACGATGTGTCCCTTCGCGTACATGCTCTTCTTCCGGCGCTATTAAACAAAATTCCCCGCTGTGCGTTAATATATATATATATATATATATATATATATATATATATATATATATATTATATATATATATATATATATATATATATATATATATATAGCGAATTAAAGGGGTGCCTTCAGAAAAACAAGCGCGTGTGTACATCCCCCTTAGGGTGTGTGTAAGCGAAATCACTGACCAGGAGTTTGCTCAGTTTGGGGCGATCAGGTTCTCTGCGAGCAGCGCCTGCTGCAGGCGGCTCCGCTGGATGACCGCTGCACGATGTGCCTCCTCCTCCTCTTCTTCGTACTCCTGCGTCACGCGCGCACACCACACCTCCGTCTATATACATACTCCGTCTCACCGACTCCGTGCAGTGCTACGAAAGCTACGGGCTGTAAGCTAATAGGCTGTGTTCTAAATCCCCGCCCCAGCGACTGCTCTCTCTGGGCAGCAGAAGCTGATCTCGAAGGCCATGTCATTGCTAATTGCATGGGCCAGAAAAACGTCATAGACGCCACGATTCGGACACCATCTATTAGAAAAGAGAACCCGAAGAAGGGCTCCTCCACGCTTCCGCCGTGGAGTTTGAAAACCTCATTAGTATATCGCGAATCGGTAGTGCTCAATGGGCGAGCCCTTTATCCCTTCTGTGGAACACGCAAGTCCGGTATTTTGTAGCGATGCTCTTCCGGTAATAATGCCTTTTCGCTCTTATCGCGCTTTGTCAGTGGTCAGAGCGACGTTCCGCTCGCATTATCAACGGGGTCAGCCGGCCGTGAGCGGTGGATGATAAGACTACTATAGAATAAGTCATAAGGCATCGATACAAAATCGCGGCCCAGCTGGCTCGATCTCAGAACGCATTAGCTAACACGAGCCCAAGCCTTCGCAGCACTATACGTGGAGTTGGTGAGACGGAGCATGGATTGCGCATACCACGTGAAGGATCACTCCCTGCACATGACAATCACTATCTGCCCCCTAAATAAATACTGAAGAGGCGCTGTGGTTGTTGCGGTGTATAGAGCCATCAGTGTTGCTGTTACCGAATACCACTCGTAATAATTTATGAAGACAGTTTATTAAAATTGTGTACATGTTACAAAAAATATACACTTATATATTAAGCGTATATAAGATGCCTTGAACAATGGGTGGATTTAAGACATTGCGCGTTTGTCGGCTAATGTCTATATGCAGTTACGAATAACACGTTTGGAAGCCTATGGTCAGTCATTTATAAAGGAATACACTTCTTAACGAGCGTTTGTATGCTTTGTCTGGCCAAAAGTAAACGCCTATAAAGAAATTCAAGCAGTATACTTGAAACCTATGGACTGTACATTAATTTACTTTTATATAAGGGTCGATTTCAGGTGTAGACGCAACCCTATAGTGCGTCTCCTGTACACTCTATCTAAAAACTCCCTGATGCGTGTTCGCTCACCGGGACCGGGTCGATGACACCGTGCGCCAGCTGTTCGTCGTCGTAGCGTCGACGTCCGTTCCTCGCCGCCTGGTAGGCAGGCTGCTCGCTTGTCCCGCTCAGCGTCATGGAGACCGCGTTCAGTCGCCCCACGTTGTCCTGGCCGAACTGCAGCGCCCGCATCAACTCCCTTTAATCGAGCACGTCCTTCACAGACACGGCTGTTGTGCAGCCGAGAGGAGCTCACCTTGTCCCGAATGACGAGGACCCAGAGACCCCGCGGGTCTTCGCCCCACAGGTGGACGGTGAGGAAGGTCCAGTTGCGGAATCCTTGTCCCGTCGTGTCCTTGGCTCGGCGGTAGAGCAGCACGCTTTCCGTGCCTGCAGGAAGTGAGCGGTGGCGTGAACGCAGTGCCGGCGCGTATCTGGGTATATTATAGACTTTCAGATCTGTAGCGGCAGTTGCACAGCCCGTTTGACTCTGTCCATGCATATAGCGAGCTCGTCACGTTACCCGCCGCCGCAGTGGCTGAGTGCATGGTTAAGGCTTTCTGCTGCTGAGAACGAGGTCGGGGGTTCGACTCCTGGACCCGGCAATCGCATTTCAATAGGGCCGAAATGAAAAAAAAAAAAAAAAAAAAAACGCTCGTGCGCTTTAGGTTTAGGTGCATGTTAAATAATTCCCGGTGGTCAAAATTATTCTGTAGTCCTCCACTACGGCGACCATAACAGCCTGCCCACTGTGCAGCTAGGTTCAACGTTACGCACGCCACACGGTTAACGTATATTTTTAAAATCTTTTGTCGCATCACCGGCTGGCTAGGATGCCACGCCTGATCCCCCCAAAAACAGTGAAGGTGACCGCGACACATCCTGCATTGCTACGCTTTACGATACACTAAATATTAGCTGTGAAGCTCCACATTGTAGCCAGGTCTTATGCGAGCACGCGTGAGGGATCCGCAATGTAAGCTACATGGAGTGCAGTCTAGCAGAACAAACAAACAAACAAACAAACAAACAAACAAACAAACAAACAAACAAACAAACAAACAAACAAACAAACAAACAAACAAACAAACAAACAAACAAACAAACAAACAAACAAACAAACAAACAAACAAACAAACAAACAAACAAACAAACAAACAAACAAACAAACAAACAAACAAACAAACAAACAAACAAACTAACTAACTAACTAACTAACTAAAGCTTGTTCGCATAAAACTGCAACTGAAAAGAATCGCGATACAAAGTTCAGGTCTCCATCGGCTACTGCGATCGGCTACTGCGAAATCCGAACTGCGTGTGAGAAGTTTTTTGCTGGGAAACAAGCGAACCGGCCGGCGATCGCAGGTACACGTCCAGGGCTCCCCTCTGCGAGTACTGCAGGTCCAAGTGCACTTGGACGTGCTCGAGTGCCGCCAGCGGACACAGGAGGGCGTCGAACGCCAACTGCAGCTGCTGACCGGATGCCATGCGGCGAGGCAGCAGCGCCGACGGTTCCAGCCGGCACTGTTCGCGACGCCCCACGTTGGTCCAGTTCAGGGCGGCCTGCGTCGTTCGCACGTTTAGTGGAAATGCCAGCCGTCCGTACCCGCGCTTACGCAGGTTAAGGGAAGGCGATCGAAACTGTCGAAAAAAATTCAACTTTAAAGCCACTCTAATAAGCAACACTAAAGCATAATCTAATTATGCTTTTGAGACTCTGCTATAGCACTTATTTGGCAGGACAAGGTTGGCTCCTAGCGAAGAAAATGAAGTACATATTTTCTGTAGTTCAATTTCGCGCTCAAATCGCCACACCGACACGTAATTAGTGTTACGTCACGCATGGCGCATGCGTTATTCTATTGACCCTTTTCCCGGCGCTCCTGTGGGCGCTGCCATGTTTGATCACGTGCTGACGCGTCCATTACTTGCCTCAGCTGCCGCCGTTGCCTCCGCGTTTACAATGCAAGCGCGCGATGCTGGTGCAACGCAGCAAACCTCTGTTTCGACGCATATCTTAGACGGTGGCTTTGCGCACGACATGAAGCTTTGACCACAGCTTTAGTGGACATGTAAGTGCTTTCAAAGCTCATTACGACTTGTCCAAACGGCGCGAGCAGCATATACAGTGCTTGTATTAAAAGCGGGGCCAGAAATGTATTCCAAGCTGCCCAAACTTTCCGCTTATGAATTAAATCGGGATCTGTGTGCTCTTCGTTCTTTATTTGGCAAACATTTTGAAGCAGTGGCTTGTCATGTTTCTGACTCAGTAAAGTTCCTCGGTGCGGCCGAGGAACTTTACTGTTTATTTATTGTTGTTTATTGTTTACTGATTGTTTATTTTCAGCCCAATCGCTCGCGGGTGTGCTCTGCTGCAATAGATTTGTTCTTGCTGCGCACAAATCTTGGAATGTGAATGTTCTGTACTTTGTGGTAGCTTGTAGCAAAGACGTATTATCGCTAGTCCATCGCTTACTCTGTGGACCATCACGAAACATTCAGCTTCCAACATTCATGTCTTGGTGTAGTCGCCGTCACTCACGCTTCAGCACATTGATTCAAGTGTGCGCACATTCACTTATAATTGATACGTTGGCGATAGGGTGCGTGTAAGTTTGCGTGCGAGTAGGGGTAGATGTGTGTAAATAACGTGCGAGAAACTTACTATGCCAGTAAGTGGCGTTACTTCCTTTTGTAACGAGCGGTACTAACTCTTAAGTGCTGACGTTGCGGAGTTGAAGTCCTTTCTTGTGAGGTTAGCTATACAGCGCTGGCGGATGAATGATCCTTTTTTATCCTCAAGGAAAGCCGTGCATCGCGAAGGGCCGACAACACAGGCAGTCCTTATGTAGCAGCGGCGACACAGGTTGATTCCATTCATTAATATGCGAATCACTATTTTTGCAGCTAACTACCGCACACGCGTTCCCTTTATCGTTGCACATTTTGCAGCATGAATTGGGCACAGTGCATGAGCGAACACCCACTTGCATTTTCGACAGCTGATGGCATACTAGCAGGGCAGAAGCAGTAGTGGTTTCGTATTCGGGTGCATTCGCTGAGGCAACGTATGGCGCGCCGCCGATAGCGCCATCTCGTTCCTCTAGAGCAAACTGCTCCGCGAAAAGGGTCAATAGCGCCGTTACAAAGAATGCAGCACCCATTCTGTAACTCCAATGGCTCACCGGTTATCTACCCTGCACATTACATGGCCTGCCCAGCTCCATTTTTTTTCTCTAAATGTGAACCAAAATATCGGTTATCCCCGTTTGCTCTCTTATCCACACCGATCTCTTACGGTCTCTTGAAGTTAACCCTATATAAAATGTTTTGTTCCATCGCTCTTTGCGTGGTTCTTACTTGTTCTCGAGCTTCTTTGTTAACTTTCAAGTGTCTGCCCCATATTTTAGCACCAGTAGAATGCAATGATTCTACACTTTTATTTTCAACGACAGTGGTAGGCTCCAAGACAGGATTTGGCAAGGCACTCCAACTCAATTTTATTATTCTGTCAATTTCGTTCTCATGATCTGGGTCCCCTGTTAGTAATTGACCCAGATAAACGTACTCCTTTACATACTCTAGAGGCTGACTGGCGATCCTGAATTCTTGTTCCCTTGCCAAGCTATTGAACATTGTATTTTGCATATTATTCTTCAACCCCACTCTTACACTTTCTCGGTTAAGGCCCTCAATCATTTGTTGTAATTCGTCCCCATTGTTGCTGAATAGGACAGTGTCATCTGCAAACCGAACGTTGCTGAGACATTCGCCGTTGATAGTCTAATAGCTTTAATACTTCTTCTAAGCATACAGTAAATAGCCTTTGAGAAATTGCGTCTCCTTGCCTGACCCCTTTCTTGATAGGTAACTTTCTACCTTTCTTGTGGAGAGCCAATGTAGCTGTACAATCTTTGTAGATATTTGCCAAGATATTCACGTATGCCTCATGTACTCCTTGATCCCGCAATGCCTCTATGACTGCCGGTATCTCTACTGAATCAAATGCCTTTTCATAATCTATAAAAGCCACATAGAGAGGTTGATTGCACTCCGCAGATTTCTCGATTACCTGATTGATGACGTGGATGTGATCCACTGTAGAATATCCCTTCCTGAAGTCAGTCTGATCTCTTGGTTGATTGAAGTCAAGTGTTGCCCTGATTCTATTGGAAATTATCTTAATGAATATTTTATTTTATATAGAAAGTAATCTATTGGCCTACAATTAATTCTTTAATTATTTAACGTCCTCCTTCTTATCGATTAGTATAATGTTGGCATTCTATCATTAGAGTCACAGAATGGGTGCCAAGAGAAGGAAAGCGCAGTCGAGGATGGCAGGAAACTAGGTGGGGTGATGAAATTAGGAAATTTGCAGGTAGAAATTGGAATCAGCTAGCGCAAGACAGGGGTAATTGAAAATCGCCTTCGTTCTGCAGTGGACTTAATAGGCTGCTGCTGCTGATGATGATGAAAGAATGCAGAGGAAGCATACCCAAGACAACCTAAGATATCCCAAGAAAAGAGAGAGAAAGAAAGAGCAAAGAGTAACCAAATAAAGAAGAAAGACGTGGGAGATTAGTCAGATATGAAAATGCGGTTTGCTACAATATACTGGGGAAAGAGGAGGGCAAGATAGAAAGATAAGAAGGACATGGATTTATATGCATATGTATATACATTATGTATGTATGTATGTATGTATGTATGTATGTATGTATGTATGTATGTATGTATGTATGTATGTATGTATGTATGTATGTATGTATGTATGTATGTATGTATGTATGTATGTATGTATGTATGTATGTATGTATGTATGTATGTATGTATGTATGTATGTATGTATGTATGTATAGATAGATAGATAGATAGATAGATAGATAGATAGATAGATAGATAGATAGATAGATAGATAGATAGATAGATAGATAGAGACCGTGCACATTAGCGCTGACACCGCCGTCGACACAACACCATAGTACTGAAGCCGTTATTACAAGTCTCTTGTTGTTCAGAAATGTAACAATGCTTTCGCCACCCTCTGCGGCGACGCCTGAGAAGGTCGGCATTCAAGAACTGTCCGCTCTGAAAGTGGTCTGTCAATGCACAGCTAGCACGGTCGCCTCTGTGCACTATATCGAAGGTAGGTGGAGAGGACCGCAACGAGCACACGCAGCGCATGACAGCAAGCTCACCTGAACCATGGCGTACGCGTCCATCAGTCCGAATCCGAAGCGGCTGTTGTAGAGCAGGCCGGCGGCATTTCCGCTTCCAGCCTCGGTTGGAGCTGAGCGGTGCGAAGTCCGATGTCCAGGCCACCAGGTGCTGCACGTCGCGCCAGCCAAGGCCCGGGCTGCGATCACAGTGCGCCGCCGCGTGCGTGAGTTCTCGACATGAACATAATAACTTGCCGAGCCGATAAATGAACAAAATCGAAAGAAGTAAACGTTCTGCAGAAACCCACGTAACCTGCTGTGGTCGCTGCACACGGTTCCGCTCGAGGTCATCGGTTGGACTACAAACTGCGGCGGCAGCATTGTCATGCGAGAGGAATTCAAAAGCGCTTCTGTTCTAGTAGATGCAGGGGCGCGTTTAAACGACGCAGGTGCGCGTCTCAAAACCCCGTACGTTGCTTTCAGGCGTTAGGATCTATCTATCTATCTATCTATCTATCTATCTATCTATCTATCTATCTATCTATCTATCTATCTATCTATCTATCTATCTATCTATCTATCTATCTATCTATCTATCTATCTATCTATCTATCTATCTATCTATCTATCTATCTATCTATCTATCTATCTATCTATCTATCTATCTATCTATCTATCTATCTATCTATCTATCTATCTATCTATCTATTTCTCGACGCTTCGGCGCTGCGATCATCTATTCGCCCTCTCCCTGCTATGCGCTATAGCCTCCCGGTTAGCTCTCTGTAGGTGTGGATCTGCTGATGAGTTCCTTACGGGACACCGAACTTGACTTGACCAGCTAGCGTGAATTCCCTGAATTTCGTTTCGTGCGTTTGCGTACGCTTGTTTAATTTACGTGTGCTAGGACTCTCATTCCTGCCTCTTTTTATTTTCATTATTTTTCTCTCCTATTCTTTGACGTCTCGCATTCCGAACATCTGCAGTAATTGTGTGCCGTGCCAATATTTCCTCGTATACTGTGTCCGCCAGGAAAAGTTAAGGCTATAACCTCCCCAATAGATATTGAATAGATTAGAGATTGATGATTGACTCTCGTACTTGGCTTGCAGAACGAGCGCCACGATGCCCGCGGCTAGCGGCGCCGACGCTGAGGTGCCCGTATGCTGAGTGGTGCAGCGGTCGTGCAGGTCGGAGGTGGACACCTTCTGGTCGGTGTAGGCGCCCGACGAGTAGGCGGCCGCCATGGTCGAGGCGCACTTCTCGCCGTAGTACGGGAACCGGCCGCGCTGGCTGGCCCCGGACACCGACAGGGTGTACGGGGAGCCCGCGTAGCCGTCGCAGTTGCAGTTGTCCCCCTTGGCGCCCCCGTTGCCCGAGGCCCACACGTAGACGGAGCCGCGGCCCCCGCGGCCGCGGGTCACTCCCCGCTCGAGGGCCTCGCTGGCCAGCCGCTTGGGGCCGTCCACCGTGCGCCCGTCGTCCGAAGGGCCCCACGACGCGCTGAACACGTCGATCGCTGCGAGGTTTCAAATTTTCAGAGTTCATTGCTTCAAAGTGGTTACATGTTTTGATATATATGAAATACAAAAAGAGGTCCTATAGTCAGAATCTGTCAAATTGGGAATCTGTCCTATAGTCAGATTGGGACCTCCGCCCACCCCAATCGCGTCATCCGTGACGCCGACAGGTTTGTGCCCTCTTAAAGTAGTACTGACACGAAAATTGTGTGTGCCGCTTCTCTCTCTCTCTCTTTTGCTTTATGAGATAACTGTCGAGTCCATAATAACGACACAAAGGCTCAATTTCTCGAGAGCGCCACAAATGATATACTACAACACCTTTTATGCGACCCGTTCTAAACGAGCACCAAGTGAGAAGGGTCACTATAGACACGTCACTGACAGCAGAGGTGCATGGCGATCACGTGGTATCACAACAATATCACAAACAAAATTACTCAGCCACCTGGTGCGATTGCTGGAGGCCACACAATGACCGTGTCGCTGAAAGCTGACAAATTGGCCTTTGTGATTGTGCGCTGCCACTAGGAATGCAGGGGAACCAGTTTTCCCCTCTTGCCCCATCAAGTACTGAATGGACTCAGCATTCGACAGCACGGTCATAGTGTGCGCGGGTCAGTGGTGTCTGGTGCCACGAGACCGCCACAGCAGGTTTCGGCGGCGTGAATAGTCACAATTTTCACGCCCGACGCCGCACTGTATTTGTCGCGCGTTTTGAACTGGTCGTACTGAAACGTAATGTAATTAATTATCTATAGCGCTCTCGAGGAATTTAGGCTCCCTAGCGTAATTGCCGGTAGGACAGCTACCCAATAAAAATATAGTAAAAATGACAAAATTTATTTTTCTGTCAGCTACCCCTTGAAATCTAGTATACGTGGCTCTGCTTACCTTCGACGTTGAACGCCAGCGAAGTGGACTCGACGGCGTCCACTACGTCACCGTCCAGCATGCGGATACCTGCGCGATCCGTCGCACGATTCTCACTTGCAATGAATGAGTTAGTTGGTTTAGGCTCTATAGTGCTGCAAAATCTCGTCTTTGTGTCGCTGTTTTGGTGTTTATGCTTAGCAAGCATCAGAAATCAAATAACTTGTGTATCCGCTCACCTCCAGAAAGCTGCGGTAAATTTGACGCACCGAGATGCACATCCCAGACAGATATACAATTAACATGTACCAAAATGAACGCTTGATAGAAATTGTTTACGAATCACTCATCAGTTTTGTACCACGTGTCGAAGATCATTTTTTTTGTACCATCTATCTAATTTTCTGTCCCCTCCACGCTCACTCACTTTTTTCAAAGATGGTTGCACAGTCACTCGATTTTCTTTGACAATACGAGCGCATTTACATAATGATGCCTCATCCTTTTGCATAGGTTTCCCGAGAAGTTGCTTGCGATTCGTCATAAATTTTTGTATGTTTACAAGTCGCGACACAAAATATCGCATTCATGCAGACCGTGTGTGCGAAACTCCGAGCAGCGCATGCATGACGTCACATGCCTAATAACAATACGCGCACCTCCGATACGTGCTTCGTATGCCACACCAACTCCACAGTTCCGGTTGTTGGCTGTCATGGCGATCTCTCCGGCACAGCGGGTTCCATGGCTGCGGAAGAAGTATACAACAAGGCACCGTAAACAAGGTGAGCTGCGATTTCATCATCCTCGGTGTTCGGGCAAAGAGAAAGCTCAATTTTACCACAGCAGAATTACACG
Organism: Dermacentor silvarum; assembly: GCF_013339745.2. Taxonomy (NCBI): domain Eukaryota; kingdom Metazoa; phylum Arthropoda; class Arachnida; order Ixodida; family Ixodidae; genus Dermacentor; species Dermacentor silvarum. The sequence goes on from NC_051157.2 coordinate 38,836,505, forward strand.
TCACAAATTTGCTGCTCTTGCGTTGCGTTGTGCTGAACTCTTAGGAATGGCCGATTCTCATCGCTTTTGGCCTAGGTCACTTGGCGCAACTTATTATTACCGTGCATTGGGCGCACGTTAAAGAACGCTAGGTGGTCAAGTAGTATTCCGGAGTCCCTCATTATGACGTGCCTCATAATCAATTCGTGGTTTTGGCACATAAAACCCCCGATTTTTTAAAGTTATCATTGAGTATTAGCACCCCGTAATTATTATTAGGTATCAGTGGGCACTAACTAGCTCACACCTACTTTTAGCTCAGTAAACGCGCTAGTCCACGGCAATATGCTTACTGCACATTATTTCAGCTCCTCACTGGCCGCGGTGGCTCTGTAGATATGGCGTTCTGCTGTGACGAGGTCACAGGTTCGATTATGTGAGTTATGAGTTATATATATGTGAGTTATGAGGCATATAATATTTTTTAGATAGACATGGAACCCTGTACGTTATTCTGGATATCCTCTGGGTGAGCACTTACTTGTTAAGGTCTTGGGAATCGTAGCGTGGGAAGGGATCGCGATCGTCGTCATTGAAGTCGTAGCTGGCCTCCGGTGCCTGCGTCACGACCATATCATCCAGTCGCCGCAGGGGCCAAAAGAGAAACTCTCACTCACGTAGTTTTGCACCAGATCCGTGTGGTTCCACTCCAGTCCTGCGTGAAGCGTGCATTCGATCCGTGAGCAGGAAGCAGGGACGGTTAAAAATGTACGTCGTTGAGAAACGTGCATATTTCGCTCAGAATCTCAGAAAAAAAAAGATTTTGCGCTTACCACTGCTTTGTTTTTAGTTAACGTTTCAGCAGAAAAAATTGCATGTTGTGGTCTAGATTGTTCAATGTAACACTTGGCACAGTTACTTGCCTGGTCTTTAAGAGAACAATGCGAAGTTGTCGTTCGTCTATGGGGAAGCTTAGCTGTTGCGAAGATTAGGTTATCATTTGGGTGCCTGGATGATGTCCCCGTGTCCTCCGTTATAGAGCGGGGCTGAGGGAGAGGATACAGGTACCCTAGCTAGCATAAAGTAGTTTCGCTACCTGCCAGCAGCTGTGGAAAACAGCCGTTCCGGGAAGGTTGCCTGCTCCTCTGGAACACGTGGCAACCCTCCCAGAAGAGCGGCATTCCGCTGTTCACAAAGGAAGCAGAGCCTTCAAACCACCAAGCGATTCGGAAAGCTCGAAATCGGGAGCGAAAACGCCTAGTCCGCACCACAAACAACGCTTGAACATTCGCTTTGCACACTCGTAACCGTCCTGCGACTTTTTTTTTTTCAGAATTAAAACAGACCAGTTGGCAATAAGAACTGACTTAAAAATATGTTGTGTCACCAGGGTATTGCTGGGTCTGATGATGTTAAGGGAAGCCGGAGGCATGGAGTAACGAACGGATGCCCCCAAAACAGCAACGAAGAACAGCTATAGTCAGAAAGAAACGCTGCTTGCGTTTATTTTGCCTCTTTAATTGCCGCTTGACTTCTCGTAACGTTCTCGCTCCTCTAGGAAGAGGCAACTGTGGCGCATTTTGACATTTGCTGCGGGAACTTTCGAGTTTTTGTCCGATCTTCCCGACTCGTTTCCCATTGATTAGTAGGTTGCAATACTCCAACGAAATTATGCCCCTGTAAAGCGTGCACCGTTGCAAGTAGTTATGTCCAAGGAGAAGACAGCTTTAGCGAACTATTGATATGCACGTTTAGCACGGACGCTTCTCGCGGATTTCGTCAGTGTGCTCATGAAGCAGTGCATTCGGCAACACAGTGACTAGGCTATACGCGAGCAATTTAGCAATACAAGTTGCACTACAACACAAATTGTATTGGTAACCTTAGCCCAAGCAGAGATGAACGGCCAATACCTGCCTCATTTCTTTCTCTATTTCTTTCTTTCTTTCTCTCTCTCTCTCTATCTTTCTTTCATGAAAGCGATAGGTGTTATGGCTATGTGCTACATGATTCCAAAGGATTATGTATGTCAGTGTAGAGAGATAAATGAGATGCGAAAAAAATTAAATTATGGGGTTTTACGTGCCAAAACCACGATCTGATTATGAGGCACACCGTAGTGGGGGACTCCGGGAATTTGGACCACCTGGGGTTCTTTAACGTGCCCCTAAATCTAAGTACACGGATGTTTTCGCATTTCGGAGATGCGAAAGGCAGGGAGGTTAACCGGAAGGTAGATATCCAGTTTGCTACCCTGCACTGGGGAAGGGGTAAGGGGAGACAGAAAGATAAAGAAAAAATGCACACACGTAGAAAGAGAGGGAGATGAAAAAAAGAAGGGACAAAACAGTAGGTTGTAATGACAATCAACCGCAGGTAAAACATATATCGACTGATGTGCCCATCCAGCATCCTGTCCCGAGTTAGCAACGTGTAAGACAGGGTTAATTGGAGATCGCTGGGAGAGGCCTTCGTCCTGCAGTGGATATGAAAATAGGCTGCTGCAGCAGCAGCTGATGATGATGATGATGATGATGATGATGATTATGATGATGATGAATTCGAACGTGCACCCCGACAGAGTCGCGATTGCTGCTCAGAACGCGCAAGGCCAGACCATATGCCTAGAGAGCTAAACTACGAGGGACGAGGTATCATACCTACTGATGCATGTATGCGCCCGGTGCATGTATCATCCTGCATTGCCTACACTCACTCACTCACTCACTCACTCACTCACTCACTCACTCACTCACTCACTCACTCACTCACTCACTCACTCACTCACTCACTCACTCACTCACTCACTCACTCACTCACTCACTCACTCACTCACTCACTCACTCACTCACTCACTCACTCACTCACTCACTCACTCACTCACTCACTCACTCACTCACTCACTCACTCACTCACTCACTCACTCACTCACTCACTCACTCACTCACTCACTCACTCACTCAATAATTATTTATTAGCCAAATAAACGCGACAAGCACGCTTTTTTGATAGCATACAAGCCAGTTTTTAAAGAAAGAGGTTGCAAGTCCACTTAAATAAACAATATGCATCGTAACTTTCTTAAGAGCCAATGCTTCATCTCTAAAATTGAACCTGAAGATCTCGTAAAGTACTACACTTTACATTGCTGTGCTGTTTGACCAATAAACATCATAGAAAGTTTTTGACGAGTGATGGTCTGTAAGATAATAGGCTACTGGTCTAACTTTTTTCAATTGTTAGTTGTTTTGGCATACTCGCAAGGGTCTCTCACAGACGATTAGGTACAACTTTTTGGACGGCCTGATTCATATATTTTGATATCCATTCTCTAGCTTTTCGTTTATTATTTCATTCAGTAGGGTCCTCGCAATTTTATGCAGGTTTTAAGAGCTTAATGACAAGATTGCGGCTTGCTGTAAACGGGGAAAAAAAAACGAAACGTAGCGTTTGTGGTGATTATATATTTTTGGTGCTGTTTATTAAGCTGTGAATGGACGGGATTGCTACAGTGTTTTCATACACCGCATATATGATAAAGAGCTGATCTGGGCTTCGCGGAATGCGCTTACTCTAATTAGAAATTCGGCCCCGTGCTTCGGAATCCGCAACCCATGTAATTTCTGCAGCTAATAAAATACTCTGCATCTCCTGGTTTAAAAGAAAAAAAAAAAGCTCTTTTCAGGTATAAAAATTATTGTATGCTTTCTATCTGTCTCTCTCTTCCTTCTTTTGTAAGATTTCGTGACTGATATATGTAGGCCGTGCTAGTGATCAGGTTGGTGGAAAATTAAATCCTACAACGTAATCTTTTGGCGCAAGATTACTTTAAGGATTGTGTTCCATCAGACAGATTACTCCGAAGGGAATACCCAATGTTTCTGTGAAAATGCCAGGACCACGGCATTTGCAGCGTGATGAGCCGACCAGACTTCTGTGCACGTAACCTCACGGCACGCGCTTGACGTAACAGAAAAACGTTAGGCTTACGATAGAAACTACGGTCGTTGAAATGACACCGACTTTCCTATGACGACAGGACGTCAGAAAGCTCCACAGAAATTTATCACTTGGCAAGAGCAGCCTTTCTCGAAGCAGTCGAAAAATTCTGTAGTCACGGCAAAAAAATATCCCACTCTATTTTTCAACAGGGACACGCCGCCGGAATGTGGGACGTCCTTCAGGCTACACCACGCCCCCAAAGTGAAAAAAAAAAAAAAGAAAAACCATCATGAACACGTGACCTTAAGCAGGAAACGAGTAGCCGGGGGGACGTCAGGTTTCGAGGCGTTGGCGTCCCTCTAGCTCCTGTCGAGAGCGGTGGCTAAGATTAGGTCCCCCAGTCCTACACGCGTTCCCGTAGAGAGAGGCAAGCAATTACTCGAGTGCGCGAATCCCGGCGGCTGGCTGCGACAGCTCCGCGGGAACCGATTACAAAACGCGCCTGATGCCTCCCCTGCTGGCCAGCTCCGTGTAACACAAAGCGCCGGCCATTGGCGAGGCAGTGCTTCTTTGGATGTGCCCTTTCGCAGGGCCATCTGAGGCGTGTTGACTGGACATGCTAGCTCCGCCGTGGCTGACATGTATGGCAATGCTGACAGTGGCTTTGCGATTTCCGGCGGGCTTAGCCTGGCAACCTTGGCCATGGTTGGAACGCGGTGCCCAAGCGGCCTGTCTAACGCTAACACGAAGGTGGACGGGGAAGACACGTGCAGCAAACTCGAATTGTGTCAGTCTTAGGCGACTTATAGATGGTTACGTCCCCGCCTTGTAAAAGATGAGACGACGATTTCTCGGAAGAGACATGATGGGTCGTAACATGCGGCGCCCGTGTCTAGAAGTGCTTCTTTTCGAGCCTGCCGGCGTAGGTACCCCGTTTTATGTTATCCAACCGCCATAATGAATAGAAGTGACGTAGGAAAAAAGCATAGACGGGGCACGCGCTACTGGTAACTGAGAGCTTCTACGCGGAATATACGCTTATTTAATCCATTCACACTTGTCAATAGATCAGCAAGGGTCCAACATTGAAGTAAAAAGAAATTACAGCCTATTCGTCTTGCTGGTTACAGAGTGCAATACATGAAAAGCATTTCCAGGTGCCATTGATACACGTGGCCCCTTTAATTCCCTTTTATGTAATGTTCCTGGTCGTTTCCACTGCGCCTGAAGTATAATAGAGCATCTGCTCTTTGTTCGTCAACCGTCGATTTGAGTACCGGATTCCATTGTGTTCTACACCATGTTTACGACGCATAGGTCATTGCGTAATCTCATGCCGTGTGTGTGGGGGTGTTTGTTTCCTTGCTTGCTTGCTTGCTTGCTTGCTTGCTTGCTTGTTTGTTTGTTTGTTTGTTTGTTTGCTTGCGTGCTTGTTTCTTTGCTTGGTTGTTTGCTTGCGTGTCTGATTGTTTCTTTCTTTCTTGTTCGCTTGCTTTCTTTTTAAGCACGGTCCATCACAAGAAATTTTGACTTGAAGCATATCTTAACTGAACAAAGTTCGTATGACCCGAAAGCTGCATGTCCCACTCGTCTTAAAACAACTGCTTCAGTTACGTCCATTGCTCTCGATCCCCCAACGCTTTTTCCCGTCTCCCGCCCCTTTTCCAACGACATATGCAATTTTTATGGGCGCCATGTTTTAGATCACGGAGATAAAATATGTAATTTTCTTTAAGCAAGGGGAAGCGACGGAATACAGGCGGAAGCGTGGTCTTGTATGTTTTTTATTCCTTCACTTTATAAAGCGTTAGCTTTTCTTAGCTCATTCTTTAGTTTAGCGCCTTTGATGGCGTTGCCGTCTGCAGCACAGACCTTGCCAGCGCGCCAAGACCTTTGGATGTATGTGCAAGTCGAAGGTACTTCCACTGGTGGAGCGTACCTGATGCCGTGTGTGCCTCTACCAATGAGAGAAGAGAGTTTGGTCACGTGACGCAAAGTTCGGTTCCCTGCAACACAATCAGATAACGATGCCCTCCGCGCATCACGGGTGGGGTAACCCATCTATTGCGCCCGCAGTATCGTGGAAAGGTTTGCCGCGGCGCGTTCATGACTCGCCTTTCCCTTCGTGAGTCCTGTGGCTGCGCGGGCATTGGTCACCGAGTCGTGACTCTGAAATGTCATGGAGAAAGAAGGACCTTCAAGGCCCTGTTCTCTATTCCCTCACTTTTTTGTGCGTGTAGTCTTGCGCTTCAAGATCTTTCTATAATACATAATAACCAACTACCCCGACTCGTCATCTTGAAACCTAGCCCGTACCACAGCTATTCGCGTCACAAATCTCGTAACCATCGCGATGTTGTTTTGCGTGTCTGCTCTTGCGCTTCAAGATTTTTCTATAACGAGGTCTGCTTACAGGGACATTAAAATATGAATATTATGTCAGAGAGATAGAAACAGAAGAAAGGCAGTAGATAAACAAAAAAATAAAAATAAAAAAAAAGAGTCTGGGGAAAGAGAAAAGTAATTTAAATAGACAGGAAAGAGAAAAATGAGTGCACTCTAAGAAGAGTGCACTTTGTGGCCTGTCTATGTCCGCAAACAGTAATCGTCATCTATATCTTGCGTGCGTTTTTTCCTTTCTTTAACGCTGCGTGCACGGTACCTCCATGTCACGAACGGCATGCGCGTTCAGCGCGACATAGCATTCTTGACAAGGCAGTAGCGATGGGTGAGTGTTCAAGTAAGGACACGTTAGCAAGGACGGATGACGATTACAGTTTGGGGACAAGATAAGACCCAAAACCTCTAACCAGCCGAGACAAGCCGCAAAGGGGAGACTGACCATCGTCCATGACGGTGACGACGACGCCCCTTCCAGTGAAGCCCATGTCCCACACTTTGGTGACCCGGTGGTCCAGCTCGGGCAGCTCCGGCGACGAGCGCGTGTCGTGCTGCGCGGGAGAACGCTCTTGTCATCACCGCTGAGCTGCAGCAGTGCGGCGCTATATATACACGCTGACCACACTCACGATGTACCACTGGCGGCCCCACAGCGGGTCGTTGAAGCGCAGCGTCTCCCAGTCCGATGGCAGGCCTCGCTTCTCGCGCGGTCGCACCATCTGCTGCTCGGCCCACACGACCTGCAATCGTTCCGTCCAGATCATGGACCGTTCGCACACATCACTAAAGATCGAGTTCGCAAGCAGGAACATAGAAGGCTACCTGAACCGAGAGTTCCAAGTGCAGATGTCGTTTGACGTTGTTTCAAAGCGAGCTTGACTAAAGAGACACGGATGATTAAGGAAGTTCTGAAGCGTCATTTCTTACTTTTCATTTCTTGCGTTAAGTGAAAAATCCTCGACCTCGACACCTTAAAAAAATACTGACAACCCTGATATAGAAGCCGCTCCTACATAGAAGCCGGTTTCACATTACTCGAATCACTGTCGATACGAGGGGATCTTTCAGTGGAGGAAATACTCAACGAGTCCGTTTATATTTCGAGACAGGACTGATGCTTCTTGGAATCTCTCTTCGAGTGAAGTGTCATAGCTGACTAGATTCCGGTTGTGCATAGCGCTTGGAATCACCTGCCCAACAAGGAATAATTCATATGCACTATATATATATATATATATATATATATATTTACTGACCCACCTCAAACAAACAGACAGAGAAACAAACAAACACGAACGAACGAACGAATGAACGAACATTTGTGCAGTTCAAGTGTGATGCTATAAAATTCCGATACCCTTGAGTCCTCAGTCAGCCGGCGCGTGAAAGTCCGTGCCGAGCGCCTGGAACGCTCAGGTTGGTCCATCTTGCGCAGCAGATACGTGTCCCTGAGGCCTCTAAGCTGCGTGCGCCATCAAGAGACGAATCAGGTCACGGTAATGATTGAAACGATGGCACATGGGCCTCTTGCTTTCGGTTCACTGTGCGTCGTAATGATGCACATACACACATTCGTCACAAAATTACAATCAACGCGAAAGGGGCACTTACGCATGCTCACACCTTTCATATTAAACTAACCATAACACGACATTTTTGGCACAAGCAGTTGATTACAGAGAGGAAATTAAAGAAAAAGTTTAATTCTCTTTCTTAACTTTGAGGCCGAGCAATGGCGCCGGTAAATTATTATGACATCACGAATTTCAACGTATATTTGAAACCCTTCTAAGAGAGCAGTATCTGTATAAAAAGTTATCAAAACTATTTATATTAAGTCTTTCGCTCCTTTAGAATGCAACGTAATCATTGTTTATCGATAATATGTTTACTAGTCACCAACAGATAACGTGCGTATGTGAATATGTCACCGGGAACTTCAAGCCACTCTTTCGTTATTGCGTATTTTCTGGTTTACCGAGACTTCACTCACAGCAAGACTATTCCCGTAGTCGTGAGAACGGTCGGCTTCCCTCCTCGCGTTCCCTTAAAGTTCGTCTGCCCCACACTACTTTCGCATCTCCTGGCATTCGGCTTCCCCGCGTGACACACACGTGGTGGAGAGAATCGGGGTCACATACAATATGACGTGAAATGGCGGGAGTGTTCCGATGCTAGCGCCACCTGATGTAGTGGATGACTCGGGCGAAAAAAAAAAAAGGGGGGGGGGGGGGGGGAACTTGCTTCCTTCCCTTCTGATGGAACTGGAACGCCAGTGCATTTCTCCGCAAAGTTTGGGAATTAATATCTCGAAACTGGTGTCATCTTGAGAATACGTTCCAAGCGGATCCACCTTGCGGACTCTCCGGCTAGAATTTGTAAATTGCATTATTTACCATAAGATAATTAGTTAAAAACGTCATTAGTGACATTTTGTTAATTAGTCGAATATGCATTTCAAATTTTTTTCGTGCAAGTAATGTCCGCCTATTTCAGCAGACCAGCTCACGGACTAGAATTGTGCTATGTACCACAAAAAGCAATTTTAAACGTGTTCGCTGAAACACCCGGTACATTTCAGATAGCTGCCATTCTTGTATAGACGGAGAAATGAATGTGCTTTTTAAGTTTGCACTACCGTGCTTTCGTTTCCTTTGTTGCCAAGGGCACTTCAGAACCCACAACGTGTAATTTACCGATCAAACTTAGCACCCTCTTTAATGTTTCTTCAAGAAATATAAAGATTTTTGTCGTATTTCCTTCCTCCGACGCCCGACCACATTTCACCGCGCCGAAGAAGCGCTTGCGTCATCGCGGTATCGTCCGACGCGCGGAGCGCGCAGCCTCGTCACTTCGCTGTTGAGGCCCCATCAATCTTTCCACGGGGTGCGTCGAGCGGATAATTCGATCCCAAACCACCGTCAGCGCGATAGACCGCGCGTTGCCCTCGTGTTTGCATGAGGTATAGAAGGAGGAAAGAGCGCTTGTACTTCAGACCTATACTTGCGCGAACTTGTTTACTCGCTCTTAAGCAGACGTTTCGCTCTTCTGCGATTTCTTTTTTGCATTGCTGGCCTGTTAGCCCGGACGCCCTCCGTCGCTCGAGATCGCAACAGGTGCTGATGAGAAAAATAATAAATAGAAATTGGCCAGTGTTGGCGCCGCGATCTTGCCAGCCGCGGTGTCTGGTCTTAAACGAGAGTTCCGGGAAACGACACGCTATTGTATAAGCCCTGTAGTTCGAGATGTGTGTGGCCGCTGGGCGGAGAAAACAAATAAATTCTGGGGTTTTATATGTGCCAAAACAACCATCTCGTTATGAGGCATGCAAGGGTAGTGGGGGACTCCGGATTAATTTTGACCACCTGAGGTTCTTTAACGTGCACCCAATGCAGAGTACACGAGCGTATTGCATTCTGCCCCCATCGAAATGCGGCCGTCGTGGCCGCTATCGAACGCGTGACATCGAGCTCAGCAGTGCAAAGCCACTGCGCTAACGCCGCGGGTGAGGGGGAACACCCGTTTTCTGAGTGCGTTTTCTTTTGAATTTCGTCTACGGTGAATGTTTTTATGGTAAAAAGAAAAAGGAGGTTGACAGCTAGGTGAAAAACTTTTTTGTGGTTAGATTATTCGGTCACGTGGGTGTTTATATTGTCGCCTAGCTTTTACTGGTTAACTACAGTTTGTTAAATTTATTTTGTTATAACCTTTAGGAAGCTGTCGAGTCTGCCCGTCATGGCGGCTCGGAAGCTGTATAGCTTTCTGTCGGGAAAGAGGTGGATGGCACGATTCCCGGGTGAACGCGATGTCTTTCTTCAGTTCAAAGTTTTTTCGTTTCACTTTTCTTTTCTCTGAGCAGGCTGTATATGTATGATCTTCGACTGTAACATTATGTTACAGTTAGGTGGATGGCAATCTTTCTTTTCTTGCTAGGATGGGCTTCACAGCGACTCATTCGGCGAGCTCTATATATAGAACAGCGAAAGGGAAATGTCGTGGCTACTTTTGTACTTCTTGAAGAAACTAGTCCTGTAGACGTTGACGTGAGGGCAGCGCTTACGGACAGAGGCGCAAGCGCCTAACAGCCGCTTGCCGGCATACATGAGTGGATTCTTATGGCTGTCTACAAATCCGTCCGCCCTGCAGCACATCGCACGCACATGCACGCACAAATATCCGCGCGCAAAAAAAAGGCAAGCACCGAAATGCCGACGTCTCGCCGCCGCTACAGCTTTTCCATGACCCATTCCGAACAACCACGGCACGAAGATCCATATAGCAGGCCTCGTGTATATGTCTTGAAGTCACTCTGCTAAGAGCCTGGGCCGCTGCCCACTCGGCTAGTCGGCGGCCGTCGAGTGCAGCTGACGTGGATAGCAGCTGCCGCGGCCTTTGACGTCGGCAGACTATAAGCTCTGCTCTGGGCGCGCGGGGCTAACTGACTTCTTAAGGGCACAGACCGCGTGTGGATCGTTGCCGATTAACGGTACATCAGAGAGCGTACCCGAGACACGCAATATAGCTGTTTTCAGCGTTCCGCATACCCGCCGCGTGGTGACTCTCTAGCATGGTATGATTTCTTTATTTTTAGTGGCCCCCAACAGCTTTGCGGCCTTTGACAGCTAGCTACGTCAAATACATCACCTTTTTTTGCACAATGGGAGGAGAATAACGCGAAAAGGAAAAAAAAAAAAACGTTTGCCAAGTGAGTAATAGTACAGCAGGCTAGCAAAAACAGTGACGACAAAGTTGAACATGAATAATTGTTATTATTTGATTTGTAAACATATACACAGGAAAGAGAAAGCGAGGAGCAAGGCTGGCAACTGCCACCAGAAGGGGCACAACGCCTGCCTACTCTTCAGAAAGGAGGAGACAGACATAAAAATGAAAGATAGGAAGGAGGGGAGGAAAGGAGGAAAGAAAGAGCGAGATGACAAATCTCAAAGAAAAAAGTACAAGGTATATGAACATGAATAATATAACCACAAAATCACGCAAGAATACATGCAAACTTTAAGTCAGGGAAAATGTTCAATGTTCCTGCAGTCTCGACCTTGGGCACGGTATACACGAACGTCAGGATAAAATGTACGCAGACACTTGATAGTTTCACCAGATGGTATGCGAAAGCGCAAGGACGTGAGTGGTGTGGCACAGCCGAGGTTACCTCGCGCAACAATTAGCGTAGAAATGTCATCTCACGATCAAGCCGTCTTTCACCCAAAGTCACAAGACCTCGTGCTGCTGAGCACGAGGTCGCGGGTTCGAGTCCCCGTAGCGGCAGCCGCATTCCGATGCATGGGGCGAAATGAAAAAAAAAAAAACGAAGAAATAAAAAAGCACTCATGTACCGTGCTTTGGTTGTACGCTAAAGAACTACAAGTTGTTAAATAGCATAACCCTTTCAGTCGCGGTTGGAACGTTCCGACTAGTGACGACATAAAAAAAAAGAAAGAAAAGAACATTAACATAGTGAAGAATGTAAACGAAACCCTTTGCAAAATAAAACGTTCCAAGTCATTTTATTACGAAGAGCAATACAAAACAAATGTATTGTAAGGCGAACTACCAGTTTTGGCACCAGTTGGGCGTCCTACTCTGTGGCACTGCTTTTAATTAGTGTTCTTTCGTGGGTCGAAAGGCCCTCTACTCAGTAGTAACCGGTGCATCTATACTTGTAATAAATATTTGAGTTCTTTTCATGATATAACGCATCATCTATGGGAGGTCAGCATCCTAAGCATTTCTTTTTGTAGGATATGATGACTGCATGGTCTGGCGCAACTAAATATTTATGCCACAAATACAACTTTCTTTTTTTCTGCAAAGTTCACGTCACACTTCGTTACTCTACATTTATAGGCCTTAAGAACCCTCAGTCAAAAGTAGTGAGCGAAGGTGATCATTTACTTAATTTTTGCACTTTTACGGAAAAGTAGCGCGCCTACGAAGAAAAAAAAAAAAAGCCTGCTGATTATATAGTTGCGAGTGGCGCTCGACACTGCGGATTTTAAACATGAGCGTGGGGGGAATCTGTGCGCGTCGCCTTACTTCAGAGTTTTCAAATTACGATCGGTTTCTTTGACAAGATTCCGGATCCCATCGGTGACCCAATACGCGAGGAAGAATTATTTGTTTTGCCGATGCCTGAATGAAGAGCGACGGTCTCTTCGTTCTCTGTTCATTCGGACTGAACGGCAGATAGCGTCAATGACGTGCCTGCGTCACACACACTGTAAAATAATTCACGCCAATAAATATGGGAAAAGGTGTAAATCTGTCTATAACTCACACCCTTACACTAAAAGGGTGTAAGAGCGGGAGTTATACACAGATTTACACTCTTACTCACTTTAAGGGTGTAAATTAGATTACAGTGCACAAGAGGGTAGCGGGAGGACTTGTTGGGCTAGTTGACGTTTGCTTAACGACATATTGTAGCGCGAAGGCTCAATTACAAAGAAGACACACAGACACACGTCACGGCGCCTGTGACGTCACTCTGTGTGTCGTCTTTGTAATTGTGCGCCTTCGCGCTGCAATATGGCATTAAGAAAGTAGCGGTTCGGGCTAGTTGTACATCCCAAACTATATAGCCTCCAGGTACTAGAATATACTTTCACGTTGCTGCGTTCTTTCATCGTGTTATGAAGACCCCCCAGTGCCGTCTTGCTTTCGTTAGGACTATACGAAGCGTTGAGGCTTACTCGCACGTCCAATATTAATCCGGGCCGAATGGTTATATGCGCCCTCTCCTTCCCAGAATCACACTAAATGTAAGAAAAAAAAAAAGAAAAAAGCTCTGGGTACATTACCGCAGTTTGTCAACCCCTACAAACGTTTATTTACACATGTGGATACAGTGTCTTGCGCAAGCTAAAGACTTCCGCGCGAAATTTGATCGTCTTCACGGCGGGAATTAGGGGGGTGAACGGAGTGACCCGATATCTCCGAGATCTCTTCAGCTCGTCGTTATCGTTCGGGCGAATCGGTCTCTTGTTTTAGTTTTATCTGAATCAATCTGCGAATCGCTCGCCTATATAGAACATCCCGTCCGCCGCCCAATCTAAACGGGATTACGAAGCTTTGTACGATACTACGATGCGGGACGAACAATGTCCGATGGAGACAGAGGCGCGCAACACTATTTGCTGTGTATACATCACTGGAGGACCCCGTGCTAGGTCTCCCTCTCTTGTGCAGCAGTGAACTGTACTGGCCTGTTGTCTCGGTGAATCTGAGTGGGAACGCAAGGCGTGTATGGAGTGCGATGTGAAAGCAAGGCTATATGTAATCGGGCTCGCCGTAGTGCATTCACAGTGAGAACCATTGTTGATCGACTGGCGGCGCGCGACAGCAATCGAACCTGTAGCGGCTGAATGTAAAAAAAAAAAATAAGAAAAAGCCTTGTGCAGGAAAAAGAGAAATAGACTAAAGTTTTTCTTTTTTTACAAGGTTGCAATCAGGTAGACTTTGCTGGCTTGCTACTGTCTCCTTGGGGAAAGGAAAGCAGGGAGGAAGCCGGACATGACTTCCCGCGGTGGCTCATGTGGTTAAGGCGCTCTGCTGTCGCAAGCACCAGGGCGACTGCATTTCAATGAGGGCGAAATGCACAAAACTCAATGCGCAAACTCCTAGGCGCACGTTAAAGGTAGTCAAAATTAAGCTACTACGCGTCTCTCATACCCTCAAGGTTGCTTTGTGATGTTAAACCCCGCGAATCAAGAAAAATCCGAAGGAACACACGAACGATGGACCTATAATCAAAGCCCCAAGCAGCGTGATTGGGGAGCACGGGATGAACCATCGGAAGGAGATGGCGGGGCGGAATTCGCGTGAGGTTATGCACTGCAGTCCATTGGCGCGTTGTTGTCATCTCGTGGAGTTACGATAGTGCGCAACGAGACTGGCACCGAGGACATCATAAGGACAAGGAATGTCCTTTGTTCCGGAGGAAGGAGACGTCGCGCTGGATGTTTGCCGCACGTGGGAGTGCCCTCGAAAGTGCACAGTCAAATCGAGAACACGGCACCGGCAGACACATTGGCTTGACAGTGCAGTGGCGGGATCACGTATGTGAAATAAATATACCCCAGTTTTTTTTTTCTTTTTTTTTTGAACGGTGACTGCTTAGCTTTCGCAGCGCTCTGCACTTTCTTCTGTATACATTTCTGCAATTGCTAACACGTATTTCGTTTTGTCTTTCCTTCTTCCTCCCCCCCCCCCCCCTTTTCTTATTGTAAGGTAGTTTTAAATCCACTGCACATCTTCTTGCCATGTTATCTTGTATACCATAGGGCATAGGGCAGACCATGACAATATGGAAAGTGACCATGATTCTGCAGAGTACCGAGGGTAAAAATAAATGAAACGAAATGAGTAGAGGCTGTCTTCGGACTGCGACGATGAAGAGCCTTTGACTGTCTCTTGGTTGTATAAAATTATCGATGCACGAGAGCATCACCAAACACGGGCGTCGCAGATTTTAATACTATTGGCCCTCCTTGGTGACGTTAAAAATATAAAAGGACAGGGACACAACTTTATAAGGAATTTGGGCGAGTTAGTGTGAATTCCAGGACTGTGACATTCTAACTATAGCGCTATAGAGAAGACGGAGAACCGGGATTTCGCGTTCTGTATACGCTTATTTTTCTGGTTCCACGTCTTGTTAGCACATATGTAAAGCCATCAGGCTGTTCAGTAAACATCGTAACACCTCCCCCATCCTCTAAACAGCGCCTAATATACACACAGGTTGTCAGGTGGGTGCCAAAGGTGTATCGTATAGCTGTGAGAGACGGTGTGCAGTCTAAGGCTGCGAACTAATTCTTACAGTCTGTGGCTCTTCATGGTCCATTGTAGAGTAAGCTTTCGGAATGACTGCGTCGAAATTTACACTCAAGGGCGTTGTTTCATTCCGCAGCCATTGAAACATGATGGCTGCGGCCGGCCTAATGCAGACGATGAATGAGAAGCATGGCGCTATAGTTAACCAACCCGGCCGGGTTTATGTTAAGATCAAGCTCGCCATAGACGCAGGAGTAATGTGATTATAGTGATTCGTTTGCTGTCCAGCGGTTCGTTGTCTATCGGTCGTATCGCTCGGTTTAACGCACGAGTGACTTCCGATACTGCCACCTTGGAGGCAAATCTGTGTGAGTGTTCCACCTGTATATGACGCAGGCGAAGGGCAAGGACCTCTGGGCCCACATTCACAAAAGTCTGTTATACCGCTGTCACACGGGCACTCGAAAGCCTTTTGAGCAAAAAGACTTCTTCCAAAAAAGAGTTTCGCCCGCAAACACACGACAGGGAAAGATCTCTTTTTCAGAAGCGATCTTTTCTGGAAGAGAAGTTCGAAAAGGAGTATACCCTCAAAACCAGTGGGCGCCAGCAATTATCATATATTAAAGAAAATAAGCAAATGCATAATTTTATGTTGCCTTGGCTCATCATAAAAAAAAATTAATTCTTTTTCTCGCAGAAGGTATAGTAAACCCAGTAATGCTGGAAACAGAAGCTCAATGTTGCCATACAAGCATGTGCACTTCGCTAATGCTGCAAACGCTCTTGAAAGTACTCTACAATAAATCTTAAAATTAATGTTTCCTTAACTGACGTTGTTAAACTTATTTGAAAAACGTGTAATACAGTAAGTTTTCACTTTATATTTCGAGATACATCAGTGTGTTTTGGCCGATTTTGTTTCGAACGCTAGCGCCACGCTTTTGGTAATGTGTCCAGAAGGAAATCGTCGGTGCTGTGTGTCTGCTGTGCAACACCTATTCATTAAAAAGTCTTTCAACTTGGTAAAAGACCGCTTACGTAAAAGAGTTTTTGCGTGCTTGTGTGAGAGAGGTATTACGTTAGACTTCTTCATTACGTTAGACTTCTTCATAAGAGCAAATTGTAGCCAATCCTGACGCCGGACATTTTATTAGCAAAGGTGGCCAGCCAATGGCAAAGAGCACTTACAGAGTTAAAGGCTTCGTGAATTCGACCCCTGATTCACTAAGTTTTCGCTCGCAAGAGCAACTTGTCATTGGCTGGCGCCTTTGTTCTCACCTGTATCGAAGGCAGGATTGGCCGGCAGCCGCTGCTACAAACCGTTCCCACCCACCGAGGGCTTTCTGTATCAAGGTTCATCATTATCGTAAAGGGTTTAATTTAATGCCATGAACTGTGAATGGTAGAATATTTAGCATATGGGTGCTCAGACACGGACAGTACGAATTATCTAATACTGAAGGACGAGTCATATGGTCGTTAAATATTGAGACATATAGTGACCAGCTATATAACCGGGCAGGGCACAGGGTGTACAAGCGGTGTCGCAGTTCTGGAAGCCAATTGACTGGCCTATCTTTCAGCATTAATTATCGCGGGCTTTAGCCTCGTCCTGTTGTTGGCGATTGGCCGTCTGTCAATGACAGCGTATAGCGATGACGTAACACATCCTGGTACGGCATCGCCACAGGCACTCTTCCGAAGTACTCACCGGTCCGACGTTCTCGTAGCCCAGTTCGTATGCCAACTGGTCTGCCACTTGGCTTCCGCCACGGATGCGCACAGCCCACGCGTTGAGGTAGTGGGCCTGCGTGGCCACAAGAAGGTGCGTCGCTGCCACCAGGAGTTGCAGTGCTGCTCGCATGCCTGCCGCCGATGTTGTGTTGTACGAGAGAGACGGCGCCGCTTCCTTTTCAAGGGGGGCGGGCTCGCCGCGCGCCGCCTCCGATGCTCTTCGGCGCCGCCTACGGGGGCGCCTATTCGCCTCACGCGGCACTGCTTCTGTTATCGCATAGGGGCTTATAGAGAGATTTTCCGCCCCCACCACCCTTCCCATCCCAATCTCACCCCCTCATTGTTCAAGGTCAGTGCACGGAAACCTTGCACTACTGGAGAGTGGAATAACATGAATTGCTCGGCGTCTGAGGGAATGTGCAGTGGACATACTCATTTACTGAAAAAAAAAAAGGACCTTTGTTCTACAGCTATGGCTGAACTATCGCCGAGCAGTACTTGAGCAAAAAAGTTAAAGACTTTAAGATTTGAGCCTTGGAACCAATAAAAAAAAAGGGATGTCCATCTTCCCTATCTGCATCTAAAACCATAGGTAAGGGTAAGTCACTCAGCCCCAACGGCTCGGCTAACTTTCCCAACAATTGGGAAATAGGGTAGGAAACAAACTGCTTGATTTCTAACAAATAGCAGTTAACTCAGCTTTTGTTGTAGTTACGTCGTCGACGCGTGTCAGCTGCCGTTCGTTAGGGCATCTTCATGACAGACTAGATCGAAATACCATGTTCAAATAATGGTTTAGGGTCTCTTTGGGGGAGCGGGTAAGGGGAAAGGAAATAGCTAAGTACGACTCACTAAGGAAGGTTCACGTGCGTAGCTCCGTGAACTGACACGAGGTCCCAACTTATGCTACTGTAAAATCCAGTGTTGCCAGAGAAGGCATTCCTTCGGCTGCTCGCGTACTCTGCGCTTAAGTGTGTCGTACGCAGCCAATTTCAAAGGCATGTTTGTTCGTATAAGCCGGAGCGCGCCTCCCATTCTCGAACCGTAATGTTGTCGCAGGCGCTAAAAAAAAAGGGTCCACCGTCCGGAGCTCTGTGCGATCTGTCAAGGTGGGACAGTGCACTTTGCGTGCATGACCGGGAGCTGTAGCGGTCCTTAAGGCTCCACGTCTGCCAGAGTGGCGTCGCAGTTCCAGAGGCAATTCATCAGAGAGGATGTCCAAGCGGCTGGAGCACCCCTGCCCATGGTGGAGAAATATTGAACATCACTGCAGCCTCAAACGGTTAATCACTAAAAGTAAAACTCATTGAACATCTATAATGAAAGAAATAAAAGCAGAAACAGCAAAATTGAATAAGAACTGCCCTATACTTAACCGACCGCACACAGACTGCAAGCCAACGAAAGCAAGGACCGACCCGTCCTGGCGCTTTGAGCGCTAAGACCGCTTCATTGCCACGACCTGTTATGGTGACTGAGAACATGACAGCAGGTAGCACAAAACACTACTTGCATTCATATACAACACAGACCTTACAGTATGCGTATACCAGGTGTTCCTTTTTATGCGGAACACGTTCTTTTAAGAGAAACTGTATTTTCTTTAGTAACAACTTCTTTAGCGCACGAAGAAGAACACAAGACTGAAAGGGACGACGCGGACACAGCGCTAAGAAGTTGTTATTACGTATTACCAACATGCTCAAGCATAAGCTCTTTCAATGTCTTTTCTTGTCCGCTTGGCGGACATTAACAACAAGAAGAATTTTGACAATAATTGCGTTAATGAGCGAAAATGTGCTTGTTGCCTTTTTAATTACTTTAATACGTTAATACTTTAAGGCACGAGCTGTAATTGCGAAATTGCAGCCGAGGAGGGGACAATTCATGTCGCCTTAGCAGAAATCCCAAGACAAGCACCACTTTAGAGATATGCCACCTTAAAATGTGCGACAAAATATACTGGCGTTGCAGTTACACTTTCCAAATAAGCGTGCCTCTAACAGTTCGGGACGATCTTAACTGGAATGCCGAGGTACTTTTGAGCAGATTTTTAGGACGAATATTTCGATCGAAAGTGTTGCGAGATTTAGGATTTCTGCTAAGGAGGGCTTCACTTAACAACTCGTCGGCTTCAATTTCGTAATCGCATATACTCCAAAATAAGCAATTCAATAATTTAATTAGGACATTTTCGGTATTTACCAAAATTATCTAAATTTTTGTTGCCGCTAATGTCCGCCTAGCCCTGCAACTTTAGTGAAGAAACGGCATGGGCTAGATATGACAGTTTCTGCTAAATAAAGTGTTCTGCATCAAAAATATATATATTGGTATAATACATATATAAACAACATTCCTTAACATTTTCTACCTTGGTGTCGTATATAAAAAAGACACGAAAATGGTTCTAAATCGCAACATAAACAATTTAGGTGTGACTGCCCATAAGGTCATAATCATCATAAATAGTCAAGGAACTGAAACACGATCTTGGGCTATATACAGGACACCTAGATCGGCATAGCTAGAAATCACTTTTTACGTATATATCAACTGGTGCGAGGTCCACGGCTATAACTGGTTTCTCTTAGCACGGCGTGCTAGGGCGAACGTAGGGTTTTCTTTATTTTTTTTTCTCTGTGCGCGCCGAACTTGTCAGCGTCACTCCCAGTCGACTTGCTTGTTTAATTTTTTTTTCTTGTCCCTAACCGGATATACGTTATACCATGGCTGGACATACAATTCATCCTTCAAATCAATAAAAATCATTTGAAAGTTTTCGCTCGTATCTTTGTGTTCACGGGTTATTGTCTCCTAGTTTGGGCGCAAAACCTGGCGTCATAGAATTCAGACACCAACTACGTCTAAGCCAGCATTCTAAGCAGTTTCTTCGTTCTTTCTCCTCCAATGCCAGAGAAATGAAACCAAACCGGTGACAGAAATGGCAAGTGCATATTTTTGACAATTTTTCGCATTATAAAAGCCCCCGTCTGGATTGTAATTTTATCGGTTACTTCTAAGATGCTCGAGGCTTCGAACTCATCAGGAAAGTTTCTCTTCCGGTGTACGCATCGCCCGCAGCACGCCACAGTCTGTGTGTTCTGAACATAATTCTCCATGTTTATAGGTAATTCGATTCCAACATTCAGCCACGTGGCAATTGAGGCGAATAATATATATATATATATATATATATATATATATATATATATATATATATATATGACATCAGGACTTGGTCGTCAGCTCTCGGCTTGCGTTACATGTAGAATCAGAACGTTCTTGCCGCGACAGCCGCTGTTTAAGTGGTACTGTTGCAGAGGGCAGAAATACGCCTGCATTGTTATACTCAGTGGTAAAGTTGCGTAAGGTGAAAGCGTCTAAAGGATCCAAGCATGTGTTTACCTGTCGGTGGTAGCTGGAGGACAACGAAGATGAAATGGAGGACCGAGAGCCGTATGTAAATGACATCAACAACAAAGCTTTTATCCCTGGACAAAGGCCACAAAAGAAAAAGTGCTTATAGGTGCCGGGAATGCAGACAGGTAAGTCCAAAGACTGCGAACGGTTAATTACGGATGATGAGTTCCACAGTGCATTTACGCAGCTTCTTCACAAAAAAGGCCTGCACGCATTTATGTAATCATAATATGCCATATGGCAAAGCGTGTGGTCAAAGATACAAATCACACACACACACACACACACACCACACACACACCACACACACACACACACACACACACACACACACACCACACACACACACACACACACACACACACACACACACACACACACACACACACACACACACACACACACACACACACACACACACACACCACACACACACACACACACACACACACACACCACACACACACACACACACACACACACACACACACGCACGCACGCACGCACACACACACACACACACACACACACCACACACACACACACACACACACACACACACACACACACACACACACACACACACACACACACACACACACACACGCACACGCACCGCACGCACGCACGCACACATCTCCTACGCCCACCAGCTATAGAGAGCTCTTTGGCCAGTAGATAGCAGACATATGACCGCTTATGAACAACACCTTCTAAATAACACAAGGCCTGAGCCATGAACCGGTGAATGAGGGGTCTACAACTCCCACTATTGCCGTCATTAAATTGATTCTCTCAGATGGTGCGGGAGCCTCACAAGGCTTACAGTCGGCAGTTCGCATATGATAAGTGAGATGAATCTGATGGTGTACGGGGTGGCGCAAGGGCCAGGTCTGGCCAAATAGCACCATGACGATTCGAATCTGAAACGAGGTTTCTGCTTACCCGGAAAGCTCTCTCAGCCATGAATGCGGCTGGCTTCTCCGCATATAAACCATTTATGTAAGAAAGCCCGCTTTAACGGTCCTGGCTTCATATATATTTATCGTATGCAGGATGTCTCAACTAACGCGAGCTAAGCTATTTTGAAGAGGGGGTTATGAAATACGAGGTTGGGACGAACGTTGTTTTGTTAGCAATTGCCTTAAGCGGAAACTGAAGATTTGTTTTCTTTAATCAGTGATATTAATAAATACTTGTATAGTTGCGTAAGCACTTAAAGTCAAATTTTGCGCATCGCATTAGAAAACATCCTTATCAACAGTGTCGCTACACTCTTCCTTGTTACCTTTTCCTGGTTATAAAGTTGTGGCGCAAAACTCGACAGCAGCGCTCTCGAAAAGGAATTTAAGCAACTCTACTCAGTGGCTGACTTAGTGACCACAAGAAATTGATAAGACAGTGTTGTACATTGGCTGCGGTTATAATTGTAGCAGCCGCGTCACTAGAGAGAGAGAAAGAGAGAGAGAAAGGAAAGTCAGGGAGGTTAACCGGAGGCGAGTTTCCGGTTTGCTACCCTGCACTGGGTTGGGGGACACAGGGGTTGGAAAAAGGGCAAAGAGAAAGAGCAGTGCACACCGCCTTAGGGCAGCGATAAGTGGTACAACTGAAGCACACACACACAGAAAAAATAAAGAGAGAAAAAAAGGCAGCCCAAACTTTAGTAGAGCGCTACGCATTGCGAAACATTCTGTTTGGCAGTAAAAGGCCACTCACGAACCGTCCGTGGTAGTTTTCTGAAGTGAAACATACACCGCAGGTTGTGAAGATGAAATGTTTATATGGCATTGCATTGTGCGAGGTGATTAGGTGATTATGTACAATTTTACATTGTTAGGGTATGTACAATTCACACACACACACGCACGCGCGCACACACACACACACACACACACACACACACACCACACACACACACACACACACACACACACACACACAACACACAACACACACACATACATCACACACACAGTTGCAAAGTAGCCCTCAATAGCGCTATCAGAAGCACAACTTCGCGGTTATCGATTTCCCAACATACCTTTTTCAAGGGAACCTTTCAAGGTCGGTGGGCCGACCTTTTCCCTTGAAAAAGGTCGGCACCGTAAGAAGGCGAAGTTGTGCTTCTGATTTTCCACAGTTGACACGCAATGTCCAACTTGCTCACTGATTCTGGTTTCGACTGTGTCTTCACGTAACATCACTGGTTAGGGCGGAGTAAGCACAATGTGCGCTATTGCTGCAGGTCGATGCGCAATTGTGGAAGAAGCCAGGTGCGCTATGCCTAGCATTCAAGAGCGGATGTGTCAAGTGACAAGTGATTGCACATTGTTTTATATCGGGGCTCTTTATGGCCATTTTACGCTATGATTGCCAATGTCCCGAGAGAACTCTAGAGTACACCCAGTTAATATTTGGTGAAAATAAGGGGCACGCCATAAGTTATGTGTGTCCAAAGTTCAAAGTGTTTGGGTTAATTGTGGCCTTTGCAACAAATTACGTATTCAAGCGCTCCGGAGCGTTATAAGAGAGTTTTATGAGTAGCACAAGATTTAGCCCGCTGCCCTGGCATCCACCGAGATCAAAATGCTATACAAATGCCACCGAAATCAAAATTAAACAGAAAATTGGCTATACTGTGGCATATTAGTATGCAAAGTTAAATGCGTGTATATTAAATACAATATTTGCAAACAAAGTCTTAAACAAACTTGTTCTAAAGTGCCATACGGCCGTTATCGATCATGTTTTCTGACGTCGCGACAGAACTCTATGTTACACAAAATTTATATTTAGAAGCGAGGGCGGGGGGGGGGGGGGGGGGAATCTCAAGTGTAATGTGCAAATGTTGCTGGCTTAATTAGGAGCGGTGCGAATAATTACTGAACTTTTGTTGTTTCGGCATATTTATGCGGCATAGGAGGTTTATATTACATTTCCCCAGTGTCCTCGGTGAACTAAACGAGGCACCTCTTGTATGTTTATATTTGTTTAAACACATGGGCAGGCTGTGTGTAGCGTGCGGGAAATCTAAGTTCCAAGTGCGTGGTCTAATTACGAATTTTGCAGCAAATTACGTATGCAACCAATCCGGAGCGTTAAAAGTGTGTTTTGCGAAGAACGCAGAATATATCCCGCTTTCCTGGGAGAACAATGAACGCCGCCGAAATCAAATTTAGATAAAATTGGGGAAACGTTATGGTCAATGCTCTCGCGAAGTAAAGTATGAATGGATGAATTACAGCCTTCGTAAAAAAAATGATTAACAAAAGCTCGTAAGTATTTCATGCGGGCAATGTCTTAAAGTATGCGTTTTAATTATAGGCAACTGAAACCCTTATTGCAACTGCTCGAAAGAAAGAGCTTCGCTGGCAATTTGATTATGATTATGCAATTGTTGTTGTGATTGGGCAGTTTCAAAACTCTCCGCCCCCGCCGAACCTCTCCCGCAGCACGCGGACGACTTCCGATCAGAGGCTTGGTTCTGTAAACCTTAGTTCTATAAACGTTGTTACAGGTGGTTACAGATGATACATGTTATACAGATAAGCCCACTTCTCCCATCGACTCTCAGACTTTCAGCTGGACGTTTATATCGCGTTTAACAATCGTTCATCTCGTATCCTTTTGATTGTTATGACAATTATGTGGCCACTGGAGGTACGTTCGTGCCGTCGCCGTGCTATCAAGCTATCGACAGCGCATGCTCGGTCCGGGCGTGGTGGTTTAAAGGGTCCACAGAGACGCGAGAGACGCGCAGTTCGTTTGCCTGCAAAAAAAAACAAAAAAAAAAAAAAAAAACGAGGAAACCAAGTGGACACACTCTCGCTCTCGGCTCAATCACCTCTGCAGCGGAGCCAGGGCAGTTCTGCCTTCCGCTGCAGGCATGAGTTTCGCGCTCACAAACAATGTCGTTTTAGAGCGCAGCTCTTTGGCGCCCGTTCATGCGTCGAGCTCGACGTCGGCGTTGTCCACCGTAACCGAGCGACCGAACACAGCTAAGGATGAAAGCGAACGCGCAGCGCAGCGGGAGATGAAAGACGGCGACAGCGGCGGTAGCCAAGACAGCGCGAGGAGGAGAGCGGAGGAGGAGGGTGCACAACGCCACCTAGACTGGCTCAAAGAATGTCCTTTAGGTGGCGTTTGGGTGCAGCGGAACCTAAAGCTCCTCAATAAGAGGGGCTTTATTGAAGGGCTTTAGCGGAACCATGACGCGGAAAGCGGAGGAGGAGTGTATGGCCAGGGTCCTTCAATACTTGTATGGCGAAAGCGTGAGAAGAAAAGCGTAATGCCGCGCAAGACGGGCTTTGTGGCAATGGTGTCTACGGGTTGGCGCAGGAGTAGCGCGCGTCGTCTGTATGGAAACAAAGGGCTGCCTGATCGGAGGTCTGTCTGCGGCGGCTGCTGCGAATCACGTCCGCGCGTCACCCACGCGCCGACTCTCTCGCGATCTCCCGATTTGCGAGGCAGTCGAGCCACACTTCGCTCCGTTCGTAACGTGCCGCATGAGGAAGATTGTCCGCGCAAGCCAATATATCGCGAAATGAAAACACGTATAGAGCTGCGCCCAAATTTCGCATTAGGGAGTATCGTAATCATCGGTGAATGTTTTGTGTTTTCTTTCATTTTAGTAGCTCCTTGTCGCACCTGTATTTATTCATTTGATCGAGTTCTTGGCAGTTCTCTTGTATATCCTTAATCTATACGTGGTGGGCTTTGTCGTGTGCCTCGTGGAAGGTTCGTCACTCGCCTTTACTGAAACTTTTGTGTGTTTTCTTTGTAACGTTATGCGTCACGAAGCCGCGTTTCCATGGAACCACCTCCCGTCCCATGCCTCTGGTCCACAGTTGATCAGGCGTGCACTCAACGGCAGTCAGCAGTCGGAACTCCCAGATAGCGAGGAGGGCTGTTTGTCATCCATCATGTTGTTATATCTTTCATCCCCATTCAGGAGAGTGCAGTAAACTAACAACCATCTTTTGACGCAGATATACAGTTTAAAGGAGTCATCATCATCATCAGCCTATTTTTATGTCCGCTGCAGGACGAAGGCCTATCCCTGTGATCTCCAATTACCCCTGTCTTGCGCTAGCTGATTCCAACTTGCGCCTGCAAATTTTCTAACTTCATCACCCCACCTAGTTTTCTATCGTCCTCGACTGCGCTTCCTTTCTCTTGGTACCCATTCTGTAACTCTGATGGTCCACTGGTTATCCATCCTACGCATTACATGGCCTTCCCAGCTCCACTTTCTTTCTCTTAATGTCCATTAGAATATCGGCTATCCCAGTTTATTCTCTGATCCACGCCGTTCTCTTCCTATCTATTAACGTTACACCTAACCTTTTTCGTTCCTGCTCTTTGTGCGTTCCTTAACTTGCTCTCGAGCTTCTTTGTTAACCTCCAAGTTCCGGCCCCATATGTTATCACCGTTAGAATGCAATTATTGCACAATCTTTTCAACGACAGTAGTTATGAGGCAGAAGATGGCAGGAGATGCCCGCCAGTCTTGCTGACGCGCATATCATTAGCCAAGATGGCTGGCCAATTGCAGACAGCGCTTACGATCAAAAAGCTTTGTGAATAGAAATCGCAAAGGTTCTTGTTTGTAAGTGCTTTTTGTGAAGGGCCTTCGCTAATCGTATGTCCAGCATCAGGATTGACTGGAATTTTCTCTTACGAACAATTCTGGCGTAAGATGTTTTTTTGTTTGTAAGTGCTTTTTGTGAAGGGCCTTCGCTAATCGTATGTCCAGCATCAGGATTGACTGGAATTTTCTCTTACGAACAATTCTGGCGTAAGATGTTTTTTTTTTCTTTTTTTTTTAATACGGCCTGGTTTCGGTACTCAGGAGCTGCATACGTGTCATGGCATCATGATACACAGGCTCGTTCCGTTCTCGCAATCGCTGCGGCTGCTGCAATCTAGCACAGTCTGAAAAAAAAAATGCAAGCAGCACTCTTGTTCATTTTCTTATGAGCGACGCTATCATTATACTTAGCCTCAATGCTACACGAAATTAGCAAATTTCTCCCTGCGTTAGGATGGGGAGTTAAATTCTTTACTGTACGTTCCAGAGTGGCCCGCCTCTTCCGTCTTTCTGCACGCGCCTCTTTCTTTCGCGCTTCTTTCTGCGGGAAGGAATTTACGTTTACCAAGTTATTTAGCATTGCAATACCATTTAGCTTGAGAAAATTAAATACCGGCGAACGGAGGCCTCACCTGAGATTATATTTTAACTTTTCTCTGCCAGCGCCGAGAGGGAAGCGATGATTTGCGCAAGTACTAAGTGCGAACAACGGGTGACTATTTCGTGTGATTTGGTGGCGCCTCCAGGATACCATAGGGGCAAAGGGGCACCAAAGCTACGGCCTCGGCGTTCCCATCCCAAGGACCGTCCAGCTTTGATTCCTCCGCTTCCCCTTGGGTGCCCTGGAGATACTGCGCCGCTCGCTCTATTGCTCGTATAATCTCAGGTGCTCTACCCAGGCCTCCGTTTGTCGATATTATTTTTATTTTCGCATAACAAGCGGCCTCATAGGACCAAATCACAAAGTAAACGTAAACGTAGATTCCTTGTCGCAGGAAGAAGCGCGAGAGAACGAAGAGGTGCGCGAGAAGGGAAAAGGAAGAGGTGGTACCTTCTGGAACGTACTGTAAAGAACCGTACCCGTTAAGCCGTCACGATAACATCAATGACGCGCGAGAAGCATGTCGTACAGTTTTTAAAACTTCGAAGACAAGTGTCAGTACTTCTTTCAAAGTAACTCAATCTTTCTCCGCGATGCAGCCTTCGCGTACTAGCACACTGCAACAAACTGTTTCAAGCAAACAAGGTGAACGTCGGTGTATTCAAGGCAATCAAGGCAAACAAAAATAGAAACTTGCCCCATTGCTTTCTATTTAATTTTAAAGCAGCCAATTTTAAACAGGTTGATCTGTCCCTGTGAACGTGAGTAGGTCGCTTCGAGGAGAAGCCCACTTCAGTCATTTCCGTTCGCTTTGATATTTATTTGTTGATTTAGTTCGTACATTTGCGATGCTTGAGGTCGTTACAGTAACGTGCTTGCTCACAAACACGCTGTACTGCTGGGCGCTCTAGCCTAGGTGTGTATACAGACACGGCCGGACTCGACTCCACCCTCCGCGCGGAGGAGAGTCGAGTCCGGCCGTGATACAGAGAAGCTAATTGAATACAGTCCACGGCGGTACCACCGTAGCGGTACAGATGTCTGGCCAGCCGGGATTCAAGTTCGACCCTCTCCCTCTCGATTCTACCACGGCGCTCAACTGAAGGCGCCATCAAGGTAGGCGGTAACAGGAAACGGTAATTAAGGTCATGCTTGCGGCATGTGCGGAAAGATAATGGTGCAGTATGCTGACACACATGCGCGCGCGTGTAAGCCTGCACACACAGGCGCTTGCATCAAACTGAAAGCGAAAATACAGCCTCCGAGACTACCAACTGATCTCGCAACGACAATATCTAAGGCTGCGCAAGACAAACAATGTTTTTCAATAAAAAATATTTTGTTTAACATATTGTGCATTGTATAAATATTTTCTCAATTATTTTTAAATATTTTCTTCTACTATTAAAAATAAGTTTGTTTTAAGAACATTCATTGCATGGCGCTGTGGGGCAAGCCGGTGACGTTGGTGATCACCCGATCGGTGGCGTGTTTTCCGATTGGCCAAGATCTCGTGGTCTCATGTCGGGTGCGTAAGCGGCTCACGGGAAACGCTGACATGAATCTTTAAAAATTTCCCGTTAAATAAGTATTGTTTTGAAGAGATCCTTCCATAGTGCGGGATCCACAAGAAAACGATGCCATGGACCCCACGTCCACTTCAGATATCGATGGTGCGTACCATTGACACTCTGAGAATCTCCGTGTGACATGGCCTGTTGCAGAGCGCGAGCTCAAAGTGGAGGACAGGTTTCAGAAGGCTGTTTTTTGGTCACTGTCCACCCCATATTCTTGCTTCTTATTCTTTAGCTAGATGCTGTGCCAACCACTGTTTCAGTGATTCGCATTGTTCGATCGATGCTCGTCGTCTTGCGTCATTGTTTTTCTGCCTAGCTTTCCTTTAGTTTACATCCCATTAAGTTGAGATTCATTTCTTGCAATGCAATAAAAGTTATTTACGAAGCTGTGATGGTCAAGCTTGTAAAAACCTGCATGATCCATGAGAAAGTCGTGCCGATTGAATGCCGGAAAGTGGCGATTTATGTGTAGCTGTTACGTGCCTAATGTGACGTGAGAAATTAAGGAAACGTAGTATTGTCCTGTGTGCGTCTTTATTATAAAACAAATGAAATAAGTTTTTCAGAACACGTTCTTTTTGTTCTTGAACTTGTGAATTTGAGGTGACATTGCGTAAGACACCAATACACTTTGTGCGTGCCATAATTCGAGTTTGGCTTTTATCTGGGCGAACGAGTGGCGTTTCAAATGACTGGGCACGCTACAGATTGTATTCTCGATAGGTCACATTGGGAGGCATCACTCACTCCGCAGCTGTCGGCTGGTTACATAAGAAACACATATCAGTATATAGTGCTACCTGGCACAAAATCCTTCATTATATTTATGTTGTTTAGGTCTCAACTGCGTTCATTGAAGGGGCAGCAGGAAGTTTGCGGCCTCAGTGAATGTCTGTCCATAAAGTAAGGCACCGTGCTCATTGCAAGGTCGCGCTTAACGAAATTTTCGCCATAAGTGACCAGTCGAGAATGCAGACTCGGCTGAGCTTTGTTTGAATGGCCCCAATGTTGCAGGGAATTTGATGCTTGCCATGATTTCTTGGCTATTCCTTTTTAAGTAATATTTATGCATTTCTAGACTAGCTTGAACGCTGCTTTGTTATTTTTTTTTCACTATGCCTTCTGTGTTTTCATTTAGATATGTTCAACCTGATGCCCGAGTCCCTTATTGGGTCTTCGGAGCTTTTCGACAATGAACTCTTGGGCCTGCCCGTGATGCCGGAGGACCCAGCACTTATGGGCATCAAAGAGGAGGACTTGGACCTTGAGTTCTTTGAAGGGGAATCATCTTTGGTCGATGGACTGGTGACAAACCCAAGTTCGTACCTGGCAGCAGGTGATCCAGTGGTGCCCGCCACCATTCTCCAAGTGACAGCACCTGTCCAGGAGCCACCCAAGCGTACACTGGTTGTACAACCTCAGAAGGTGTGCCTGTTTGGAAGCTGCCAGATGTGTTCAATAAGGGAGCACAGTGTAAATGGCTCTTTCAGCTAATCCACTTTTTTCTTGTTTGTGCTCAAATTTCACAGTGTTTTGCAGTGTTTTGTATGATAGCATGTTTGGATGCTGTACTCGCTTTTGTCAGAAGTTTGCATCGTATGCAGTGATGCTTGATAAACAAATGTTAAATTTCATGAGCAGTGGAGCAGTGGCACTGCCTGTTACAGCACGGGTGAAATTGTTCTGGGCACTATTCATGGCAAAAGATTTGTTGACAGATGGCAGCACTCTTCCTTGCAATGAAAAAGTTACATTTTTGGTCTAGTGTTGTTGCGGACACATGCTTCTTATTCTGCATAAAACATTTAAGTAGTACTTTTTTCCAAATATGTTATTAAACAAAATGCTCCATGAAATGTTGCATCTGTGATAAGCTGCAAATGAGTGAGTTGTTTAGACAGAAAAGTGACCTTTTCTGTGCTCCCTTATAGACACAACACATTGTATGCAATTCACTTTTAGTGCTTTCACTGGTTATCGAACATCACTGTAATGCAGTCCACTCTGACCAAAACTCTGCCCAAACACTGTACATTGCTGATTGCCAAGCAAGTGCAGATTGTCTACCATGAGGAAAAACCTGGAATTTTCAGGGAGTTTATTATATTTCTTGAAAATTCATGGGGAAAACAGGAAATTTCACCATAGTTACTTTGATCAGAGAAATTAGTATCTTCAGGGGTCATGGCACATCTAGTGGTATGCCAGAAGGAAGAGATATTTTCAACAGAACCTACACAATCTGTAATAATGGTGTCTTTTGCTGGTTTTGTGGGTGTGGGCCTGGCTGGTAGGTTGGAATATGAAACAGGTCAGTCAGTCAGATCTCATAGTGCGTCCTACCTTATTTACAGCCTACTAATAGCAGCCATGGAAAATTAAGGGCTTGCATAGTGATTTGGCAAGCTAGAAACTCCCATTTTTTCCACCGTCTGAAACTTCAGTATCATAGACTGCCAGGGGATTTTCCTAACACTAGTAGGGGACTGTGAGCATTGCACAAACTTCTGCCTACCAACTTGCTGAGTTTTCCATCTTAATGTACCTATTTAAGAAAAACCTGAAAAAATTGTGGAGCTTATGACTGCCAACCAAGTAGATGCCCTGAGGTACTACTAAATGGAAGAGGTGAACAACCACGAATTGTCTTATGAAGCTAGTCAGCGTTTTCTATGAAAGCCGTCAAAAGCAAGAAAATTTCACAGAATTTAATACAGTATAGAACACCGTGTTTTAAGCCAAAATTCATTAGAAAGTGTACTCATTGTAAATGCCAATATAATATATGTGGGGACCATTACATATACAGCCTGCAGTAAGTGGTTTTGACGTGTTTTTTAAGAATGCATTCATAAAGTAGGAGGCCAGTTGCTACGAAAGTTTGTGGTAGGCTGTATGGTTCATTATGAATTGACAAGTGAACTTTGTGACACGGACATAGTCATGCATACGTGCTTATGCTTTCTTGTGCTTGTGCACACATGCTTGAGGCAGACAGATACTACAAAAGGCTGGTGTTCTTTTGTTGTAATACAGTTGGCTGGTACA
This sequence comes from Dermacentor silvarum, assembly GCF_013339745.2. Lineage (NCBI taxonomy): Eukaryota > Metazoa > Arthropoda > Arachnida > Ixodida > Ixodidae > Dermacentor > Dermacentor silvarum. Next base: position 38,867,592 of record NC_051157.2, read on the forward strand.
GTCGGCACTTGTCCCATGACTTTTATTTGCTTCTTTGTCCTCGTTTAGCCACACTTTTTCCTTGTTATTTGGAGGAATTTGCAATTGTAGTGACAGTTTTTTTTTAGTTTCCCCTGCAAGACCCGGGTATGTTTGCAAAGTATGCTGGTGGGACCTGGCAAGGGGGGAGCTGCTCTGCTCCATGGTGTACAATGCTTTGAGAGTTCTCTTCGGAAGAAATTTGGTGCTCCAGATTGGGCATTCACTGTTTCCCTGCCCAGGTGTGCATCCCAGCTGCGACAGCAGCAAACAATGCTGCACCTGCTGCTGCTGCTCCAACAGCCAGCGCCCCCAGACAACAGCCGCAAAAGGTTACGGTGGTGCGACCATTCTCACACCAGGCTGTAGCTCCACGGGTGGCCACGCTGCAGCCAACGCCCATGCCTTCAGTCGCTGAGCTGCTGGCTGCACTCAAGGAACAGCAGACGCAGCAGCAGCAGCGCATCAGCCGCCTCTCCCAGCTGCCCACACAGAAGGTGACTGGTCTGATCCGCTATGCACCCACATCACAGATGTAGAAGCATTTGATAGCACAGCAAAATAGTTGTTTTAGCTTAATTTGAAGGTCATAGTTGTCACATTTATTTTAGGAGGTTGATGGCTGAGTGATGAACACAGGTAATACTATGGTGAAGTGAGGTGTAAGTTTGCTTGTGTTGCTTGACGTGATTTAAATATTTCAGCACATGAATGGGCGAGCATGGAATGGAAAGTGCAGGTTGCATGAAGTGGGCTGACTTTTGACTAAACTTTGTTTATAATCTGAGACAGAGGTAGTAAGCACACACACATAAATTAAACAGTGTGCAACTAAATTAAGTGAAATGCCAAGGCATCTAGAACTTAAAACTGAGCCTTAAACATTATCACATTTAGCAACGTGGTGTCACGTTATTGCGCTGTAGACACCAGGTTATTACGTGGTAACATGGTTGGTATCTGTCCTTACTTGCGTGCATGGGAAACATTTTGCTTGTTCCTCATCCCTATGCAGTTTAGGTTGGGCACACATGTCGCTAAAAGCTTGACACAGTACTGGGCACTGGCCCTTTCACTGTTACTGACGTACCGGTTCATTTCTGCGTTTCTGTCCCATCATGTCACTGACGTACCCATACATGATGTCCCATCATGTCCCATCATGTCATTGACGTACCCATACATTCTCCACTATCTCCAGTCGGATGTGTGCAGTAACACAGTTGGCGAGCTCTGAGGTAGTTCCGCCATCTGTTTTTTATATTTCTAGAACCATATTTTCTCATCTCTGTGCGTTTGCTCAAGTGGGTCTTTGTTAACGCATTGCGGAATGTGCTCATTCGTGAACGTGGTTGCACAGTGTGCGCATCCGCAGATGGGAGGAGTGGCTCCCGGACTTTCTGCATCGCTACTGCGACGATTCTCCATACCGATTCTCTGCCGTAGCACAAGGCTACCACTCTTGTGTGTTTTGGCCATCTGTCGTATGTGTATAGAAGTTTTTTTTTTCTTGTGACCCTGACACGTTGGTGCTATCGTGGAAGCGTGTGTGTCATAATGAAACTAAATATGAGATGGAAAACGAAGATAGGAATATGAGGACCATACTCAGAGTGCATTTGTCATTAACGATTTTATATTTTTCCATTCTGCATAACCGAAAATAAACCATTCTGTTAGTTCTTAATATCCGAGAAAAAAAAAAAAAACGGACACTGGGGCTGCGTTGCCGACGAAAAAGCACGACAGTGAGAGGATTAACTGCAGAAAATATGTTGCTGGTTGCTGGTAACATGTTAAAGAAAATTGTAACTGTAATGTCTTTCTTGTTTTAGTAGGTTGACTGAACCTTTATTGTTAAGTTCAACAGTTATCATCACAAAGTCTCATTTCCTTCTTGTGATGCAGGTGCAGCAGATGCTGTTGCAGCAATTGGTGAAGGATAACAGCTGTGCCACCAATGCAGCTGGCAGCATCTTAGCGTACACGCCACTCTCACCAGCACCTGTGGTCACAGCACCCCAAGGAGCTCCCCTCTTGGCAGCGACTTCTGCTACAGGAATTCCCCTTGTCTTGGAAGCTGACAAGCTTAGCAGGTGGATGTCATGGCCTTCACATAATCTTTGAAAACAGTAGAGCAATGAAACAGGGCTAGCAGATGGCGTAGCATCTCTAGACAGATGTGCTTTGCAAATGACACAATGATAAAAATGCAAACCACTATGCAAGAAGCACAAATTAAGGAGTGCCATTTGAAGAAATTATGCTAAGGGCAAATGCTGCATTAAAGTGTACTTGTATAATATGCTTTTGGGACTGTGTGTTGTAAAACCAACAATTTAAACGTCTTTTTGAACTTCAGTGTTAGTGGCACCTTTCTGTGAAGTGACAGATTTTGCAGTGTTGTCATATATTTGGTCTCACACAGCTGGCATCTACCAGAGTTGCAATGACAAGCTCCTGTTTATATTTCAATGCAGTGGAGTTCATTTTAGTGCAGTAAAACCTCGCTAATAGATTCCTCGCTCATATATTTTGCTGCTAATAATGTCACCGCAACCCGGTTCCCAAGGCACTTAATATGTTTGCCCGAGCTACTACATTCTATTCCGTCAGTCCCACAAAGTGTTTTACAAGGGTTCTGCTACGTACTATAAACGCTTGTGTGCTTAGTTTTTGGTGAACATTAAAGATCCCCAGATGGTTAACCAACGGCCCTCCATAGCAGCACCTCGAAGCTTTTGTGCTACTTCAGGACATTAAACTCAGTCAATCTATCAGCCCCATCTGCGAAGGGGAACAGACCTGAATCGAGACATATCATAGTTATAAGACAGCCCATCATGCTATAAAAGTGTAGCACAGCTTACGTCCCACTTTGAACAAACCAAGGCTGTTTACTGTGGAATATGCATGTCTAAGAAGCAAAAGAAGGTGCCACCGTCACACATATTTTTGCTTTTGCTCACACTACAGGGTGGTAACAGTGAAGCCTCCAAACAAGGGAGAAAAACGCAATGCCCACAACGCAATTGAACGTCGTTACCGAAGCAGCATCAATGACAAGATTGTCGAGCTGAAGAACATGGTAGTCGGGCCCGAGGCCAAGGTGAGTTTTGCAGTGGGAACTCCTTTTTGAGCACTGGCTTTTTCCGATCTGCACATATCGCACCTTGGTGTTGCAATAATTCCAATTCTTTTTGCAGTTAAACAAGTCGGCTGTTTTGAGGAAGGCCATAGACTATTTGCGCTACCTGCAGAACGCTAATACCAAGCTCAAGCAGGAGAACCTTGTGCTTAAGATGGCTGTCCAACAGACGGGTGCAACTGGTGAGCACAGATTTCCTGCAAATGCATCCTGGCATAATTCAGCTTCAGACGTCGTATTAGTTTATTGGGTGTGGCAAGCTAATCGGAAATACTGTTCTATTTTTGCGGTGCTCTGCAAGGTAAACCTCGGTTAGTGTCTAAAGCTTACAGGCATGAGCCCCATGACAAATGTGGATTTCTGTTCTGTAAGGCGCACACATACGTTAAATAGGTTTGAGTTGCCCAAGACTTGCTAGGATTCAGCTTCATTTTTAAAAAATGTTTTCCGAGTCCTGTGGGTCGCTATTTTTTTACTGTTACAGAACATGCTATGATACAAGCGGGTTCTTGGCAGTACAGTAAAACCTTGTTAATTCGACCCTAGGAAAATAGGATAATTTGGACTTGACCTCTGGTCCCGGCAGGCTTATGCATAACTTAGTGGAATCAAACTCTTGTTAATTCGGATGTATTTGGCTGCACACCGGTTAATTCGGGCGACTATCAGGGTTCAGCAAGTGTGGAGCACTGCAAATGTGGGACGCAAAATAGCAAAAACGGCCCTAGTGTCCAACCTGAAACAAAGTGGCGGAGTCTGCATTGTCATAATCATCAGCGGAACTCGTACATAAACGATAGTAACTCCGAAACGCTTCATGGCTATTTGTGGCTTTATAGTTTTTATTCATGAGTTTACCTCTGTGCATAACACCGGGTTGGCCGTGTGCCTTCATAACTGCGTAGTTTCCATCTACGATTGCGTTGATTGCGACCACGGTTTCATCCACAGCGGTTGCGGCAAACAGTAGTTTCGTTTTTACTCTGTGCACGCATCAAATGCATGCCTTTAGAATTGCATGGCCACTGTCCATGATCGCGTCGATAGTGGACGTGGTTTTATCTGCAGCGGTTGCGGCAATTATGAGATTCGTTTTGACTCAGTGTAATGGCTGCTCGTGCAATGTCACAAACACGGTGGAAGCTGTCAAGGATAAAGAGCGCTGTCTACATCGCGATGGACCAACGATCCAGTAGCGTACCCAGGATCTCTACCAGAGGGGGGTTGACAGTTTGCCAATACCATCTAAATAGCACTAATTTCAATTTCTTCACGGGAAATTGTCAAAAAATGCGCTTTTTGTGAGTGCGCAGACGATTGCGCGTCTTACATCTTAGTTGCAGTACTCAGTACTCAAATGCGCAAGGAAAGAAAAGGGGTTAAACAAAAGAGGGGGGTTAAGTCGGCCTCAGGGGGGATTTACAACCCCCGAAACCCCCCCCGTCGGTGCGCCACTGCAACGATCTGTTGGCAATCAACTCAGTAGCAAAAAAAAAAAAAATTAATCGGGATGTGTGTGCGGTAGTGAAAATCATGTCTTAAATGAAAACGTGTGCCGCAGCTGCGCTGCAAAGGAAGTTGCGAGGCCTTCACCGCTGCAAGCGCTAATCAATCATGATTGATGGGAATTGCAGCTTCCGCACTGCTTTTGGGCAAAATAGAAACAGGATTTGCCTATTCATTCAGTAAATAAAAGTGTGTTGACATAGCAAGCGTGTGTTTGTTTTCTTGATGCCCTCGATAATTCAACATTCGGTTAATTTGGACATTGTTTTTCGGTCCCGTGAAAGCAGGATTAATGAGGTTTCACTGTACTTTTACAATTTAAGGTGACATAGAGGTACTGAAATTTTGTTAAGAAGGTTGGGTTGAGAAGCTACTAGTGCCTTTAATTGTCATGTTTCCTTCCTATATTGGATTTGCTGCTGCGGGGCTGGTGCAAAGTACAGTAGACTTCTGTTAATTCGGCTCTGGTTAATTCAATTTTTTGGTTGATTTGATAGGGTGGATGAGTTTGGTTGATGCATGCCAGGGCCTGTTGAAAGATATCGGGGATGATGATGTCGTGATGGTAGCAGTGATGTCGTGTTCATCGAGTTGTGCGCTTCTGCTGCTGAGGTTATGACGTGGCCTGTGTCCTCCTTACAGTGGCTGACGTGCTGCTGGACCAGAAGAGCCTCATGGCCGAAGTGAGCCAGGAGGCAGCAGCACTCACTCCTCCCTCGTCGGACATGAGCTCGCCCGATCACGCGATGGAGGACACGAGCAGCTCGGAGCCGCCCTCGCCACCACAGAGCCCCTCGGAGACAAAGTTCCCGAGCCCTCTGCGGGGTGCCATGATGCACACCTCCCGCATGGCTCTGTGCATCTTTACGTTTGGCTTCTTTGCACTGAATCCCTTTGGATGGCTGCTGGCGGGCCGGCAGGGTGACACCTATGCACTGGCCTCTTCACATGCTGCGGGCCGGACTATTCTGTCTGCAGAAGGTGATACTGGTAAGCACTGCTTTGAAAGGCCCTTCACCAGGCCCCATTGCAAATTTTGGCAATGCACTGGAAGCTGTAGGGCGCCATCTAGGGAGCATTTCACCGCAAGAATTTTTTTAATTGGTCTATTAATTATTAGAGAAGACATTGGAAATTCAGGTTGTCATGCTGCCTCGAGGCAAGCTTCACTGCCCAAGCAGACACTTCTTCTGCCTCGACTAGTGTCCGCAAGTGCTATTGCTTTCCTTCCTTCTCCCATACTATAGCTGAGAGAATATGCAAGGTCTACGTCGTGAGCCCCGCCATTTAAAGCAAACCTTTGTTAGCGAACCCTACCGGTCTGGACTTTCCTGACCGTAGCGGTTGCCTGGGTGTCAGGGTGCAATGATGCTCTTCGGTGCACCTAAGGCTAAACTAAAGAGAAAAGTGGTTTGAGCTGTTTTAGTAAATTAGCCTTCCCCAAAACCAAAAGTCCCCAAAAAGATGCAAGGATGAAAGATGGGTGGTGGTGTTGGGGCCTTGAAATTCCCGCACCAGCTTGCCGTGACGTCATGGATTTTGATGCCATCTGCTCTGGCCTAGTTAAGTTTATATCTGTAAAATGAATTGCTTTGACTCTAAACTTGCCTACTTTTACACTTGGGAAGTTTCAGGAACTTTTACTGAACGACTACAGCTGAAATGTGAAAAAATACTTTGCAATCTGTGACGTCGCATTGACACACCGGCCCTGGAGTTTTGGATGGAAATTCAAAAATGAATCTTTGACCATCATTTTCTCTTTTAGTAATGAACTTATTACAGTCGGGTTTCATTAGTGTGACCCTGACCGGATCGACAAAATTGATCTATCTAGTGGGTCGAATTAAACTAAGATACATAAACATTGTCTAAACATTGTCCGCTGGTTCATTTGGCAGTTTTTGCCAGAGTCTATTTGCCAGAATCAATAGCGCGCCCACATTCTATGTGTCCAAAGCACCAAAAACTAACATATAAATTACATTGAAGCTTTCATTACATTAAAACAAGAAAAATATGTTGCACAATAGCAGCCGGTTTTCTAAAGTCAACTTCGCCGCAATACATTTTTGTTATGCGGTAAAGCACACGAACGCCGCGAAGACAGTTTTGGTTTTGTGTCCGATTGCACCGTGCAGGCAATTTCCGGCCCAATTTCCTGCGCATGAAAATTGCTGAAATACCTTAATCAGGCATTGTGAGCTATGATTGTTGCCTTAAAAGCTTCCTGGGCAGGCCGAAAATAGGCATTTTCAACGGGAGATGTCATGTGTTCAATGCATTCACTGCTAAGCTCCGCCATTAAATACACTGCTACTAAAGGGGTCACTATTGGGGTTACCATGTGCTCTCTGACTGGCCAAGTTCGAATTATCTCACGAGGACCAATTTTAGGATCGAAATAACGAAATTTGGGGCTTATAGAAATGCATGGGCGCCGGCCTGAGAACTTCGGTCGGGATTGAATTAACTGAAAAATCGAATTAACCAGACTTGCGTTAATGAAAGTTTACTGTACTGCAAAATCAACTAGAGTTCAAGAATACTGTATCAATCTAAATTGAATCAGTGTTTCTCTGAAATGTCCTTTTAAGGATTCCAGGTGGTCGGAATTTAACCCATTGCACTGGATATGCACCACTCATATGTGATTTGAGCACAGTCCGGTAACTTTAGCTGGCAGACTGGGCCACTGCTTGGTTGGAGTTTCAGTTTTTAAGAGAGCCCTTGTGTATTGAATTATCTTTGGAGATAAAATTTTTGTGTCATGATGTACTGATATTTGATGACTTCAGTACTAAATAGGCTTTGGGATTCATTTTGTGGTGTAGTGATTTGCATTTGATTGTATTTGTTAGGAAAAGAAACACACTGATTGTAGATTTGGGGCACGTTTATTTATCAGTAAGTTTTGCTGTTTGTCCCTCGTCAGGTACTAACAGTGTTCGTGCTTTGGCTTCCAGGTAGCTCCTGGCTCAGTGTTTCCCCAATGTCTCTCTTGGGCTGGTTCCTAAATATCCTGGTGACCGTGGCCTGCCTCGGACGTCTCTTGCTGTATAGTGATGGCCTGGCTCAAGCTCAAAGCAAAGCCAATGCAGCTTTTTGGAGGCATCGCAAACAGGCCGATGCTGATCTGGCCCAGGTTGGTGTAACCTCTTGCAGTGTCCACAAGTGTGCAATATTTCTGAGAACTCCAGCAGATCTCTTAGGATAAAACAAACATTCCCAAGATTCTAGAAGGGTATACAGTCGACTTTAGACAGGACTTACGAAATTGATCGAATTATCCAGCCGGTTGAATTAACAAGATGCAGACAAACACAGTGCTGTTTCACTTAGCAGTAATTGCCCCCAGTAACACCCCTAAATCAAGTGCATGCCCACTTTCTATTCGTCCAAAGTAAAAAAACAACAACAAAAAACATACAGATGATATTTAAGCTCCTTAACAAAGCATAAATCTAATGCGTGCCCAATTTTTTAGCAAGGGAATGGGCAAGGGTCAAATATTTGTTGCTCAGTGCCGGCTGGTTTCCAAAGTCAGCTTTGCCGCAGTACACAAGTGTTACGCGGTGAAGCATACAAACTTCGCAAAGGCGGTTTTGGTTCTGTGTCCGATTTTTAAACCGCTCAATAAAATGTTCTCAAGGTATCACTCTGAAACTTTTATGGAAGTATCAGGGAGACATTCTAAACATTTGTGCCAATTTTCATCAAAATCCATGAAGAAATCAGGAAGTTGATTTTCAAAGCCACGTTCCCCCTTAAACAGTTAAACGTGTCAACTCAATCAGCAGCTGGATGGAGGAAGGTGGTGGGGAGGCACACTGGCCTCCCCACTATTATAGTTTTCTCACAACAGCTCTGCCATCCCCCTATCTTGATTTTTTCATGCAGCCCGGTTATAACAATCGGTTATAAAAATGTAATTTTCATGGCACTTGAATATTGTTATAAGTGGGTTCAACTGTATTACTGTAGTTCCCGAAGCAGGTGAAATAGGTGACAGCACAGTCGCTGAAAAAAAATTCAATGCGTTCTAAAAACAGTGCGTCACCAGTTTCTGATGTTCAAAGTTTCCCGCTACTAATGTGCTGTATCTAAAGTTAGATCATTGTTAATTAAGTTCATATGTATGCTCGAAAAGTGTGTGCTGAGGGCAGAGCTTTTCAAAATCTGTGCCATCCCCCCCTCCCTTATCTTATCCCTAATATTAAAGTTTACAGGTTAGCAGGCATGTCAATGTGAATGCTTCGCATAACATTGAGTCCCACAGTGTGTGCTATTTGCATAATTTTGAAGTGCTTTTTTCGTAGAACCTTTTTTCGTGAAATGCTATTACTACGAACACTGGCTCTGGTGTGCTACAGGGTCGGCCGGGGCGAGCTGCCGAGCAGCTGACTGCTTGCCTGGGTGCCCTGGGTCAGCCGCTCACTGGTGGAAGTCTGCCCGAGGCCCTGTGTGCCGTGGGTTGGCAGGCACTGCGGCAACTGCTACAGTCGGCCCGCGTGGGACTCTGGCTGGAGCGTCGGGCTGCGGGTGGCTGGCAACTGGACAAGGCGCAGCGGGCACGCACGGCCGCCCAACTGGCCCTCGCCCACCACCAGCTCAGCGAGCTGCACCTTCTTGGTCAGTAAGTGTGGTGTGGGAGGCTAAAAAGTCGAGGACTAGCCTAGTTGGCGCACCATTGTCATTTTAGTCTGAAAGAGGCATAGCCTCAATTGTTGGCAATTGTGGTGCATGATTATCTAAAATGTGTACCGTGCAGGGTTCTCCCCACCGTGGGCAATGGGGGAAATGCTGCCCACAGCTCTGGTTTACCGCCCACCCCTTTGAGGGGCAAACTCTGCAACGAGAATGGTCAATTTAACCAAATTTTCAAATTCCTTTCTTTTTCTTTTTGCCGCGATTCCAAGGTGTTTCTTCATTGCGTGGGGAAATATTTGAAAGAAATTTAAATAGAAGTTGAGAAAATTGCACGTTTTTAGTGAGCTGCCTACAAAAATCGGGTCGGAATTTGGAATTCCGGAGGTTTGATTGCATGGTGGATCGTGTGGTTTTTTGATGACGTAGCTCCACCATTTTGGCATCGTCGTAAAGAGGAGACACGACTGGGATCATCAAAACGTCCAAATAATTGGGGCCTCGATATCATTCTTGCTTCAACTATAGGGAACTATTGGGGAGAATGCCTGTTCACAGCATTCCTGTAGAACAAACTCAGACTTAAAACTAAACAGTATAGATCATGAGTAATAAAACACTTTTTAGTCTTTTTCTGGCTTTGACAATAGTATTTTTCATCTGTTAAGGTTGGCAGGTCTGTAAATTTCTGTCTTTTCGTTGGTGCCTATCGAACAGTTCAAGATGGTCATTAGTAGCTAGGGGCCCTCCACTCTGGGGCCCTCGTAGTCAAGTAGGCTAGCACAATTTAACTGCTATATCATCTGCTGTAGGTACTCTGTTGTATTATCTTGTAATACATTGACATGGGTAAAAGGCAGGACCACAAGAATTCCGTAAATTTTACAAGGTGTCCAATAAAGGGGCATCTAATTGTTGGCATTCCGCTGTGCTACATTTCCATCTCGTGCATTATTGCCAGCCTCCATTCTTGCACATTACCGTATATACTCGTGTATGGGCTGCACTTTTCCCAATTTTGATGAGGTGCGGCCCTCAAACGGGACCAAACCTTTCGCCGGCGAGTTGTGCACACCCCGGATCCCCGGATGTACTATTGCATCAGAGGTCAACGCGTAGCTCTCACCATCTAGTAGTAGCACGCCGAAGTACGCAGCGTGCGAAAATTCGCTGATGCGCATGCCCGGCATCGGGGCACCGAACACGATAACTTCTCCATTGGAAATGTTTTTTTTTTTTTTTCAAAATTTTTGGCTACCAAGTTGGGGCCCTTACACGGGTGCGGCCCTTACACGAGTCTATACAGTATATCACAACTCTGTCACAGAATTTTGTCTGCGTATGCTGTGAGCCTGTTCTGCTGTGTGAACACCTCTTGTCATGTAGGTCACGTGTCTTCCTGGGGCCGTTGGCAAGGCGTGGCACACGCTCTGGCCTCAGTCAACTGGGCTCAAGTGGCCGGTGTGGAGATGCTTGGCAGTCGTCTCCTCTGCCACATCTATCTGGGGGCTGCTCTGCGTCTGCTCGACTGCTGCCACGTGCGCCTCCTCTTCGCACCTGTAAGTGCCAATGGCAGGAGTCATTCTGAGGGAGGAGGGGGAAGGGGGTGCATGCCAGCACAGCTTCCAGCACAGTTTGAATGACGAAAAGTAGGGCATGGCTGTGATGACATTGCAGTGGCAGCATTTGATTGCCGATAACCCTCTTCGTACAAGGAGCACATTCAAAAATTATTCAGTTCAAAAAAAAAAAGGCTATGTGAAGAGATACCATAAGTACCAGACACATCCTGTACCTTTTGAACAAGCAGAAGACCACTAGTCTATGAGAGTAACACCGTATGTACCAAATAAGTGTAAAGTAGTTGTGGAGTTTAGTTCGCTCACATGCAAGAAGCTATATCCAGTTGGTGCATGAAGGGCAATTCTAGAGAAATGTACCCTGAAGTTTCTGGGTTGGATCTGTGCTTACTTTTGAAGGAAATTTAATCCTTCTTTACTTGCAAACGGGTAACTAGCCTTGAGCCAATATCAAGATGTGTGAGGTCGTGAGGCTCTGGTGAGGGCATATTAAGGCAGTGGTCTTTTTTTTTTTTTTTTTTTGCATTCTTTTCGGCTTACGTGAGATTGTGCCCTCAACAAGATAGGCCTGTTCATAATTTCGGAACTGTAATCCTCAAATTTAGCTTAAGATAGTGTCCCTCTAATTACAATTGTCATTCGCTGAACTTTCCTACTTTTGAAACACCTTGTGGTGGTGACAACTTGGCAACAAAAAGAAGAGTGGCAAGGTGTCAATCATTAATATAGAAACTTGTCACAGAATGTTGTAGAAGTATGTTGCAGAAGTTGCTGGGCCAGACTGGAGGTTCTTCTTTATGTACTTACTGACAGGTACAACATATGACTTATCTACTGCTGTAGGCCTGTACATCATAGTTCTTGCATGCGGAACTATGCTTTTTTTTTTTTTTTTTTTTTTGTCTGCTGAAACTCGCTGCGGTATCTGAGTGGCTGTGGTGCTCTGCTGCCGAGCACCAGATCGTGAGTTCAAAGCTTGGTTTCCGTGGCCACATTCCGATTGATGTGCAATGCAGAAATGCTCTTACACATAAGTCTAGGTGCATGTTTAAGAACTCCAGGTAGTCAATTAATCCATAGCACAACAGTATCCTTCATAGTCCAGGTGTTGCTTTAGCATGTTGAACTGAATCAGTCAGTCAATTGGTTGATCAATCACTCTATCTTTGTCAGCTGCAGTGACCAGGCCATCGCTTGGTACACAATCTAATTCCTCTGTTTCTACTGTCACCTTTAATATTCAGAGGCTTCTGCTGTTCCGTGCTCGGCGTGTGTGGTCCTCACCAAATGCAGTGCCTGCTGAACTGAAGTGGGTCTTCGAAGAGAATGGCCGTAGTTTCCTCCTCAGTCGAGAGTGGATTCCGCTGCAAGGGCCATCAGAGGATGCATTCACTCGAAGGGGAGACTCCTGTGAGTATTATATTTTTCTTTTTGCTTGGGAGCCATTTCTTCAGCAGGAATGTTGCTTTCTTGATGCATCTTTATCGTTTATTTGGTTAGTTGAAAATGACAACATTGTGTAGAATGGACAAGCTTATAGTGTAACAAAATGTGGGGATTGGTTACAGTGCATTTGGTACTGATAAATGCCTTACAGTGCAATTTTCTGTTGCTAAATGGTAGATTCACATGGCGGACCGAATTGCTAACTTAGAGCACGGATTGTGCATCATGGGAAACAATGTCTGTGGTAGGCACTGAATGAATGAATCCCTGCCTTCCTTCCTTGCGAGCGCGAGAAGACACTGCCGCATCAAGCCACCATGCTTCTTGGCTCATCCTTGCAAGCTTTCGCTCACACATACAGCATACGACAGGCGGCTGCGATGTTATCGCACTTGGACTTCATACGGAACATCACGGCAATGCCGATGGTGATGGCGAAAATTAAAAGGAATGATAAAGACGTGCATTTTCTCTTTCTGGGATTCTGGCCCAAACAGACCCATGTTTAGAGCAAACGAAGCGCCATGTCTAGCTTCACCATTGAAGAAAGTGTTCATAAGTGCCTACTGCGGCTTTGTATGACGGTGTCACAGTCCTTTTAAATTTTAATGGATTCTGTAAGCAAGCTTGCCGACATAGCTGTTTTAATTGTTGTTCCTTGCAAACACGCTATCCAGGGTTAATCTACTTGGTATGGCTTTGTCATCTGCCCTTCTCTTCTATTTTATGAATACTTTCATTGGCAATGGTTCACTAATTTATTGCCATTATGAAATCGTCCACAAATATATGTCGTGGGAACCCACCTCAAGGGGTGTGGGTTTTGCATTGCTCATGTCTCTTATAGTGGGGTCTGTTAAAAGGTTGCTCAGAACTGATTCATGTGCGTTGTGTGGAACTCATTCTCATTGGGATATCAGCCAGAACGCTGATGCGGGTGGGTGCAAGTATTGCCTTTAGCGGACATTTGTAACCAAAAATATTTGTTGCCTTGCAGGCTCCGTACTTGCTGCAGTTTCACAGCTGTACCGTGAACACCTCTTGCACAGGGCCGTTGCTGCACTTGCCGCATCAGGCAGACCAAGGTTGGTGTGATCACTAGAGCGACATTGTTGATCAGAAGATAGCAGTTCATCAAAGTTTAAAAATCTCTTATTCTTACTTTTTTTTTATGCCTTGTTGAACGTCACTACCTTAAAAAAGTTGCAGACAAACCCCGGTGTCCGCGCTTACAGGTGTGCAGAAAAAGAGAAAGAAATACATACGACTCTCAGATCTTGGCCAGTTCTCAGCTGCAGTGGCCACAATCTAATAGAGGCTCAATGCAGAAATGCTCCTATATTTAGATTTAAGTGGCTCGTGAAGGAACCCTGGTAGTACATGATCAATACAGATCATTCCACTACAACAGGTTTCATAGCCTACGCTTAGGTTTAGGATGTTATGCCCAATCAGTCAGTCTGTCTATCATCCAATCTGCATGTCAATTTATCTAATCTGTCTGTTTACCTATCTAATCTAATCTGTGGACTGCCATGGACAGGCTTCTTAGCCATGCAGGAATGGTGCTTGTTCTCGTTTTCCTTGCAGCCGTGGTGGCCCTGATGCCCTTCACCTGGTGGAACTGCTGGAAGGTGCTAGCTGCTGCTCCAGCATGTCTGGCGGTAGGCTGACGGGTGTGGAGCATGACGAGGCGGCCATCTGGTGGGCTGCGGTGCTGCGTGTCGCCCTGTTGTGGGTGCGCGGAGAGCCAGCCCAGCAGGAGTGTGCCCAGGCCGAGGCTGCCCTGCACAATCTGCACTGGGACCAGGCTCAGTAAGGGCACTGCATTGGCATTTGTGGGGGACGCTTGTAGGAGAGAGAGAAACTGAAGGAAAGGCAGAGAGGTTAACCAAAGAAAAGTCTGGTTTGCTACCTTGCATGGGGGAAAAGGGATTTAAGATCAGAACGGAGAGAGACGAGTATGGAAACGAAAATTGACGCACAAAATTGAAGCGACACGCACCAGTATCATAGTCTATCTTGCAGGCCTGCAGACTGCAGGAAGCAAACTAGCACTCTGGCTGTCTTTAGAGCTTGTTAGGCTAGTATAAGAACCACAGGGGCCGCCATTCACGTCTGGGCCTCAGCCTAAGCACTGCATATTGCAAGTGACGAAAAGTACACTGGAGGCTGAGTACACTGAGTCAACAGCCGGACTGGCCGATTCCCATTTTGAAACTCCGTCTCTGCTTGTTAGGCGGGGAAAGACAACCAACTTTCTTGGGGGATAGTATCGCAAATGAGGACCCAACATGCACTTTCAGAACGTGGTTTTCAGCATTTGAAGATTGGTATTGAATATGGTGGGAGTTGCTTTCTCAGGCTGGTTACTGCATTTGCACGATTCTAATGCCCCGAATCTTACGCACACCCAATTTTCGTGATCATATAGCAAGAAAATAAGAGTGCACCTGTATGCGACATGCGCCTGATCATAATATGTGCCTGATTTATAAAAAGTAAAATAGTATGTCCCTACGTTCGCGATTAGAAAAACGAGATGTGCAGAATTTTCGCAGAAGGGAAACTTTTCTTTTTTAAACGAGCTTTCATAATGGAAGCGGTTTGTCGTCGTCATTATTTGAGCTTCATTGGCCACAGATTTACCAAGCACAGAAGGTGGTATTCTCGTGCGATTACTTGTAGAGATACTTATCACTTTCGCAAGATTTTACGTCACTCAGCATTAGGCTTGTTGAAATACGCGCTTGTCGAAATATGCGGCTGAAAGCGTTTCTGGCACTTTGCAAGATAGTGAGCTTGGCACAATGCCAGAAACGCTAGTGGTCGTATAGGCTGATGTTTCTGGTGCTGAGTCACTCGAAATCTTGCGGACGGTATTTCCGAAAGTGATCTGCGGAGAAAATTGCTGTGCTATGGAGAAAACCGCGGCCGCTATTGACACAATCGAGGATGACAAAATCCTATCGACACGATGATGATGAAAGCCCGTGGCCAACGCGGTATTATGCGCGGCGGTAAACGCAAGAATAATGGCTTTAAAGACACAAATAGGCACGATGCGTTCTGGCGTTGCTGTCATTCAAGTACGATTTCAGCTGATGACTATGGCAATGTGGACTCCGTCGCTTTGGTTCGGTTGGACGCTAGCGCCGTTCTTGCTCTTTTGCGGCGCGCATTTGCGAGAGTTTGATTGCATTGGATAATGCATACGTCGGCCGGGACCAGAGGACGAGTCTGAATTGATTTCCGAATTAACGAGGGTCGAATTAATGAGGTTTTACTGCACTTTGCTGAGCTCTCTTATCTGTGACCGAGTGTGACACATGTGCCAAATTTCTACGCAGGGATCCATTGCCCTGGGCGGTGGCTTCCGCTATGATGGCTCGCAAGGGACTCTTGGCAGCCCAGCAGCCTTCGTCACGCAACACCCTTAACGCTTGCAATCGGGCTAGTGCACGATTGTGGGATTGTGCCAGCCATCCCAAGCACCTTGCCAATGCCACTTCACAGGCAAGTGTTATTTTTCTATCCTCCTGCTCAGTGCACCCACCACATCATGGCTCCGTGACTATGACATTCTGCTGCTTAGTACAAGATCATGAGTTCAATTCCTTGTTGATGTGGCTACATTTTGGTGAAGACAGAATGCAAAGAACACTCATGTAGTGAGGTCTGGGTGACAGTTAAACATCACCGATTGGTTAACGTTTATCTGGCATCTCTCATAGCCCCATTGGTATTGTACAGTAGAACCCCCCTGTTACGTTCCTGGCTGCTGCGTTTTCCGGCCTGTTACGTCGTTTTCGGCCGGTCCCGGCATAGCTCCCGTAGGACCCAATGCATTGGTAACCTCGCTGTTGCGTCGAAACTGTGGGACCGTTCCAGCATCATGCGTTGTGAACTGCCACCCTGCGCCGGATCGAGCGGCCATTTTGACTTTTCTTGTCGCTTGGCTTGGTGGCTTGACGATAGGATTGGCCACCAAAAGTGCCGGAGCGACACCCATGACGTATTTTCGGCTTCCGCCAGCAAAGGCGTGGTCTTCGAGATCCATATTTGTTATCGAAAGATGGTGTCTATGACGCGTTGTGACCCAAAAATTGGTTTTGACGCGTAGATGTTACGTATAAAGTCCAAGGGCTATAACGCCGTAGCTGCGCGTTGTATGCTGTATGTGCGAGGGGAGCCGACGACCGCAGCTAAATCTCGCGCACGCAAGAAAGAAAAGCAAGGAGAAAGCGTGCCTTCCTCCATCGTGCTCGAGGCACCGGCGAGGGGGTGAGATGGAGGGAGGGATAGCGGGTGTCTTTGTACTCTGGCATCAACTGCGTACTGCGCGGCGGCTGCGGTCGCGCGGGCCGTACCTTGAAAGCGATCTGCATTGGGGGCAGAGTCTAGGCAGTGTAGGTGCGTCGGCGGCTCGTAGCTGTGTGCGTGCTGTGTGTTCTCGGCGCTCAGTTTGCGTTGAAGCAATAGACAAGAGTGAAGGTCACATTGCTCGCTGATGCACTTCCTCACGCCAGCATTTGAGAGTGCGTGTCCACGCTCATCGAGTGTGACGTGTTCATGTTTGCCTGTGCGCGTTGACACCATGCTTTAGTAGTTAATAAGCGAATATTCACAAGTTTATATGGACGATAAAACTACTATCGTTACTTTGTATAGCTGTCAACTAATTTGCTATTGCAATTGATGCTTCTGCTTTCGGGCGAAGCTACGACTTTTTTTTACACGAAAGAATTAAAATAAAATTGTGTGCAGTTCAACACTACTCTCATTTATTTCTAAATTATTCCTGTTTCTCGGCTCTTGCGTTTCCCAGCTCTTATGTTTCCTTTTTACATTCCCGTGAAAAACATCAGCGGGGTTCTAATGTATTGGGACATTAAACACACATATCAATAAACCAGGTTTTTTGAGCTGAGTGACCGTGTACTTTCATGCCAAACAAAATGCAAACACGAGAAAGGAAAGCAGACCTGTGTGTGACACTGGTGGAATTCGTTCAGACGCTTGCTTTCAGGGCTAGACTGCATTTGGCCCTCAGTCATAGGATGACCGCACATTCTAATTTCAAGTAATTTTGCATAAGAGGTGCTCTGCATTTTTCCTTCCTGTCAGCATTCCATTTGGGCAAGGTAGCGCGACCAGCCGACTTATTATTCACCAGCAGTTGATGACTGCTGATGCGTCGTCGTGAAATGCAAAGTCGGCCACCTGTGTGCAGACATGTGACACAGCCAAGGGACATGGAAAGTGAAGAGTGCCTGGTTTTGCGGTGCATTGTAGTTGCATTGCATGCTTGTTATGTACAGTGCAGTGCTTCTTCAGTGCAATCGCAAGGTCTGTGCCGTGGCATCATTCCAGAAAGTTGCATACACATTGCAGCAAGCAGCATCTTGCTTCAGACAATTCGGTGCTTGCTGTTTACATGTAGCATATGGAAAGAACTCGAAGGACAAGTAACTTTACATGCCTGGTAGTTTTTAGTACTTGCTTACTTCAACCTGTATAACACTTAACAATCATCCAGATGAAAACATTGTAGGATTACTGGATTACAGGGAAACTCTTCATAAACAGAATGGGAACCCATGCGCTTTGGTGTCGAAGAAGTCATGTGTACTACAGATCATTTTCCTTGCACCTTCTAGGTTGCTATTTTGTTCGCAACAGCATATAAAGGTTACAGTACAAAGCTGTATCAATTTCTTTGGCAGAAAAATATTTGTCTTCAGCAGCATGATGATGGTAATGTTGTCATGATGAACCAGCTCTGCCTTCTACACGCAGGCATTCTTTGCTCCCTCAGAAATTCGTGAGCAAGTAAATTGTGGTCTTACTGAAGTGGGACATCTTATTCAGTAGAATTGCAAACCTTGCTTGCAGTAGTGGCTCATAGTGGGCTTCTTCGATTTTCTACTTCTGGCTACCCGCGGGCTGCCAGAGCCAGCCAGAGCGCCTTCGTTTTTCTCGGGTTGTTCCGCCCACCGCGTGACGCACTTCTGCCGTGCGTTCGTTTTACTCGGGCTGGAAGCTTCTGGCTACCCGCGGGCTGCCAGAACCAGCCAGGACGATTTTGGTCTGGCAGCTCTCTGGAAGTTCTCTGGCTAGCAGACGACAAAAAGAGGTGATGAGCGCTCGCCGCCATCTTTGTGGGGACTTGACAGATTGCAACGCCGGGGCTAGCGCACGCCGCCCCCGGCCAGGCGTGCTTTTGGACTTGCGTACTTCTCGGAGCGATTCCCGATGTTGGCGCGGTGCGTGGATCGCTGATTGTATTACTTCTAGCGTTATCTTACTAGGATTCTGACGCACCGTTCCGCCTTGCGAGGCGGTGCCGTACGAGCGGTGGCGAACGAGCGGTGGCGAACCATTTGAAGCTTTCTTTTGTTTGTGTTCCGTGAATGATTCTTCTCGGACGTGAACAGCGCGCTGCGCTCTCGATCATGCTTGCATGGTATCTTCATCATGTTCCGCGCAAGTTGTAGAAGTTGTAGACGCTCATTCCCGCGCATTCCGGTGCCTTTTCGGTTCATGTAATTTTCTGGTGGTATCCTTTTTTACATTCTCGCGTATATGCGGCGATATGTCTTTTTTCTGCAGTTAGCGTAGGCATCGCAGCTAACCCGTGTTCGCTCTGTCTCTCCGTCGTATCTTGGGTGGCAGCTCGAAACCGATGTGTTCTAACTGTATATATAGGCCGTTGATGTTAAAGGAATGTACTGGTTGAGATGAGTAATGACCACACGTACATTAGCTTTAGTATTGTTCTCATGATCGACCAATACTATTTTTCGTGTGAAGCTTTTCGCGGGTTACAGGCGGCGTGCATTTTCACGCGCCAGCCGCAGCCCTATCTCCTTCAGCATAGGAGCAGAATTAAGAGGAGCACCATCAGGCGAAACAAACTTTCTGAAATCGAATTCAAGCATGTCAGAATTTTATGTATATAAGACGTACCCGATATCCTGCTTTTTCGTGTCTTGTCAAATGTCAAATGTCGCCGGTGGCCGACGTGATCGTTATACGAGCAGGCATCCTCGAGCGAGCGATCACTTAGGTGCGATTTCGCGTCTTGGAATCGGGCGTCTCACGCCGTTTGTTGCGCTGTGCTAAGTGAGCTGCACAGTGCACGTCCTGTGCCAAGTTGCGCGAAATCTCGCAAAAGTGATTGTATTCCTGAATGCAACTATATATTTCCAAGGTGGCAACGCAGAAATGGGCCGACTACGCCGCGCGCGCGCGCCGCCCACGCTGGTCGCTGCCATGCTGGTAGCATGTTTACATTTCTCTCGCGGCCAGCGCTGTCCTGGCGTTCGATTTTGCTAACTTCGGGCAGCTCCGGGTTGTCTTGGGATCCCAGCCCACGTGACTTCCTGTCAGAACCGGAACTAGCTCGCTGCCGTCTGGCTGCCAGCGGGCTGCCAGAACTCCGAAAATCGAAGAAGCCCAGTGTTCTGCTGCTAAATACTTTCATTTGGCCTTTTACATTTAAAACACTTCTTTTAGGCTCTCTTCATTCATTCTCTTTATCTGCAAATATTTTATATTCTACTCAACATATGTATTCTACTCAGCATAAAAAAGCCAGCTTTTTTTTCTGTCTCTTTTTTGGCGTTGTAACCATTATTACTGTTTAAAAGTATTACTGTTTAACAGGCAAACTCTAAATCTCGGCGACGGCGGCCGCATTTCGATGGGGGGGAAATGCGTAAACACCCGTGTACTTAGATTTAGGTGCACATAAAGGATCCCAGGTGGTCAGAATTAATCTGGAGTCACTCACTTCGGCGTGCCTCATAATCAAAGCGGGGTTTTGGCACGTAAAACCCCATAATTTAACAAGCAAACTCGTTTGTCTGCCTGTTTTTATTGTTCTGGGTGCTCCTTAAGAAACATACTTTTTCTATTGCTCTTTGTATCGGCAGTTGGTTCATCTGATCTGTCTGCCCTGTGGGGTCTGTTGCTTTGTCAATTTGTCATTACTGCTGCTTTTACGCCAGACCCTTACTGTCATGTTTGACATGGTGTAAATAAACGTTACATTACAGTGTGACTTATGTTGAAGAATTGGAGCACTTTCTTGTCTACGTACGTTTTTGCAGAATGAGAATAAGAATAGGAATGAGTGCGTTAGGCAGGTTACATAAGTCTGAAAGCAGCTTATGTCTGAACAGCAGCTTACATAAGTCTGAAAGGAACCTGGGGAAGGGGGAACAAGTGAAGAAGAAAGTGATAGGTGTAACTTTAAGAGGTGAGAATATTTAATATTATAGTTTAAGGTGTAAGCAACTTAGTTGACTGGACATGTCGTGTGTATGACAGATAGTCGGGGTTTTGTTAGAATTTCAACACTTAGTGGCAGAGAGCTAAATGAGATCAGGAGATACACCTGCTGTGGTGATTCAGTGGCTATGGTGTTGTGCTGCTGAGCCTCGAGGTTGTGGGTTTGATTCCTGGCCACAGTAGCTATATTTTGACACAGGCAAAATGCAAAAATGTTCGTGTAATTAGAGTTAGTGCATGTTAAAAAAAATACATCAAAATTAAAATGTAACCCTCTACTGCAACCTCTTGTCATAGCCTGTATATTGGTGTAGGACAGTAAAACTTCAATCAATCAAATAAGAAGATTCATTGGTGTAGGGTGGGCAATTGCAGGGCTTTAGAAGATGATGGTAATGGACTTTTCCTTGGCAGGTGCTGCTCACTGCAAGTTGCGAGTGGCTGCTCCAAACGAGATCTGAGCTGTGGGAGCGCACGGGTAAGGCCCCTGCATCGGGACCCCACATCGATGGCTTTCATCGGGACTTGGCGCTGTTCCGACGGCTGGCCCAGAACTCGCCCAACCTGCAGCTAAAGGTGATCAGGATGTGCAGACAGTTCCTTGTTTACTACTTTGACCTGTTCCCTGGAGCAAATTTACGAGCTCTGGGGCTTACTATTGTAACAGCTTGCCTAACTGTCCAGCTCAGAAAATGTTTCCTCGGAGCATGTTAGTCCTCAGGTGAGGCCTTAAAACAAGCACAGTGGCTTCAGTCCTCGCATGAAGTCTCCATGGTTTAGTTTCCTGTGAAGCAAGATTAACCATATTTGTTTCCTCCTAATTAAACATACTTTGGGTTAGCAGCAACCAGTGATTAAGGGCCATCACACAAACATACTGCAGCCATTTGTATAATGTGGAGGGGGGGGGGGGTACTCGTGACGGCTTAGAAAAAGAAATTAACAGCACAAGGACATGTTACGATTATAGCACAAACTAACAATGTGTATTGGAACCATGCATGGGTTTAGAATAGGGTCTCAATGGGTGATCTGTAAATTACAGTAACTGATCACTAATCACACTACTCGAACATTTTGCAGCAGGAGGACGGTGGCTGATTAAGTGTATCAAGGGGCTACATGCAACACACGCATTGGGCCGCTGTGTTTGTGCAACCTGAGGTCAAATGGATATTGTTGTAGTGTATAAGTCTATTGGACAGCCAATTAAAGTCCCTAATAAGCTTTCTCGTATTAGTTGAACTTTCTTGCACCATTCGCCTTACTCCCGTATGTCAGAAAGACCGTATGTGAGATATGGTCTTTCTTTCTTTGGTGGACCTTACCATGTTTGCATTGGTAAAATGAAGTTGTTCATTTCTTAGCCATGAAGAAATATTGGGTGTTTAGTTCAGCAGTCGAAGCCAGCTTTTGTAAAATGTCCACATATGATTTGATTAGTAAGTTTTGTTATTAGAGCACCTCTAATGTATAGATTTATGTGTGTCCCTGCAGTTGCACCTATATGAAGCCACTCAGCGTGTTGTTGCCGGTGCGAACCCTGTGAAGACTCAGCTTGGATTGGATCGGTGCCTTAGGAGGCGCCTTTCACACTACCCATCTGTTGTCTGTGCCAAGGGTGAGAATCGGGTGTTCTTATCTTTCAGACTGGGATCATTAACATTTGTTAAGGGAGAGAGACGCCCTTATTGTTTTCACTGTAGTGACCTGTGCATGCTGTAGAAGTTGGTTCCTTGAAAACTCTTAATTACTTTTGTATACACATCTATAGTAGCATCAAGGCAGCTGTTTGCAGAACAGGATGTGTGCCTGCTTTTTTTTTACATTTAGCAGCTGCATAAGCATCAAGCTGAATTCCGTAGTGAAGCAATTCTGTATGCATTTCCATCATTCTCTACATTTTCTTTATGCTCATGTGGTAAAGATGTGCATTCATACAAATTCTGTATACTTGCTTTAACCCGTTCTGTATTGCTGACGAGTACAGTGATTATGAGGAAAAATACCTTCTGTACTGCAGCAAGCTGACAACTATATCCATCAAGTTGCATCTAGTTGCAGTTTTCAACACTAGACGACGGCGCTAGTCAATGTTAGTGGCAGTGTGTGTCGTCTTTCTCTGTATTGCGAGCTGGGGACGTGGGTTCTAAAAACGTTTTCTTTAGTTTTGGTTCTATCTGAACTAAATTCACTGTTTAGATCAGTTTTTCGTGCTGATTTCAAATCTATAATTAGCTTTTTGATGGCTACTCTAGTTCAGAAAGTATTAAAGTCTGAAAATAAATTTCATGAGTACTTGTTATGGGGCTTTTTGGCAATTTCTCTTTGTTAAAGACAAAAAGTGAGTGCATGACTTTAATGCCAAAGACTTGCTCTAGGGGGTGATGCTATATTTATTTGTTTGAAAGCATTCTAAAGGTAAGAAAGCAGACCAACATTGACTGCGAATATATTTTTCTTATTTTCACTCATTACTTTTGATTGCAATTTATAAAATGATGCTAGAGTAACAGAAATAGCATCACCCCCTAGATCATTTCAATACAAATACACTGATACCAAACTTGTTATTGTCACTCAACAACATTATAGAAAAAAGCCCCGTAAGACTGAGTGCAGTGTGTAAAAGCATCGAACTGAGAAAAACGCATTTGAAGCTTACACAGCTGCAACTTTTTCTAGAATCCAGCTACAGCAATATTATTGACATCGTTTCGTAGCTCTATTCTGCACGAGAATGACTATACTAAATATATGACTGTACCCTCCCAGAAAACTGGGAAAAGCTTGCTATAAAGCCATGTACTGCCCCTAAACCAGCATGAGAAACTACATTTACCACTTCATGTACCCGTTCTAGTGGCCTGTAAGCTAAATGAATACAAAAAATTGTATGATACAGTCGCCTTTCCATAGACAAAAAAACTTACACAATGTTCAAGTCAAAAGCACGCACGCATGGAATATTTATTGAATGACCTAAATTGATTATTGTCATTAAACAACACTTCGCTCTACAGCATGCCAGGGCTGTATAGCAGCATCCTTTGCTGGCTTGTGCTGTTTTGAAAGCCTAGCCTTGGTAGCATTTCTGTCTAGATGCCCATTTCGCGACTTCGGAAGCTTTTGCGTCTAGCAGCTTGAATTTCTGCTCTGTTGCACACTGTGATGCCAGACACTCCTTCAAGATCGCCGCACTTCTCGTGCGCTCAGCCGACTCGCCCACTGAATAGTATGCCGTATCAACGCGGTCTTGGATGCCGCTAGACGTGCTGGCTGACGATCCGATGACATCAGATGGGCCACTGCTATGCCCAGTAGAATCAACGGCGACGTTAGATGTGCCGCTTCGAATGCAACAGGTGGTTCTGGCCGTTCCGCTCGGGCCAACCGTTCGGGCAGCGCGCTGAATAGTTCGCTGTATCAACGCGGTCTTGGGGTGCCGCTGGACGCGCAGGCTGACGATCCGATGACATCAGATGGACCGCAGCTATGCCCAGTAGAATCAACAGCGACGTTAGATGTGCCGCTTCGGACGCGGTGGTTCCGGATGTTCGGGCCCTTCGTCCGATATCTTCAGCCATGCGTTCCATGGACGCTTTCGTTTCTTTCCGTATGATTAACGCGTCATCTTTAGACGAGCGCAAGACGAAAAGACGGTGCGTGAGCCACGTGAACGCAAGCTTAGCAGACGACCACGAGAAACCGGGAGCAACCGAGGACTGAGACGGCAGCGCACGCAAACCAAAAATAAAAAGCAAAATGGCCGCCTCGGTGGCCGCGCCAGCCAATGGGAGGCGCGAGACGAGGGGCTCGCCTTGCTTGCGCATGCTCTGCCCAATCAGAGGCCCGGAACCACCCTTCGGAAAAGCGGCGAGAACTGACGTTCAGCCAGTGCCTCCTCTATTTTAGAGGAGGCACTGGTTCAGCTTGAGCGGCGCCATTTTGAGCTGGCGCAAAATGCTCACGAAGAAAACAGCTACAAAACAAGCCCAAGATGGCGGCGGTCGGCTGGCGGCTGCGCCCGCGGCGCGCGCAGGAACTTTGAACAAATTTTACCTGCCTCAGGTCGTTTCGCGGCTCCCGTGGCGTATTGAAAGCCGATTTTTTCCTATTTACCGATCGAAATCAAGGTTAATAATTTCAGGGCAGGTACTTGAAGGCCCAAACATTCCTAAAATATGTTTTTCCAAAAATCAAATTTTAAGCCGGTTTTTACCATTCTAGAAGCCGCGTCCCCCCTTAAATGCTTGTATTGAAAGCATGGTTGACCTGTGTGCCATGTTTCTGGAAATTTCTGTTAAATTTTATAATTTATGCAGCTCAGGAAGAGTTAAAGATGGATGATGTGAAATTCCAAGAATGCATGTAGAACCATTGATAAATTAGCTTGCACTCTCTCTCTCTCCCTATAAAGTGTGCATAATCGCCTTTTTACAGCCGCGTTAAGCATGACCATGTCTCTTGTTACAGGGAGCACCGAGAACGAGCCGAGGAAAGAAGAGGCCGATGCCCTCTTGCTGGCCTGCAAGCATTTAGGACCCCTGGCCAGCAGGGATCAGAAAGACGGCATGCTCGCAGAGGCCGCGAGTATTCTGGAGCCCTGGGACATCGACGTGCCCTGCACCAATGCCAGAGGCTGATGGTTGCCCCCACAGTTGCCTCAGCTGCTTGCTGAGTTGCATGATGCGTTTCAGCCGAGTCGGAGGAGACTCGCCTATCCAGTTTATCTTATTGTACAGAGCCATACTTTAGAAGGGGTGTGGCACGTTGTGCTCGTGTGATTCTGCTTTATTTTAAGCATTTTATTAATGGCAGTGAAGTTTTCCTGCTCACTGTGTACATAGGTCAGATGTGTGAGGCAGGTTGTTTTTGCCTGTCTACTCTATTTAATTTAACGCTGTTCTTTGAGAAAGAAATCAGCATTTCTATGAAGCAGTAGAAGTTTCTTTGTTTTTAGTGCCACTCACATGGTGAGGCCCAGTTGCATCTTTCATCTCTTCATCAACTGCAGCGTTTGTTTGGTGTAATTTTATCAGATTTGTATGATGCGCTATTTCATCCAACTTTTGTGTTCATCCCACGCGCTGTTTCAACTTGCAAATGTTTTTATATGCAACCTTGAGTTACTGGATTTACTTGATTTACTGAAAACAACTTGTTTTTTATGTTTTTTGTTTTTGTTTTTCAGTGCGTGTAAACGCTGAGCCTGGTGTGTTATGAAATGCATATTTTCTGTTTAGCATTTTGTAATGTATGGAAAAAAGAAACATTTGCTGCAGGGTTGCTCTTTGTTGGATTGAAGTTAGGGCTAATGGCTTTGTAGACCAGGGCCTCATTTCTGGCAGTAGAGGTCTTCCCCCGTAAAGATAATCTTGCTGAATGGAATACTTGATTGTGTAACCCGGTGAAAATAAGAAAACTACGTTGAAGCTATGGGCTCTTTTCATCACTTTTGCTGGATGTGTCCAACAACTGTAAGAAAAAAAATTGCATTAATTAAAGGTGTGTTCAAAAAGCAAACAAAATTTATTAACAATAAACTTGCAAGCATTGGCTTTTCTGTCCCCTTTCCTCCCTCCCCCACCCCCTAGAAGAAAAAGAAAAAGAGCACGTACTTTGGATGCAAATGCTGTGTTGCACAGATTTATTGGTGCTTGGCACTGTTTCCTAGTTATGTACAGAAATAAATTAGCTTTGTTTATTATATTTTGTGGTTGCGCTTAATTTAGGTGAGAAAGTCCTGAAAAAAAAAAAGGTGTAGTGTGCGACTTCATGAAAGCTAATTGTCCTGATTTCTGTACATTCGTGAAACTATTATTAAGTGGTGTACTGAGAATGTAAGTGCATTAAAGATGAGAATAAAGTTCCTTCTTTTCTAAACAGCATAATAGTGATCATGCATAGTAACTTAATTATGACTGCGTCGTCTGCACATTTGGTATTATGAGTATATTATTTTGCACACTTGCGATCATAACAGCTAAGTATGGTAGTTAGGCTAGGCTGTGGCTCACTTGCCTTGGTGACGTAATGGCTATCGTGTAGCACTGCTAAACCAGTGGGCATGGGATCAAATCCTGGTCACGGCAATCGCATTTTAATGGGGGATAAATACACCCATGTACTTTGTATTGGGTTCACTTGTTGGGTGCGCAAATTAGTCCAGAGCCCCCATTACAGCATGCCTCAATCATATTGTGGTTCTGGCATGCAAAGCACCAGAATTAAATCTTTTTTTTAGACTGTGGGTCTGCCACAAATGTTGAAAACAAGTTTACGAGTAAAAAGTAAAAACCATGGCTTGTCCAGTTTAGATGCCAAATTCAATTGTGCAAGACCTGCAGTTTTTTTTTACCTTTTAATAAAAATTTAGTCGGGGTGCAGTTTTTCGCGAGACAACATGCAACTGCTGATGATTCGATAGAAATGGATTTATTCAATATTTGTCGCTTGCGCTGTTGCCATTGCTGAACTTCAAAGGATCATCTGGCGGTACCACAAAGATCTTGAGTAAGGTTTGTTGTACTCTCCTGTGTCTGAAGTGGTCAAATCTTGTTTTTCAGGCCTTAAACAAAGGATGGAAAATGTTATAAAAGGCACTTTTATTTCAGATATAAAGCTTAACACTGTATGGCTTGGCTGACAGAATACAGCATCATAGGTTGCTTGGTGCTGCTTTTAAGACTCTTGATGTGCCAAATGGAAGTGAAAAATGTGAGAGGAAAAGCTTGGTGCGACATGTGAAACAGAGTGGCCGAGAGACATGCAGGATGGTGCAATTAACTACCTGTTCAGAAATTTTAAAAAATGAATAAGGTTAAAACCTTTCAGGTCATGCTTGTAATCACCATCAACTGCCACCTTTCGTATATAGTTTATTTTGTCCAGGTTTAGAATTGCTGGAGAATCCCAGAGCTGGTGGCGGTGATTCGGCCATGCACTGACCTCTTCAAGATTATCTAGGCTATTGTGCCGTGAGGCATACCAAAAAATTAAGATGTGACTGGTTCTAGGCATGGGCAGCAACTATTTGATGTTAAAAGCAGTGCATACACGGTTGAAAAGATTGCAGTGCTGTCTAGTCAGCTGATCTGGTTGGCTAAAACCATGCCTTCATTGTGTCTGGGCATGTTGCAGTATGCTGCCAATGCATGCAGTCAGCAGGCAGTCGTCATGGCCTGCTGTATGAGAGAACAGCGACATTCTCACACCAGCCAGCAAGACTACTCGTCTCAATGAACTGCCTTGAAAACGGTTGAACGGTGGTCTAGCGTAGCCTGTTTCCCCATGATGGTGCCTCTAGATTTTCTGCTATGTATGTCCCAGAGCAACAGATAGCGCTGCTTCTGAGCTGCACTGCCGAGTTGTGCATTTTTTCATCAGTGTCAATCTCAAAAATGTCGTTAGTGCATTGTGCAAATTACACTGTGTACTTCTGTGTAGTCGTGTTAGTTAAGCTAATCAAGTTATCGCTGCAAATGTTCTTGTTTTATTCCACACGTAAGGCTGTCAACAAGAACTATACACGAATGGCAAAGAATCGGGGTCAACTTTCGTGCATGTTACTGCACGCAAACATATCTGCGTGAATTGTAGAGCGCGAGATTTTGTTCGCTGTATCCGTAGAAACCCGAGATTTCCTTTTCCCTAACTTCTTTTTATTCCGGAATGCGGCGAGCTCTTCCGCCAGAATTTAAAAAATTTTTACTTGCACAGATGTGGTCTGGCGGCATCCCCATTATGCTACCTCTGCAATGAAGCAGAATCCATCGATCACTTTTTATTATCGTGTCGGCGGTTTTCTAATCGTCGACAACGATGTTTGGAAATCCCACTTCGCAATCTAGGACTACCTTTAAGCAGTTCAGTTGTACTCTCACTTGGAGCCACGGTGTTAGGATATAGCCACGGGAATGTTTGCAGAGCCATTTATAATTTTCTTTGTGACAAAAAGATTGCCTTATTAATATTTTCCCATTTTTCCATGATTGATTTATTTATCCTTCAATAAATTATAGATTTAGCAAATTCAAAAAGTAATGTCACAAAATCACAATTATATTAGTATTAATATTATTCAAAATTTGCGTCTATCCTTTACTGTATTTATTATTAAATTCATATTACTATTCCTATCTAGGCAAGGCTGTCTAAAGTATAGACTACTTAATTCTTTTATTATCGGTTTGTTTCCCATCTTCAATTATTCATTTATTTTCCTTTAATTTTGTTATTTATTTCTTAACTAATTTATCTTAAATTTCGATCATAATACCACCCGATTCATGGCCTATCCCCCACAGTGGGTTGTGCCATTGAGGCATAATCATCATCTTCCGCCAGGCCACACAGCGCTGCGGGGAAGCCGAACTTGCGACGTCCGAGGGAGTGCTCGCGCATATACGTTGGGAAGGGAGGGGACGAGAGAAAAACTGGGACGCAAAGTGGCCATGCATGAAACTTTAATTCATTCTTTAAACATTCTTTGGGAACTTCACCCAGTTGCCGGTGTTTGTTTACATCTACATATAACCTCTTTCACGCCATCTTGGATCACTGGGTAGTCCATGGTCTAAATCGGGCTGCTGATCTGAGGGAACCGGGTTCTGAGCCCCAACCGTCAGACCAACTTTGGTCGCTGGGAATTTGGCACTGGGTATGCGCCGCTCTTCAATAGCCGTTAAAATTATTCGATGCTGGGCGGAATCGAATTCTCGTCATATATACACACTCAAACAACCATGTCAGAATATATATTCAAGCACGCTCCACGTGGGGATTTCGCAGCGCTAGATGCAGCCTGTCCAGGGGTAAGCACGAGAGCTCCAGTGCACGGCTCGTACGTAACGTGTTTCAGCGTTGGCAGTATGCGGTGTATCGCTACGTGGCTTTGATGCTAATCGCATCAACGTCGACAGTCTTTTGTTCGGTTTCTGCCGGAAGTTTTCGAGGGCCAACTCCGAGAAACGCTGAAATACTATCATTAGGCAACTGCTGAAGCAATTTGAAATTTGTTGCATTTAACGTACTAATAACATTACGTATTCGACTTATCATTTCTAGTCGTTAAATGTTCCCAGCCATCTACAACGTAAAGTCTAGCAAAAGAAATACCTAAACGTCAGAGCGTCCTAAATACTTATCGCCATCGATACCCGCGAGGTGGGTGCGTCGTGAAACATAGGTTTGCTCCACGCCTGCGATCGCTGTCCGTAGCTGTGGCTACAACGCGTGAGCGCATCTATATTGTAAATCACGTGCAACACCCTTTTTATGAGCAACGTCATCATGCCGGGCCTTACATAAGCAATTTTTGGTCTGTGATGTGTCACGATAATGTAGATGACACCATGGGTCCGGCATAACCATCACACTTGCCCCTAGGGTGTCACATCCCTTTACGTGCAAGTAGCGCGTAATCATACGCGTAATAGTTGCAACAACTTCGAAAATATGGCAGTACTCTCTTAAATAACCTTCCCGAAAGTTCAAGGCATTGCGGGAACAGCACCACGTGTTCTTAAAACTGTACTTGTGCTGCAATTCATAGAGGAAGTGTTCTGTCTCCCGATGGAAAGGTCTTAAAACAGCAATACGGACAGGTACGTGGTATTATACTTTTTTATCGTTACCTCATATCGGTTCTGAAAAAGTCTTGCTCACGTATAATTTTGTGAATTTCAGAGTAATATGTTGTGATATCGTTGTCTTTTCCGGGTGTTAATTTTCGGAGAGTTCCGATGGACGGCCTACAACACGGCAACGTAGTAAAGCTGAGCCTTATTTATATGCCGCGTTTCCAAATGAAAAGCTATGCAGTGACACGTGGCTAGCTAGAAGTGACACTAGCGCCGATTTCATGTAAACAAGGTGCTACACCTGTGCATACGGTCCCGCCTGGAAAACAACACTGTAAAATATGCATGACCGCGATCTGTCACGCTAGCACGGGACAAATGCGCATAATCAGATAACCGATGATTCACGTACGTCCTAAAATGTGCCGAGGACAAACCCTGTATGTGTAAGGGTACGGCCACGCTAGCGGCAAAAAGGCGCGGCAACGCGTCATGCAGCGCGCGGCAAAAGCGGCAGGAATCGGGGGTTTTGCGGTGTGCCGCGCGAAATGGAGACCCATTTCTGCGGCAAATGTCGCGTGCCGCGAGATTAACCAATCAAGAGCGACGAGGGTGACGTCACGGAGCCATCACAACCGGACCATAGAGAAAGAAAAAAAAGTTTTTTTTTTTTCTTTCTCTATGACCGGACCGCCGTCGGTCCGCGCCGGGTTTTCAATCGACGATCGTCGTCTCTCGCACAAAACAACGAGCGCTCGTGGTGTTGTTCGCGCGATCGGAGAGCGCGGGAGATCTTATCGCGCTGCCGCGCGGCGAGACGCGCTTGCCACGGTGGCATGGAGGAAGGAAAAAAAAAAAAAAAGTATTTTTTACCTCCATGCACGGTGGCCTCGCGGCAAAGCGCTGACGCGCGGCAACTTGCCGCCCGCGGCATGACGCGCGCATTTTTTGCCGCTAGCGTGGCCGTATCCTAAGGATTCACAGCGAGTTACTACGTGCGCATGTTGATACGGGAGACCTATCGCGTCGACGCTGTTCGCAAATTTTCCCTCGGGGCCCGCAGGCTCGGGGCCCGCAGGCTACAGCGTGCTAACGCGCTATGCAGCGTAATCTTTAAACGCACGCGTTATCCTTGTGGCGTATTCTCGTCGGAATCTGCATTCATTCTAGGAGATAATCATGCTTTCGGGGTAGCTTGCGTGGATGGAATCCATGAGCGTTTATAACTGAGTGGTGACCAGTGAGTTCACCATGCTCTACTTTTAATTATACCTAATGTCTTGCATATCTGAGTTAGTTATTTTGCCTAAAGAAACTATGAATTCATAGCTTATCTTTCATGTGGGCGAGCGTCACTGCTCGCCCATAATAGCACTGTAGCGCACTTTTAAACCGGATTATCGTGTTGCGCGATGTATATTAGTCCTTGATCAATTATATATTCCTGGCCGCATTTTACTAATTGGGTATAAGATCAAAACTTTGACTGTAACACGACGGCTCCTTTAACAAGCATGACTGCGTGCAGTAATAAAAGTTTTTTAGAGACCGCATCCGCACAGCGAATTTGCGAATGCTTCCGCTGGCACCATTACATTTTTCCAAATTACTCGCACCACCTCGTATTTATTGTAACCCAAAATTATTTTCATTTTTATGTTTCATTATTGCTTAATTCCTCTTCCCCTTATATTTTGATTATCTGGTAGATGCTTGAGTAGGTCTTCGTTTATGTATACACACCCAGGTGTTTATATGTTTATATTGCTTGACTATGGGTATGACTTGCTGTTGAATTGATGTCAATTCGTTACTTGTTTCTTCATTAAATGTAATTCCCGATAGATTCGTCGCTGCATTGTCACATATATTCGCAAGTATCTGTAAATCCCTTGCACTGTCCACTAGTAGCACAATGTCGTCCGCGTACATCAGCCCAAGGAACTAATTTTGTTGCACCATTTGCCTGTTACAGATGTAAGGCAGATCAAAACGTATAACTCACTGTTTTCCAGTCGTCATTCTATGCCCTCAACATTAGCGGTTACCGGACGCGAGTAGCGACATAGCTTGTGGCTCTTCGTCTTAACACAGTGCCTTATAGACACGTTCTTGCGTTTCATAAGTGTTCTTGCGAAAAAAAAAAAAAAGAAAAGACATTTAGAAAGACAAGGTGTTTAGATTACGCCGCTGCCAGAAACTTGTCAGCAGTGGAGTACACAATAAATAGTTCTGTGTCTGTCTGGTTGAACTCTGCGCCATCAGGTGGCGCCACCACCCTGGTTGCACACCCGGTAATCCGCAAAAACCATTGCATACTATTACGAAACTATCACACACATGCAACGGACAAATAATAATTGGCATGTTTTCGGCAAATGTATACGTATACAGATGGTCGACTATTCTTCGACGACTTCTCCTACAATATTGGTTTTCTTGCGCTGGCGCAGTCTGGTACCAAGCAGAGCCTCCGGCTGGGTTCCTGCGAAACGGCGAATGAACAGCACCTTGTCGTCAGTGGACCAAACAAAGATGTTAGGACGAAATTCATAACTAGACAGTTCTGCACGATCACCATGGCAGGAACACATAGAAAAATTCTTTAAATTTTTTGCTTATAAAATTTCTTCAACGAAAGGAAGTTCGTAGCTCGTGTACCTCATTTCGTTGCACAAATTAATTGCTTTGCTTTTATGATGTAACAGTGTCGTTTATTTTGTATGCGAGATCCGCAACTGAAATACCTGGCGGCAAGGGGTCACTTGCGCATGCGCGCTTCTCCGATGCATGGGCATGTGGTGACTTGACAGATACTTGCTCATCACGGTAACAATATACCGCGTACTCCTAATTTTTGACAATATAAAATTTAAAAAAATTGCCTGTAGCAGATAGCACAGTATTATAGTCCATAAGTGACCTGCATTACTCGAAGAGGCGGACATTACATCCACGAGAAATCGAAATGCATCATAAACAATAAAATTTCACTAATTAAGTATATTAAGAATTAATTTACGACACACACGCGTGCGCGCTGTGTGATGTGGGCGCGCGCTGCGTGCGTGTCGCTCTCTCGTGTCCCTCTCTTTTTCGCGCTGTGCTTTTTTTTCCCACTGCCGCAGGCAATTTATAAAAAAATAAAATTTGTATAGTCTAAAAATTTACTTCAGAAGTCATCTGACGATGACTGTAGAAGGTAATGCGAGTAGCATTCGAGCAGTGTAGGGACACACCGTATTTCTGGAGTCACGCTTATTTCACACCTGTAGTGGTCACTGTGAGACCTCCGTTGCTTCGGCTGTATGCGACATTCTCCGGTGTAGTCCCAGTTTTTTGTGGTGGCACACGCTTGGGGGGGGGGGGGGGGGGGAGGAGGCAAGAGCGCCCATAAGCTGGGAGCATGGCGACTGTATGACACAGACGCAGTGACGGTGATGGAATGGCGTCGATGGAATGACAAAGGCGGTATGAGGACCACAGCACGAGGACAATGGGGGATGATGAGTGCATGACGATGATGGCATGACGGCGATGCTATATGACAACGAATGGATGATAGCGACTGCCTGACGACGACGCAAATAACGGCAATGGCATGGCAGTGACGCATAATCGCGATTCAATGACGATAGCGTGAGAACGATGGAACAACGAAGCCGGAATGACGTCAATGAATGGACGAAGGCAGTATGACGACGACGGCATGACGACAAAGGTATGAAGACGACTGTGTGACGACGATGGTGTGACTAGAGTCGGATGACAAAGTTAAAATGACGACGATGGAGCGACCGCGATGACATCGCGACGGCGGTATGATGACGAATACATACAACGACTGTATGGTGACGATGACATTACAACGGTACGAGGAAAAGAGGGTGACCACCATGGGATGACGTTACTGAAGTGATGAAGACGGTAAAACGACAGCGTGAAGACGACCGCATGACGACACTTGTATGACGACGCCTGTGTGACGACGGCTATCTCGTGACTCGAAAGCGTGACGAGGGTCGGATGATGAAGTTAGAATGACGATGATCGAACGACCGCGACGCCATCGAGACGACGGCATATGGCAACGAATACATGACGACGATAGCTTGAGAACGGTA
Source organism: Dermacentor silvarum (assembly GCF_013339745.2). NCBI lineage: Eukaryota > Metazoa > Arthropoda > Arachnida > Ixodida > Ixodidae > Dermacentor > Dermacentor silvarum. The sequence continues at coordinate 38,901,940 of NC_051157.2, forward strand.
TGAGGACAAGGGCACGAAGACGAGTGTATGGCAACGATGGCGTGAGCGACGACTGTATCACGAATAATCGTGTATGACGACGACGGCATGGAGAGTGTCGGATGACAAAGCAGGAATGAAGACGATGCAACGATAGCAACGCGCGACCATGAGCACATGCGTAGTGGTCCAAGCTATGTTAGACAACTTGGGCACGGCCGCTGGATAAAAAGAAAAAAAAAGGCGTGGCCTGCCGCGTCAGGTGGTCTATACAATGGCAGCGAACGTGACAGCGTAGTTGCATTATCGACCGCTTGGCTGGGCTGAACGGCGCTAGCCATCGGCGATGGAACGCACTTTTTTTTCTTGCGATAGCAATTGTATGGACACTCCAAAGCGGATTTCTGCCCTCGGCGTCGCCGTCGCCGTCGCCGTGAGGTTCCGTATGACGTCAACGGCGATGAAATCGTCGCCGCGCTCCTGACGCTGTATGTGCGACTGAAAGGGCGCGAGGGACGCGCGCTTTCACGGGAAGCGAACGCACGTCGGAGAGCAAACGCGCGTTCTGCGCCGTGCTCCCTAAATGGCTGCAGAATTAAGCGTCTCTTTCCTCCTTTAGAATCACAAACGCGACTTTTTCCGTCGCGCGAAAGGCCGTGGGGGGACAGGAGTGAGGGAGGGGAGGCGACGTTTAGCTGCGGCACCAAATGCGTACTTATATAAAGTTGCGTTTGCTCTCTATATATGGATAGGAGGAAAGAGACGCTTAATTCTGCAACCCTTCAGGGAGCACGGCGCAGAACGCGCGTTTGCTCTCCGACGTGCGTTCGCTCCCCGTGATACCGCAAGGGGAATGTTCTCGCATTTTCCCCTCGTGAGATGTAGCGTTTTGAGACGGTGTCGTTGAGACACTGCGCCTCTTATCGAAGGCGCAGAAGTTGCCGTTTGAGACGCTGCGTCTCTGGTCTGCAACAGAGATCGCAGGTACGTGGTTCCGAACTGGTCCTTGGAGAAGTCGCACTCAAAGATCCGGTTGGCCAACGGTTGTCTCCCGCGTATGGGTAAGGCACGGTGGTAGGGGAGCGACGCCTATAACCCATAGTGCAACATTGGGCCACAAGTAACCACCTCCCAAAGAACGTACGCTAAATGCAAGATATGGGTTACTAATGACCGGGGTTGGTTCGTCGTAATTCTTAATGTGTTAGTATTAGGAGTGGAAAAGCGAAAAAAAGGTCGTAGTTTTGCCCGTGAGGCGAAGCATCGATTGCCATAGCAAATTAGTGGACAGCTATACGAAGTAGGGGTAGTAGTTTTATCGGCCGTATAAACTTGTAAACATAAGCATACTAACTAAATTGACAAGCATGCTGTCACGCACGCGCAAGCAAACATGAATACATCTCACTCGATGACCGCGGAAACTCGCTGTGTGAGGGAACGTGGCTGCAGTCTGTGGCTGCAGCAGCGAGCGAATCGACCTTCGAGCTGCCGCTCGCATCAACGCGAACTAAGCCGCGGAAACACAGCGCAAGGCGGACTCTGCCCCCGTCGCAGATGGCTTTCAAGATACAAGTGGCCGCCCGGAGTAGAGGCCCCCCTCCCCCTGGAGCCTTCGGCACGGTGTGCGCACGCGGCCGCTTGGGCCGCCCGGAGCTGAAGGCCCCCGCCCCCCTCCTCCCTCCGGAGCCTTTTTCCTGTTTCCTTGCCTTGCGAGCGCGAGATTGAGCCGCGATCGCCGACTCACCCTAGCATGCTTTTACTCGCACATAGAGCTTACGGCGCGCGGCGACGCTGTTATCGTCCTTGGACTTTATACGGAACCTCACGGCGACGACGACGACGTCGTGCTACATAAAAGTGCTTTTCCGAGCGTAAAAGAAGCCCCGCGAATACACGCAAAGTGACTCGAGCGGCTAGTCGCGCGGCAATTTTATTGCGATAGCAATTATATGGACACTCAAAAGCAGATTTCTGCCGTCGGCGTCGCCGTCGCCGTCGGCGTCGCCGTCGCCGTCGCCGTCGCCGTCGCCATGAGGTTCCGTATGACGTCAATGGAGATGAAATCGTGGCCGCGCGCCGCCGAACGCTGTATGTGCGAGTGAAAGGGCGCGAGGGACGCGCTCTTTCACGGGGAGTGAACGCACGGCGGAGAACAAACGCGCGTTCTGCGCCGTGCTTCCTTAAGGGCTGCAGAAGTAGGCGTCTCTTTCCTCCTTTACAATCACCATATATGTAGAGCAAACGCGCCTTCTTCCGATGCGCGAGAGGCCGTGGGGGAGGGGGGGAAGGGGGAGGGAAGGGAGGCGACGTTTAGCTGCGGCACCAAGTGCCTATTTATATCAGAGGCTCCGGCAACAGTCACCAACGCCGCACGCATTTTGAGCGAACGCGGGCAAAATGCCGACGGCGTCGACAACAGTTCGGCGCGTTGCCGGCGCTGCTGCATGTCCAAGTTTATACAGCTGATAAAGCTAATATCATTACTCCGTATATCTCTCTACAAATTTGCTATCGCAATTGATGCTTCACCTTTCAGGTGAAACTGCGACAACTTTTTTCGTGTATTCGCGGGCTTCTCTCACCCTCGAAAATGAGGCGGAATCCAAAAAATAATCTGAGTATCTCCTAGCGACGGCAAACAACATTACCTTGGTTCAGTCCAGCTACGTGGCATTTGTATATTAGATGTGAAGCAGCTTATGGTCGGGGCCACGGGTCGGGGCTATGTCCCTCCCTCCCTCCCTCCCTCCCTCCCTCCCTCCCTCCATCCATCCATCCATCCGCCGTGCGTCCACACCCCTACTGCGCATCCTCCTCCCCCTCATCTCCTCTCCTTGTCTCATCTCCTCTCCTCCCTCCAGCAGGGGCTGAGGCACGTCGACCGCCTCCACCATGCTCCTGATGGCAGAGGCCTGCTGCGTCGCCTCCAGTCCCGGCCTTCCTCAAGGATGGGTCAGCTGTGCCGCCTCTACGAGGAGGTGGTTGGCAACCCACCGCCGAATGCGGTACAGCTGCCCCCACCGCAGAGGCCTCCTGTCCCCATCGCCACGGAGCTGCCCGGGATTTCGAAGAGGCGCTCACCCGCTTGCGCCCTGCAGCAGACGGCCGCCTGCCTCCTGGACGAGACCCTCGGAGACCACCTCCTGGTGTACGTCGACGGTTCGGTGGTACCGGACACCGGCTCTGCCACGGCGGCCTGCACGGCACCAGCCCTGCAGAAGAGCAGGCAGTGTCGACTGCCCAGACACGCCAGCTCGACTGCAGCGGAGGTGGCAGGCCTCCACCTGGCCGTCGACCTACTCTCTGAGGAGCTTCCTGGGGTACCAGCGGCCATCCTCTGCGACTCCAGGGCAGCCCTCCTCGGCCTGCAGAGGCCAGAAAGCGCCAGCCTTGGAGTCGCACTGCTGTCTACCCGGCTGACAGCGCTGCAGGACGCAGGCCACCCGGTGTCCCTGCACTGGATCCCCGCCCACGTAGGGATCCCGGGCAACGAGGCAGCCGACACCCTGGCGAAGGACGCCCACCACACCACTGTGCCCCTCAGTCGGGCCGTGACGGAGGGCGACTTCACAGGACTGAGGCTGCGGCGACACCTGGCGACCCACCACCCAGACAAACGGGTGGCACTGGGATGCCCCCCACGACCACTCCCCCAGCGAGGCCTGGCTCGCAGGGAGACCTCGCTCCTTCTCCGGCTCCGCATCGGCTGCAGCTGGACGGCAGCACGCAGCTACCGACTGGGACGAGCGACGTCCCCGGCCTGCAGCTCCTGCGGGGAGCCGGAGACGATCGAACATCTCCTGCTGGCCTGCCCGGCGTACCTCCAGCAGCGGGGCCCACTCCTGCAGGAGTTCCGCCGCCTGGGCCTCCCCTGTGGCAAGGAGGAAGATCTCCTCTTCCCCGGCCGACACCACCTTTCTGCACTTCGAGGCGTCGTGGAGTTCCTTGACTCGTCAGGGCTCTCCGCACGCCTCTAAGGACATTTCTACAAGCGGGAAGGCCTCACGGCCTCCCACTCCACCCCGGGCCTGACCGGCCTGGCACAACACCCCTGCAGACTCTGCAGCACGCCAAGGCCTTCCATCTCGGCCTGATACGTGCCGCCTATGCCTACCGGTTTTGCTTCGCCCAGCCATGGCGCCTCCACTCTATCCCTTCTTTCGCTCCCACTTACCCCTCCCCGTTGGCGCTGAGCCGTGCTCCCTCAAGGGCTGCAGAAGATAGCGCCAACCTTTCCCTTTCCCTCAAGAACCACTTACTACTCCTCCCTCCCTCCCCCCTCCTCTCCTTTCGGCATTCCTCCTCTCCTCTCCGGATTTCGCAACGAATGGCAACACCTGCGGCTCCGCGCGCGATAATGCGAAGCAGCTTAGGTTAGAGGCGCGACGGTAGGTGCCCCAGAGGCACCGGCATCAGTCACCAACGCCGCGCGCGTTCGGTGCGAACGCAGGCAAAACGCCGACGGCGTCGACAATAGTTCTGCGCGTTGCTGGTGCTGCTGCATGTCCAAGTTTATACAGCTGATAAAACTACCTTGAGTCGACCCCCATGGCTGCTTCGCATACTACTCAGGGTTCCCCTACGGGAAGATGGTGTAATTTAAAAAAAAAATCTTGGTGCATGATAAATGAACGAATGAATAAAGCTTTTATTTGAAACGGCTCTTCGTCCGTGCCGTCCGCCGCTTCGGTACCGTGTGATTATGCAGCAGCTGCCGGAGCGGGCTGGTGCATGATAGTTGGGACACCCTGTATATAAGTGACTGACGGTGGTCTACTTCGGACCACCGCCCGTTGCACTTCGCTAGCCGAAGAGGCAGGACCTGTATCGAGTGAGTTCCTGAACAACACTTTGCAGTGTGTGGTGAACGCGGTTTAAATCACGGATCAAGATGCGACGTAATGCTAACGCATTTCCCTTGCATTTACCGCTAAATCGCCGCTGACATTAAAAAAAAATATATTTTCTGCCTATTGTAAATGGCCGTACTGTCGCCCCCGCTCACCCCACTCTTCAAACGTCACTGCAGCAGTAGGGGCTTATCTTAATTTATCCGGAGCCCTCCACTATGAAACAAACAAACAAACAAACAAACAAACAAACAAACAAACAAACAAACAAACAAACAAACAAACAAACAAACAAACAAACAAACAAACCACTAAATAAGCATATAAATAAATAAATAAATAAATAAATAAATAAATAAATAAATAAATAAATATCAATCAATCTCACTCAAATGACGTCCAAGGCATTCAGATAGCTGTCCTCTAGCGCGGACGTGTTCTTCGGTTCCTCTGGTGACGCTGCAATGAAGACAAACTGTGAGAATGCACGCCAGCCGCGGACCCTGCCACCATGCAACCTGCAATTACCTTCCTCGTCGAGGAACAGGTCTTCGGCGAACGCGGCAGCACTCCCGTAGAGGTCGAACTCTGCACAGAAAATAATTACTGTGCACGTTAGGGGCTGATTGGAGGGTGCGTTCCTCACCGAATACAGCGTACTTGCATTTCAGGACGCTTTTGGAAACATCACGAAATGCCGTTTTGAGCAGTGGATGCGTTCTCGTGTCAAGATGTGGGGAGAAGAACACGTGCATTGGTCTATACGCGTGAGAACTCGAAATGCGTTGTTTATGTCGGTCTAGCGCACCTAATGGTTAGTGAACTGATGGCAGCTTATTTTGCCACTCGAGCACGATCATTGAGTGGAATACGCAACTGCTTATACTAATACTGCTAGCCTTATAATATAATGCTAGCAATTACAAGTGCTGGTGGCCGCAAATTTGATCCGCACCTTTTCCGACCGAGCCGTCTGGATGTGGTTGGTCTAGCACGAACAGTTCGCTGTTGTTATCGTCTTTGACGGACGCTGAAAATGGCGAAAATTGGGGTAAGTCACGAATCAATCAATCAATCAATCAATCAATCAATCAATCAATCAATCAATCAATCAATTAATCAATATTTATTATGTTACATAGTTACTAGTGTAATGAAGAAGAAGAGCACACGGACAAGGCCAGCCAGATCGACTGTTTCTCGTCTCACAAAATCTTCCTTTATAAACTCCAGTATTCCATTCGTTAATTCCCTTGTATTTATGCACCAAATATAACCACCCGATTCATGGCCAATCCCCCCCTGTGGGTATGCGCCACAACCTCTCAGGTCAACAACAACAACAACGACTGTTCAATGCCTGCAGTGCAACCAGTAGGCCAGCCGGATCGCCAGTGCTTAGCACGAGTGGGAGCCGTTCGTGCAACCAGCTGTTCCTGCTCTGCGTCACCTGCCTTTTCGATTACGAACAGACGCTACCATCTGAACTGTTCAGTACACCCCTTTACAATTGGTGGAAGGTGCTGGGTATTCAAGAACATTTACACCCTGGAACTCCGGTCTCGGACTCTGCCTTCCGTCATGCCTGACTCTCCCTAGCCGACGTCGCCGCCACCCTCCGTTGCCTGCTCTGGCGCTCTCCCGCTCCGCCATCCCGCGGTTTTCAGCGGTACGGATGAGCAAGACGTCAATGACTGGTTGTCTACCTATGAACGGGTGAGCTTGCACAATCGTTGGGACGATACCACCAAGTTAAATGCCGTCATCTTCTACCTTGCGGGAGTGGCTCACCTGTGGTTTAAAAATCACGAAGCCGATGTTCAGTCCTGGTCCGCGTTCAAGACCAGTTTCGCTGAAGTGTTCGGTCGCCCCGCCGTACATAAGTTGCGCGCCGAGCAGCGGTTACGAGAGCGAGCTCAACAACCCGGTGAAACACTCACCTGTTATATCGAAGAGGTTCTCGACCTATGCAAACGTGTGGATGCTTCTATGCCCGAAAATGACAAATTGAAACACATTTTGAAGGGCATCGCCGATGACACCTTCCAAATGTTGATCGCCAAGAGTCCGCGTACCGTAGCAGAGCTCATAAACTTGTGCCAAAGCTACGACGAGTTGAGGAGGCAGCGCGATTTGACCAGGCGCCCCTCAGTGGCTGACAAGACCCTCTCTTCCATGACAGTATTCTCTGATCGCTCCCCCCTGCTCACACAAATCCAAGCTTTCGTGCGGGAGGAAGTTGCACGACAGCTTTCTCTACTACCCTTCGCTGAGCTACCTCAACAGCAGCCGCTGCCGCAACAGCCTCCTACACAGCTCGCTCCGACGCTCCGGCGGGTTATTGAAGACCAAGTTGCTGAGGCTCTCCCAGTGCAGCATCAGCAGTCCCCTGTCGCAGCGCCACTTACTTACGCATCCGTCGCCGCGCAGCCTCCTCGTCAACCACTCGTTGCGCTACATCCACGGCCGCTACCACCCGTTCATCATCCCGTTCATCGACCTCCTCCTGCCTTTGCTAATCCTTGGCGTACGCAAGACAACAGGCCCATATGTTATGCCTGCGGTATTCCCGGCCATGATGCACGACTCTGCCGCCGCCGCATGCTGCACTCTGATGGCTTTGCGCAGTCGCCTCCCTACGCCGATGTGCAACCTTTCCATGACACTTCTTTTAGTCGGCAGTCGAACAGGCCACCAGCCGAGCGCCTGGTCCTTACACGTCGTTCACCTTCCCCGCGTCGCCGCTCGTTGTCCCCGATGCGTCGGCGCCCTTCACCCTCGCAAAAGGAAAACTAAGCGCCGCAGTTCAGGAGGCAGGAACTGCGTCGCCGTCGATCTGTGCAAGTCCTCCATTGTCGCCTGCGAACGTTGTCGACCTTACTGTTGACGGCGTCTCTACCGTTGCGCTAATTGATACTGGAGCAGCCGTGTCTGTCCTAAACGAACGCCTCTCTCGCGCTTTACGAAAAGTTACGACGCCACTTTCTGGGTTTTCTCTTCGCACAGCAAGCGCCCAGCCAGTTCGGCCTTCAGCAGCATGCACAGCTAGAGTTATTATTCAGGGCGTTCTCTATATTGTGGAGTTTGTGGTTCTGCAGTCATGCTCTCACGACGTGATACTCGGGTGGGACTTTCTTTCGCGAAATAACGCTGTCATCAACTGTGCGCGTGCTGAAGTCCAATTATCGCCTCTGTGTGACGTGCCCCTCGTCGACGCCACTTCTCTTCCCGCTAAGCTAGTCCTTCGGGAAGACATCGCCATACCGCCGTACTCGTCTGCCGTTGTTCCCGTCTTTTGTGGCGCTGTCTCTGAAGGCGCTGTCCTCTTCACTTCTTGGGAACTCTTCATAACCCGCAAAGATGTCCCCCCCCCCCCCCCCCCCCCTTTCGCCACGCTTGACATTTCAGCCGGTTTCAGCTCCATCGTTGTCTGCAATCCCCTTCCTACAGCCCTGAAGGCTCTTTGCGGCGAAGCACTTGGCCGTGTTCAGCCTCTTGATGACATGTTTATTACCGACGTGCCGGATGCTTCGCATGCAGAGCTCACTGACTTCTGTGCACTTTCCACTTCTGCTCCGCCATCACCTGACTTATTCACACCTTTCATTGCCGACGACCTTACTTCCGAGCAGCGCTCCCAGCTTCTTCACCTGCTTGCCCAGTTCCGTTCTTCTTTTGATGTCGCTCAGCCTACTCTGGGCCGCACGTCAACCGTCAGCCACCACATCGACACCGGCTCCAACGCGCCTTTGCGGCAGTGCCCGTACCACGTCTCAGCCAAGGAGCGTCAGGTGATCAGTGAGCACGTCGACGACATGCTTCAGCGCGGCGTCATTCGACCTTCCCATAGCGCGTGGGCATCACCGGTGGTTCTCGTCACAAAAAAAGATGGTTCCATTCGGTCTGCGTCGATTATCGCCGTCTTAATGAGATAACGCGAAAAGACGTGTACCATCTACCGCGCATTGACGACGCTTTGGACAGCTTGCAAGGCGCTGAATTCTTCTCTTCGTTGGATTTACGCTTGGGCTACTGGCAGGTCCCGATGTCAGCAGTTGATCGCCCTAAAACCGCATTCATTGCTCCAGATGGTTTATACGAATTTAATGTGATGCCATTTGGCCTATGCAATGCGCCTGCTACGTTTGAGCGAATGATGGACAATATATTGCGCGGCCTAAAATGGAGCACGTGTTTATGCTACCTCGACGATATCGTTGTGTTCGCCCCTGATTTCAGCACGCATCTTCTCCGCCTTAGGCAAGTGTTGACGTCCTTGACCAACGCAGGCCTGCAACTGAACTTGAAAAAGTGCCAGTTCGCCGCGCGGAAGCTCATGATTTTAGGTCACGTCGTATCCCAAGACGGCATTTGCCCCGACCCTTCAAAACTTCGCGCTGTGGCAGAGTTTCCTAAACCTAAGACACTCAAAGAACTCCGCGCCTTGATCGGCCTCTGTTCTTACTTCCGACGCTTTGTTCGCAATTTTGCCTCGATTATATCACCTCTGACACAACTCTTAAGTGGCGCCAACGACCTATCCTCCTGGTCTCCTGCATGCGACACCGCATTCGTGACCTTACGCCGTCTCCTGACGTCTCCGCCTATACTGCGACACTACGACCCCACCGCCCCAACTGAAGTGCATACCGATGCCAGTGGTATTGGCCTTGGTGCTGTCCTTGCGCAGCGCAAGCCTGGCTACTCCGAGTACGTCGTTGCTTACGCCAGTCGTGCGCTGACCAAAGCGGAACGCAATTACAGCGCCATAGAAAAGGAATGCCTGGCCATCGTTTGGGCACTCGGGAAGTTTCGCCCTTATTTATACGGCAGACCTTTCAATGTGGTTACTGACCATCACGCCCTTTGTTGGTTATCCTCTTTAAAATACCCGTCTGGACGCCTTGCCCGCTGGACTCTTCGCATTCAAGAATACGACATACACGTCATCTACCGCTCAGGCCGCAAGCACACTGACGCTGACGCTCTGTCCCGCTCTCCGCTGCCAGCCGACACTGCCTCCCTCTCCACCTTTGAGACGGTGTCGTCGGTCGACATCGACACCTTCGCATCAGAACAGCGCAAGGATCCTTGGGTGTACTCTCTTTTGGATCTCCTTTCTGTCTCGCCAGCATCTCCCATCTCCCGCTCCCTGCGTCGCCAGGCTGCCCATTTTGATGTCCGGGATAACCTCTTGTATCGACGCAACTACCAGCCCGATGGTCGCAAGTGGCTCCTAGTTATCCCCAGGTCTTTGCGTTCCGACATGTGCGCGTCTTTCCATAATGACCCACAATGTGCACACGCCGGCGTTTTGAAGACGTATGAGCGCTTGCGGCAACGTTACTACTGGCGAGGAATGTTTACTTTTGTCCAAAAGTTTGTCCGCTCGTGCCCGCAATGCCAACGCCGCAAATCTCCGCCTCATCCGGCCCACGGTTTATTACAGCCGCTTCCGTGCCCTGCTCGTGCCTTCGACCGTGTGGGAATTGACCTGTATACGGGCCGCTACCACTAACACCTGCTGGCAAACGATGGATTATTGTAGCGGTTGATCACCTTACACGCTATGCCGAAACCGCCGCTCTACCTGCAGCAACCGCCAGTGACGTTGCATCCTTTCTGCTCCATCGTTTCATTCTTCGTCATGGCCCGCCTCGGGAACTGCTGAGCGATAGAGGCCGCGTGTTTTTGTCGGAGGTGGTTGAAGCTCTGCTTGCTCAATGCCGCATAGTTCACCGGACCACTACGGCGTACCATCCTCAAACTAACGGGCTTACGGAGCGCTTCAATCGAACCCTTGGTGATATGCTCGCCATGTACGTTTCATCGGAGCATACAAACTGGGACATCATCCTCCCATTTGTCACTTACGCATACAATACGGCTACCCAAAATACTACGGGATTTTCCCCGTACTACCTCCTCTACGGTCGCGATCCTTCCCATACCATCGATACGGTTTCGCCTTATACACCAGACGCGTCAGAGTGTGCTCCCATATCAGCCGTCGCCAGATACGCCGAGGAATGCCGTCAATTAGCCCGTCATTTCACCTCCGACGACCAACAACGACAAAAAGACAACCGCGATGGCGACGCTACGAATCCGAACTTCGCTCCCGGCACACTTGTCTTGTTGTCCGTGCCTTATACTACGCCTGGACTTTCGACAAAACTTCTCTCGAAGTATGATGGACCATACCGCATCGTCGAACGCACCTCTCCGGTCAACTATGTCATAGAGCCGCTTACACGGACATCCGACAAGCGCCGCCGTGGACGGGATATTGTCCACGTTCACCGCCTGAAACCATTCTATGAACCGCTCGTCTCCACATCGTAAGTCGCCAGGATGGCTCCGCTTTTGCACCGGGGGTAATTGTAATGAAGAAGAAGAGCACACGGACAAGGCCAGCCAGATCGACTGTTCAATGCCTGCAGTGCAACCAGTAGGCCAGCCAGATCGCCAGTGCTTAGCACGAGTGGGAGCCGTTCCTGCAACCAGCTGTTCCTGCTCTGCGTCACCTGCCTTTTCGATTACGAACAGACGCTACCATCTGAACTGTTCAGTACACCCCTTTACACTAGGAACAAGCGCGAGAAAGGGGACAGAACTAAGCGATGACGTAGGAGTTCGCTCATGCATCGTGTATTCTAGGCGTCCATGTATTACACAGTCGAACGCCTCTACAACGAACGCGTATACAGCTAAATGACCTGTATAACGAAGGACTGCATTAAGCCCGGCTGAATTTCTATTTTTCGAAGGGGGTAGAAACAGCGCGAAGGACAGGGCGAAAGCAGAGACGACGTACACAGCGCTGAAGCGGGTAAAAACAGCTCGAAGGACAGGATCCCTTTCGTCATGAACCAACCAGCCCAATTCAGCACACTCCTCCTATCCTTCATATACATTATGAACAAAGAGCACTAGAACGAATGTGCTTCTAAAACGAAAGAAATTTAGGCGTCCCTGATGGCTGATTTGTTTAACTTTACAACCAACGCCACGGAGTGGTGTCGCCATGCACTGCCCTCAATAGACGTCACCAAGGTGCACTCTGCCCTAAAGTTACTCTGTATGCTCCCTTTGGGAGCATATACAGTATGAACGAAGATGCTTCCGTAGGGAGCATATACATTAACTATACTCTGTACTAGCGCCAACGGCAGCGCTGGGGGCGCAGTCGGTGAGCGAGCTGATTTCAGAAGTATAGTTCGGCTGCACTGCTCCAGGAATGGCTAAACTCGTATACGTTGCTTGTTGTAGCGCATCAGTGGATGCGATGGCTGACGAATACGTCGCAGTTGATGACGACGTCAAGACGTAATCGTATACCTGACGACCTATGACGTCGTTTAAGTCAACTCGGCCTGAAAGGATGTGAGTATCGACGAAGGCAGTGTATGTATCATGAACAGCCGTAAAGATCCTGCAAACGAACCAATAATTTTGACGACATGGGAGGCGACTGCGGAATTCGATGTTCTGCAGCTTGTTCCGTAGCTACGAACCTCGGTGGAATAAGGTTCTCTGCTGTTCGCACATTCTGTCAGACCATAGCCAGATAAATTGTTTTTATTTTGCTAAACGGGTGCTTAGCCCGCTGGTGAGCGGTACGGTGCGTGACCTTTACAACGAAGTGACCTCTATAACGAATAATTTTGAAGGTACCAAACAGTTCGTTATAAAGACGTTTGACTGTTATTAACGAATCATGCAACAAAGTATTCAGGGAATAACTACTGATGCCGCCATTTTATGCCGCGCATTTAGACTCATCATGAAAGTCTCGCTGTGAACAAAAGCGACAGCACATCTGTAGGTCATTGCTTTAAAATGAAACAAGTTTTTACCTCGGGGCCCACTTGACTCCGGTTTCCCCATTCAAATACATGTGAAATGCTTAAATGTTCTCATTGCCCAACCGCTGAGCCCATAAGTATAAAACTTATTGCGTCTAAAAAAGAAACTGAAGTTGCGGCAGGCTTTTAGATATATTTGTTTAGACTGCCAGGTTGAAATATAGAAAACTCACAGAATTTATAAGAGAATTGGGACACTTAGTTTACAACTATGCGGTGCTCTACCAAGATCAGCATGGACAATTCTCTAAACTGTATTGATTTGAGCATCCAAGAGCAGTTGAATAAAAGTTATTGGCGTACAGTTTAACATGGGATTGGGATCGCTAGTTATTACTTTCTTTTCGAAGAAGTCCTATTTAAAAATGTTTGCATATATTTTAGAGTGACGTACAAGATAAATAAATTTCGTCCGCCTTATATGTCATAATAGACGTTGTTTTCAGGACTATGTAATTTTTGTTATCACTTTGTACAGTTACAGGGCTAAAAAGCTAGCCGTCGCATGTCATAGCTTAAAAATATATTTTTTTTCATTTTAGACAAGCTTTTCATAAAAAGTAATTGATAGTAGGGACAAAGCGTTCTCTCTAGTATTAAATGTACCACAGATAATAGAACGCAGTCTAGAGAACATGCAATTTATTACTGTTTTGTAGCTTGAAAGGACTGGAGCAAATGCATTGTCTTGAATGTTTTATCGAGGACGTTACATACGCTCATAATTTTCTCGACTCTTGAAGTTACCGCAAGCCATTATCTCATAGTGCTAGGTGGTTTGATCAGTCTTAACCTTATATAGAGATACACAAATATGGACGTTTATGTTTGTTTTGCTTTTGCTTGTAGAGGAAGGAATATTCTTGCTGGTTATTCTGCACTGGAGAGGAGCGAAACACAGTGCAACAATTTTTCCAACAGCAATTTCTTCTCATCATCGAGGAGCTCTACTCGCCACGTGTACTTGAGAACAAAGAAAAAGAAGGAGAGATTATACTCACTTTTGTTTGCGGCTTCGTTATCTGGAAGCGTCGAGAAAGATATGCTGTCATTGTTCGATTATCTCTCACATTTCACTGTTTCTACTGATACAATGCAACGTACAATGCAATACAAATTGCCGTTTACTTATTCCAAGGTACAGGTATGGGTATGCAGAATAGGAGTTTTTGCACGTACGCGTGGCAATTTATCGGTAAGTGCGAGAGAAATGCGTTAGAAATATGCAGTACCTCTTTGAATTCCAGGATGCATGATATATATATATATATATACGCACACTCCTCATGCTGCAACATTAAAAAAAAAGCCTGCCCCATAATCTCTGTGTCCAATAATCCATCATCCTCGGCTGTGGCGAGCTCGGATTAAAGTTAAGGTGAATAACGTCCCAAAGGAGACGCCATATAGTGAGAACTCTGGATTCATTTCGACCAAAGCGCTGCACACGGGCATTTTTTTGCATTCCAGTCATATCTGCCACTGTCCATCCCCACCGGAATGCGACCGCCGCGGTATAGGTAGGTAGTCGAATCCGCGATATTGCGCTGCAGCAGCAAACGACTATAACAATTAGACCACCGCAGCGTGCACCCAAGCTAAGCTGAAACTCAGCTTAGTTATAGGTTATAGATTAGTTGCAGCTGTAACCAAGCTTTGCTCAGAAGGTTTCGTGTATCGTGAAAGGGTTGCCACGTTCTCAAGGTAAGAGGAACGGGGTGGCTTCGCGCACCGTCACTGTTGCTTTTGCTGCCGTCCCGCATGCTGGAGATGATGGCAAAAACGATGGCGACGGACAGCAAGAGACAGCAGATCGTCCCGCCCACAGCAAGCAAGGTCGCCTGGAACGAGTACGCGTCGGCCTGGTTGACGATGCTGCAGCAAAGAGGATGATAGTTGGACTAGTTATATGCATTCGTCTCGGATATGATGAGCTGGATTGGGAAACGCCAAATCGGGAATTGCGGCTCCAAGAATGCACTTTTTTGTACTTGGCACTATCACACTATTCTTGTGTGATAGACCAGCTGACAGACCACATTTCCCGCAACCCTTGGTGACGTGAAATTAATGAACTTCTTTTAATAAACTTTCGCTTCAGCAGCTAGGGACAAATGGCGCGTCTGAGCGCCGTACACGGCACGTCTACGTTTTAGTTAAACAGACTAGTAAGGACAGTCTTTATTACAGCACACTTCGAAAAGCACCCTTTATATATTATGTACAACTGGAAGGCAACGACAATACTTAATGCAGTTCACATTCTTGGCGTGAGATAATCCTACCACGAGCAAGCCATCGTGCCTTATAACTTGTTGCTTTATATGTGTCGCAAGACATGCAATAGAAAAATAAGTTTGATGTGGTAAAATAAAAGGAAAAGGCAACTAGTATATTAAAGATGTATGCAGGTTTCTTGTGCGCATTGGCGCAAAACTAAATAAAAGAAATTTAATAGATCGCGTGCCAACATGAGTACATCAGAGCGTGACAAAAAAAAAAAAAGGCAGAAAGACTGGGGACAAAAATGGCTACCCACCAAATTTGGCGCTGGCGCTGAGCCGTGCTCCCTCAAGGGCTGCAGAAGATAGCGCCAACCTTTCCCTTTCCCTCAAGAACCACTTATCATCATCAAATTTGGCGGTAAATAGCGGTCAAAATGTTGGTGTTGTCACCACCCTAAAACGGCATTGCTGACAAAGAAATTTATTTACCCGTAGGCACGCGTACAACTGTTGTATGAACGTAGAGTACAATATAACGTACCACACATGCAATACATCGTATTTGATATAAACAGAATAGATGAGCAAACAAAATAGTAAATTGCGTCTGCTTGACATTGACTTTGCCACACATCAAAAACACTACGACAGTGTACATCCAAAATCATAAATGTCAGCCTCGGATTCATGAATGACACCCGAAGCACACACAAGTACAGTTTCTACTCAGGCAAACGAAGTTTGGGCATTATTCTGGCTGTAGCAGAACTTTGCCTCGAGACACGGTTAGGTACCGCGTAGACCAGCGGCGAAGAAACTCGGCTTCACCGAGCTTGAAGAGCTGTTCTTCAAGATGACCCAATATTATCACCCGTAGTTTGCGCACTCTGGGGTACATTGCTCTATTTGGCTGCCGGGATCGTTCTGCAATGTTGCGGAAGCACCACAAGACGTAGCTAACGCTGTAGTAGACGAGACTCGCAAACCGATCTCGCCGCCGTGGTGCCCGTACTATGGATATTCCAAATAATCTTCGAACAAGCTTCCAGAAGGTGCGCGCTACAACGCACTCCTTTACTACATGCGTGTTGGTCTCTGTTTGTGCGCAATGTATGCATTTATCATTCGCTACCATCTCCCAGCGTTCAAGCCTGTCTCTTGTTGGCAGAATGCCCCACTGATATTACCAGTGAAGATCTTTCACTTTAGAAGGCAAATCAGGTGAAGAAACGGCTGTCCATGTTTTTGTAGTAGCTGTCCCTGAAGGCACAGCCGTCTCACACAACATTTCACAAAACCTTGAAACTGGTGTCGTACGCCACTTTGTATTCCTTATTTGCACAAGCTGGCTCTGTAAGCGCGCAGCCGCCGCATACTGCGGTGCTGGCGTTACCGCTGTCGGAAGCAAGTTGCCTGAACTTAGCGGCATAAGCGTTCGACGGTAATGACCCAGCCAATAAAGGAGAAGTGGCCTACCTGGGTACTCATCATCATCAAGTAGGTCACATGTACTCTTAGTGCACAGCAGCCTACCAAATGTAACTATACACGGCAAGCTCCATCCTCCGCTGGCTTTCGGCAGACGCAAAAATTGTTGTGCTACGTATTGGGTCTTGTTTAGCCAGAACCATGAGAAAATAATTTTGTTTACTACGCGTACTGTTGGGGACGGCGGAAGAGCCACTCTTGCAGCAAACCACAGTTTACTACACAATACATTCTTAATAAAGAAAGCCCTTTCTGCTAGCGGCAGTGGCGACGCAGTCACTGCTTCCGACTGTGCTTTAATACAGCTGATAATGTCCACCTGTGAGGTGAAACACCACTTGTAGATAGCATGTAGGCTCCCTAGCACAATACATTATACAGCATCGCTGGCGATTACGTAATTGAGCAATCGCACTATTAGAAAGCTCTGCCTCAAATCTAGAGCCAGGGGTTCCCGGCTTTTGATGCAAAGTAGCTTCTTAAGAGGCGAATGATGTCACGGCTAATTGTGCAGTTCTCTGCATTTCCTTTCGGCACACAAAGCTTTTAATGTATTTCGGGTAGAAGTCACGTACGATAATTATCCCAACTGCGTTTCGGGGGGGGGGGGGGGGGGGGCTCTTTTTATTGGCTATTTTATTAGACGGCGCTATCTCTGGAAACGGCGAACAGCCCATGAAAACGCCGATAAACACGCCGAAAACTGGGGGACGCATTCTCGGACGATCACATTCAGTGATATCACTTTCAGTGCGCGCTTACTGGTTGGTTGAGCAGAGCCGGATGAGCCGATTGGCTGATTGAGCAATACGTCACGCGTAGGCGACAGTATCACCGAAAGTGATCGTCCGAGAATACGTCCCTCGGTTGACTCTAAGAAGAATGCTTTTGGATTAACACATGGGCCGATCCTGAAGGTAGTACAGTGTAAAGCCGTTCCCGTGGGTATGTGAGGTCTAAAAATGTGGACCGATCCCGAAGATTGTGCAGTAAAAAAAAATGAATTCAGTCAGTACTTCCCTTGCGCGAGGGGTGACACGACAGAGTGCCGCGCGCAGTGACGCCGCCCCATTCCCATACCCAACTCACTCAGGAAGACATTGTCTTTGATGGATGTCAACTGATGAGGTTGAATCGCATTCCAACTTCCTTTCCATGATAGAATATGTAAACACGACTGAACGAGGACGTAGAAAGAAACAGACACGCAGAGACTGTGTGTCTGTTTCTTTCTACGTCCTCGTTCAGTCGCTCTTACGCATTCTATCATGGGATTCTAACCAACTAGCCCGCCAACGCGTTTTAACCAACTTTCTTTCTTCTGTTTATTTCTTTTTCTGCACTTTCTCGCTCAGACGCCCAGAATGAACACTGTTGACGCCAAAAACAAAATTTGGTATCTGCGAGAACTTCGGACGGGCTCTCACTTTTGGCGATAGTCTGTGCAGGCCTGGAAGATAGAGTAAGCGATAGAGCGCTTTTCGCCACCGGCGTCGTATTCGCTGTCTGGCGAGGAGCGAGCGGCGACTACACCCTCTTTTGCGCCCTCTTTTCCTCCTCCTGCTTGTTCATGTCCGAAGTCCCCTTGCTCTGGGCTGTGGATTTCGCTGTCGCTGTCTTCGTCGGACATCTGCACATCGCGGCACATGCGTGGAGGGCGCCAGACATTAGCGTGTGCGCGGACGCGAAGGGGAAGAGCACGAAATTTCCATAGAGACATATCGCTTTATGGACGATTGTTGCATACAAGTAACAAACAAAACATTCCTTTTCTTAGTGAGTTACGTTTCTGAGTACGGAGTTTCTGGCTGAATGTTTTCAGTCAATGCTAAATAACAGGCAGCAAGCGTCATTTGTTTCATTAGAGTATAGGAAGAGAGTTTTCGAAAAGCACGAAGTGTGGCGCGTGAATCGGTTTTCATTGAAAGCAAGGTCGGTACATTAAGGACGACGACGACGACGACGACGACGACGACAACAACAACAACAACAACAACAACAACAACAACAACAACAACAACAACAACAACAACAACAACAACAACAACAACAACAACAACAACAACAACAGCAACAACAACAACAACAACAACAACAACAACAACAACAACAACAACAACAACAACAACAACAACAACAACAACAACAACAACAACAACAACAACAACAACAACAACAACAACGACAACAACAACAACAACAACAAATTGGAGGACGCTTAAGCTTCGCCTTTAAGAGTGGAACGCGATAGCGTTATCGGCACCCATTCGCATCGCATTTTTCGTTGAGTCGGTTCCACTGCAACACAGGACGTGGGAAAGGCAGCTTACAAAGACAAAGCTTACACTGATCCCCTTAAAGACGGTTTCACTTTTAAACAGAAGTGCATTGCTGGGAAGACGTTTCTTCAGGGGCAATATAAGTCGCCTTATATTAAAATGTGAAGCCCTAGGACCTTTTTTATTACTTAATTCCTTGCTATTGCCCCGACGCGCGCGCGTGTCCAAAACGCATTAGGCAGGCCAAGTCCCAATTTGACCTGTCGAGGATGCGAGCGCCATCTGGATAAGATTTTCGCAAGTAGCATACCCGAGCGCGCCCCTGTTGGAAATGCTGGCAAAAGGGGCTTGCGTTTGAGTTTCCTCGTAGCAGAATTATGTTTTCTCGTACATTCAAATAACAGTCCGACGCCACCTTGTCTGTAGGTTGTGGCCAAGTCGTACTTTACCATTTTTCTGGCGGATTTCACTGTAAGAAATCCGATCTTTATTCACTAACACCTTGCGCCACGCGGAGGGCCTGCACGGTCAGACTGGTACGGGCTGATTTTCTCCTGCACTAACACCTTGCGCCACGCGGAAGGCCTGCTCGGTCGGGGTGATTCGGGATGATTTTCTCCGCCCCGGACGCCGACGCCGGATTTTCTGCGACTCGGGGCCCTTAACGCCCGCCCTATCGCGTTAAAACAACAGCAACAGTCAGAGGAGAAAGACCGATGCAAAATCCCCAAATGCTGCGGTGTCACACAGGTAATGTAGAGGAAATAGCAGTGTACGACGCCTCTGATTCACGTACACGTTCCAGATGAAGCCAAAGGTAGCTTGGTGCGAAGCTCGCTTTCGGCATTCTGCCAAGTGTGGCCCACAGGCAACAAACCTAGCTATTGCTGAAAATATTTCAGCTAAACATTATACAAAATTGTCCAATATGTTTATTCTCTGTGTATTTTGTCCATTTCGACGCAGAATAAACGTTGCTACAGTTATCATTATGTTTCGTCCTCAAAGGAATTATGCAAGCAAGACAGGGGGATCACAGGGAGATGAAGAAGTGCAGGCGATGAACAGCGGGCGAACAACGCAGGCATCAGCGTTGCATGTAGGCTTCCTACGCTGATGATGATGATTTATTGGCATCCCCTTTGAAACGGGGCGGCGACAAATAGTCACCTAGCCTGCTTGATTTTGAATTTGAAGTTCAATTTATTTTAATCAGTAGTACAATACATAACGGGTGATCAGGTATAACCAGGTATGCTATACATGTTCTTTATCTAGCATTTTTGCATACCTCTCCATTAATCTTTTTCATTTTTTTTCAAAAATTTACCTTTTACCACTACGTATGATTTTAAGAGATCATGTAGTATCAATCCTTTCCCTGCATTTTTTCCACCAGTACTCTAATCGTGTCTTCCTTATCTCTACGGCTGATCTGTTGAAGTTTCCTTCCACTTAAACCCAAGCGCTTCTGGGAGTCGCCCGTTACCTACGGTTCTCGCTGGGTGGATCCCGTCGCATTCCATTAGGATGTGCTGAGTGGTATCTGGATCTTTACTGCAGTATACACATGTCTCATCTAGTTCCGAATATTTGCTCCGGTATGTTTTGGTCCTTAGGCAACCGGCTCGAGGAGGCTCGAGGCTGCCGAGGAGGCGAGCGCCATCTGGATGGTGTTTTTGCAAGGACCACCGACTGGGGCGCTGCGCTGTATGAATGGTAGAAATGCTGGAAAAGGGGGTTCGACTTTCCGCGTAATAGAATTATGTTTTCTCGTATATTCAAATTACAATCCGACGCTATCATACCTGTAGGTTGTGGTTAAGTCGTATTTTACGCTTTTTCTGACGCATTTCACTTTGAGAAATTCAATTAGTTCACCGGCGCCTCTGCGCCACGCGGAGGTCCCGTTTGGTCGGCGTGGTTTGGGATGATTATCTTGACCGAACATGTCGCCGACGCCGACACCCTATTTTATGCAATACGGGGCTCTTAACGCTGTCGCCTTAAAGACAGAGGCAATAAACGCTGCAGTTAGTTCCAGCAACAATGGAGTGTTGCGTGACATCAGTTTATAATGTGTGAGCTGTCACTACTGGTTCGTATATCAAGGCGTCTCCGCCGCTTTAGGGGTGATCCTATCATATAACAGGTACCAGATTTTGCCAGCTAATAGGTGGTATCCGAGTCCACGCCCCCAGCGCCGTTTGCCCTCTGAGCAACGGAGACGGTTCTCGAAGGCTACGCTTCTGCGGGCTACATGTGCCGCCGGAAGTGATCGCGGAGATGGAAACACGTCGTGGCCGCCACGTTTTAGGCATCACCTATTCCCCGCCATAGCATGCTTGCTCTCACGGCCAGAGCTTTGATGTACTATTTTGCCATTTACAATATTCAGCCGGCACAAGATGCTGCACCGCAGACACCCGTGCCTAACCAAGCTTATTTCTGAGCTAACCGTCGGCTATCTGCCATTGGAGATTTCAGCTCTTTGAGGTAGAGGTTGCAGCACAAACTCCATGGCTGGCATCCGTCATCCCTAGCTTCCCTCACCTGACGGCCCACGTACAATAAGTTCTTTTGTTAAAGAGGACGCTTAAATTGTAATAAAGCCAATATAAGTCAAGCAATTTTACTTTATGGAGATAAAGAAATGACCGACAGGATAGATTAGGCGGGCATATATGTGCATTAAAAAGCAGTTTGCATGTGATTATGGGATATTTCAGCTGTAGCCGGTAGCCAAATATTACTTGGGTGTTCCATTTCAAAATGGACCTTACTGTCCAAAACGTTAAGCCAACTGTTTTAACAATGGGATCTCGGTGAAAACGCATATGTTTGCTTCTTGTTTCCTTTAAATCCACGAAGACAAAGTAATCCTGTTTGCTAGTTTTCTTTTAAACCGTGGAAGTGACACGTATGTTGCCATTGAAATTGAACTTTTGAACCGAAAACGTGAAATGGCCCATCGAGCTAGTATGCCGGCGTGTGTCGTCAGGAGCAGCGAAACTGCACCTAAATTTCTATAGGCTGCGACGAAAAGTCACGAGCGGGCCTCGACGAAGCAGTGCGGGCGAAACGGGACAGCTGCCACTTTAGCGCGCCAGGTGCTGCGTGAGGGGAGAGGGCATCGCTGCGACGCCACGTCATCCTCGCTCTCGGAAGCCCGTGTTACCCGCGCGTTCCTTGTACGCGCAAGCGCTAGCTCTCGTCTGCGTTCTAACTGCCCCTCGGTAATGTCAAACCAAACGCGCTCGTTTGCCCGCTAGTTCATAACCCGAAGGACCGCTCAATGGCGTTCAATTGGACTTAAATGCTTTCGCATTCACAAACCATAAGCAGTGCGTAGGTGTCCTCGGATTCCGCCTTTATCTACATATACCCTTGCCTGTAATAGACCACACATACGGTCACGGCAACGATTCTTGTTGTTGGTAAAGAAGGGATTAGCGCATTACAGTCTCACGTATTAGAGCAGCAGCATTAGACGTGCGGGGTCAGGGGGACGGGCATCGCCCCCTCCCTACCTTTCAATGACTGCCAACACAGACTTGCTGCCCAGTCGCCGGTGTGATAAGTGACTGTTCGCCCACTTCTTATTGGTATCGGGCTGTCCGATGATCACGAACGTCGAGTATCACTGTGCCGATGCTCCTAATAGCCCTGCGTGACAGTCATCGTCAACGCTTTGTGGCGCCGCAAAACGTGCGTATAGGCCGACCAAAGACCCGAGCGTATGCACACAGCAACAAAAGCTGAACGTTTGCATAAACGCAGTTGATAATGAGCGCACGCCGATCTATCCTTGTATGAGTCCTTGCGTTGTTGCACAATGTTTCACAAACCTTTTCTTCAGCACAATCGACGAAAACCGAGTTTCCAATGCACTACAGTGCTTCTGGTACGCTGCATTACGGTTACATTGCAGGAACACTAAAGAGCAAGCGCTATATAAGTTTAGAATTGTAAAGCGTTCTCTCAAAGATCTATTTTCATGCATTTGACTGAAAAAGAATTGATTGCTATATAATGAAGGATGCAAATCCCTTTCTTGAATTTCGTGCCAGAACTTCCGTGCCGGACGTCAGTGTGACGTCATGGATTTCACGTGTATTTTTCGTATTTAGGCAGTATTGGTGCAGAAAATATTTTCCATACTTGCTAGGCTGAGTCGTTCGTTCCTTTAGAACGCACTGTAATCCTTATTTACTAATAAACAATTAACTGTTGCTGCTTTCTTTCTGAAGTACCCATCATCCTGTCACAATAAGAGCGTCCTTTAGGCTATTGGAGAAGTGCAATTTACTAATGCCTACAGTCGATGCCTACAGTCGCCATATTCAACCGGTATAGCTGTACGACAACCATCTTGAGTGTATACGCATGCAGTTGCCGGTGATGGCACAGACGATCCGAGAGGCATAGGCGTGAAAGGGTCGCTGTGGCGCTTTCGCCGAGAGCTTGTGCCCGTACTGAGTTTATAGTGGCGAATAATGTGCACTGTGGAGCTCACCCTTGTTCTGAGGAGGCCGTCGTCGTCTCGGTCGGGCGCAGCGTGAAATGGCTTAGTGAGGATGATAATTGTTCTCAACTATGGAACGTACCCACTATACGTTGGATAGGTCAAGAATCGGTAAGCAGCAGGAGACATAACAACAGCGAGTGCTCTAAAGAGAGTGAGAGAGGAAGAAGTCAGGAAGAAAGATGCTGAAAGGGAAGAAGAATGCGCAATTGTACTGAATGAGTAGTCAGGCTAACTCAGTCTGAGCCATCAAAGAGATATTACAAAGCAAAAAATAAAATACCGTCGCAGTGAAGAAATCGAAGTATAAAAAACTGAAGTGGAATTAAAAGTGAATAAAGATAAACATAAAAAACTGTCGCAGTTTCACCCGAAAGCCGAAGCATCAATTGCGATGGCAAATTATAAGAGAGCTATACGGAGTAAGGATAGTAGTTTTATCAGCTGTATAAACTTGGACATGCAGCAGCATCAGCAACGCGCAGAACTGTTGTCGACGCCGTCGGCGTTTCGGGTGAAACTGTAACATTTTTTTAAGGGTACTCAAAGTCTTGACAGTGTTTTTATATAGATAGGCATTTGGTGCCGCATCTAAACTTCGCCTCCCCGCCCGTCCCCCCACGGCCTTTCGCGCGACGGAAGTCGCGTTTGCTCTATATATATGGTGATTGTAAAGGAGGAAAGAGACGCTTAATTCTGCAGCCCTTCAGGGAGCAGGGCGCAGAACGCGCGTTTGCTCTCCGCCGTGCGTTCACTCCCCGCGAAAGCGCGCGTCTCGCGCGCCCTTTCACTCGCACATACAGCACACGGCGCGCGGCGACGACTTCGTCGCCGTTGACGTCATACGGAACCTCACGGCTACGGCGACGGCGACGCCGATGGTAGAAATCCGCTTTGGAGTGTCCATATAATTGCTATCGAAATAAAATACATAAAATTAATGCTGTAACCATTTTGTTTCGCGTATGAAAACTAGGTACTGCGCAACATGTGCCTCTCTGGCTAGAGCCTAATATCGAGACCGGTAATGATAGTATGAAAAAGATACTAGTTCAATCTAGCGAAGGAAAGCTTCGAGCAACGTTCTCTTCTCTTTTGAAGACCAGCGCCAGAATCAAGAAAAGTGGACTGTTGATGAAATTTCATTCCAGATGTTCTAAATAAGGCTTGCACGGCGCAAAACCGAACTCGCTCTTGTTCTTTCCGAGAAATGGCACTCACCCTTTACGGGGGATTGGCATAAAAGGGCTTAAAGTGTGTTTCTTTTTAGTGAATAATATCATAACCAAATTAAAACTGATATTGAAGTTTAGGTGTGCATAGTTGCCAGTGAAAATTTAAAAAATGCAGACATTACTTCTTCCTCGACTATTTATTCTTCTTTCCTTACCTAAAATGTCATATAAAGCATGCACAGTCGAAGAAGAATAGATAGCAATGAATTGGCTTCTAAATCGGAGTGAGCGGCTAATATCCTGGGTACGGTCCATGTTTTGAGGCAACAACAACAACAACAACATCTTGAGGACAATAATTAGGAGAAAGTCACATGGGAATCGAGGTACTTTTCTTGAAGGGCGACGTTACGTTACCTCAATTATTTAGAGCGAGAGCTTTAAGGGCCCCGTTGCGCAGTGAGCACGGAGTCGGTGGCGTTGAGCGTGAGTTGATCGTGAGCGAAACGTGTCTACCAATCACAGAGCGGCTAGCGCCGCGTGTTTTTAGCCAATCATAGCGCGGCGTGGCGCGTTTCTAACCATCCGCGGGCAGCGGCGGCGCGGGCCTTACGGGGAAAGAAAAAAAAAACAACAACCAGAAAGCTCGCCTTCGTGCATAGCGTTCGCGGCAGGCATTTCCCGGTAAAGATTAAGCTGCGGTCAGTTGCCGGGAAGCACGAGAAGCAGTCAGGGACCCTTTAATGCTATCGCATTCTACTCTTAAAAGCAAAGCTTAGGCGCCTCCCAAGTTTTTTTTTTCTCATCGGAATTAAGTAAGGCTGAAGAAAGTGGGTAAAGAGGGCAACACGGCCGTCGCCTGGGAGCCGAAGCCACGACCTCCGCATGTTGAAATGAACTGAATTGAATTGAATCCGCGATTTGATTATCAGACACGCCGTAGTATGAGACTCCGGGTTAATTTTGACCACCAGGGGATATTTAACGTGCCCCCAATGCGCGGGACACGGACGTTTTTGTATTTCGCCCCCATCGAAATGCGGCCGCTGCGGCCGGGATTTGATCCCGCGACCTCGTGCTTAGCAGCGCCGCACCATAGCCGCTAAGCCAGCGTGGCGGGTCTCCACATGCAGTGTGCGTTGTTTTGCCAGGGAGTCTGAGCATGAGTGAGCCTGAATGAGTCCTATACAAAGTGTGAGTCCGACTCTGGGTATGACAAATCAGTTCTGCGGAAATCCCCAAAGTGCAGTGAGTTTCATGAAAGGGAAAGATTATCATCCACCTGACAATTGCACGAAGCTACATAAAAAAAAAAGAGATAACGAAAACCCACACGCGTCTTTCAGAACACTTCACAGTAGACAAAATATTCGTCCTGATCCGGTATCCTAACCCCGGGACCAATGGCTTTCCGGGGCGGTGGCTCTAACATTTGAGATAAACAGGAGGATAGCAGAACGATGCCGAATTAATCGAGAACTAACTGCATGCTCCCAAGCGCATGGAAATTCTACGCGACACATTAGCTCTGATAATGACTCTGTCAAGGAGGAGGAGATTAAGTGAAAGGATGAGAGATTGACATGAAGAGCTGGTCTCTATAGCTTGCTACTCCTCACTGAGTTACGGGGTGTAGTGGGAGATACAGGGAGAGAGAGAGAGAGAGAGAGAAAGAGGTAGGTGGCTTGCGACTCGCTCCGATTTGTCGATTAATAATCGACAACTCAGGCGCTTCTATTTATCCAATAACTCGGCCCTACCCTGCAATCTGCTGCGCTCCTGGTTAGCTCAGATGGTCGCGACTGCCCCGGAAAGCCGAAATCTGAAAGACCGCAGTCATAGCAAAGGAAGCAAGTTCCTTTTGCACCGGAGTCAACCCAGCGCCTACCGTCAGGAGTCGCTAGAATCGGAACAGTAGCGCCATCTCGTCGCAGCCGGAAATTACAACACCAAATCCCCACCATCGCGTGTGTTATGCGAGGACGCCGAACGTCAGGGTACGCGAAGTGGAACGTCTCCATAAGACAATACAATTCTTAAATAGAAAATTTTACAAATGATTCGAAAGCTTGAAGAGTGGCTGTAGGGGTCATATTTCAGTCAGTACACAAAGCATAACATTTTGCTGGAAACTTTAATTGTGCCTAGGAGTACTTTAGAGAAATATGAGCGCAAAGTGGGCCGCGAAATGCATTGCTCTTTGAGTTAAATCTTTTATGTGCTGTAGCCGCAGCCGTGGCCCAGTGGGGTGGACGCCCGGCTCGTTCGTGGGAGGTACGTGGTTCGATCCCCACGACCGGACAACCACCGATGTATAAGACGGGTATAACCTAGTACTCCTCGCCTACGAGGCGGACGCTCAAACAATTCTCCGCTGCTGCGGCTGTATACAATTGCTACAACATTTTCTTACTGTGCTGCAACCTTTTAAACAGAACAGCAGTGTATGTCACTGTAAAAGCTTTAAGTACTCATTTAGCGGAACAAGAGAAAGGCAGAGAGCTTTCGGAACTATTGCTGGCTGTCTGCAAGTCGGAAATTGCAAAATTTCACCGAAATTCATGAATTAGAAATCCGCCGTAGTGGCATAGTGGCTACGGCTTTTCGCTGCTAAGGGATCCCGGCCGCGGCGGCCGCATTTCGATGGGGGCGAAATACAAAAGCGCCCTTGTACCGTGCATTAAGTGCACGTTACAGAAACCCAAGGTGGTCAAAATTAATCCGGAGCCGTCCACTAGGGCGTATACCTCGATCATAATGAGATCGTGGTTGCGGCATGTAAAACTCCAGAATTGTTTTTTCATCATTTAAAAGAAGTCAATCGCTGAAACGTTGTTAATCAATTACCGTATTGGCGGTTATCACGCAAATTCTGATGTACGCCACCGCCGTGAAGCATGGCCAGTAAATATGACTCTCTTGCCTCGAATACCATACTTTCAATAATTTGACCCAGTCGTCGCAGGAACGTGCGGCATATTCACGACGAGACACTGTCAGTCAATGTCTAGAGCACTAGCGGTGTGTCGAAATCCAAAGAAAGCAATATCTGAGCGTAGTTACAGCGCGTGAGAGACAATGGCTTGTTCGCAGAGCCTACCGCATGAGTACGACGATCCTGATATAGACTTGAGCACCGTGCCTCGAACCCGACAGCGGCTGTAAGATTATGCTTTTTTTTTGTAGCGTAGAGCACCGCCCCACGCAATTCGATAAAGTACATATATTGTAATGGAGGTGACTGCACTGAAGTTTGACATCTTATCATCACCGACTCTTGTGCGATAATCGGAAGAAAAATCTTGAATGACTCTGAAAAGGGTGGTGCTTTATCGGCCACAGTATTATCAGACGTATAACGGCTAAGAGCACAGAAAATACCATGCTGCTGGGCAAGTTGACTGATACTTGGGGAGGACATCGTAGCGCAAAGAAGGCGAACACAATAAAACATTGTGCAGGAACCATCGACGAATATTGTCAATGTAAGACCTGACGAACGAACGAACGAACGAACGAACGAACGAACGAACGAACGAACGAACGAACGAACGAACGAACGAACGAACGAACGAACGAACGAACGAACGAACGAACGAACGAACGAACGAACGAACGAACGAACGAACGAACGAACGAACGAACGAACGAACGAACGAACGAACGAACGAACGAACGAACGAACGAACGAACGAACGAACGAACGAACGAACGAACGAACGAACGAACGAACGAACGAACGAACGAACGAACGACGAACGAACGAACGAACGAACGAACGAACGAACGAACGAACGAACGAACGAACGAACGAACGAACGAACGAACGAACGAACGAACGAAACGATACGAACGAACGAACGAAACGAACGAAACGAACGAACGATAACGAAACGAAACACGAACGAACGAACGAAAGAGACGACACGACCGATCACCGAACGAATACGAAACGAACGAACGAAACGAACGAACGAACGAACGAACGAACGAACGAACGAACGATACGAACCGAACGAAACGAACGAACGAACGATACGAAAAACGAACGACGACGAGATGATGAGAGAGTAGAGATTGACTGAGGATGAGAGGAAAGGTGAGAGAGAGAGAGAGAGAGAGAGAGAAACATATGCAAGATACGGATGTCGCGATGAATTATATGCATGCGTATTATTTTGTATGTATTTTTTCCAGTCACTAATATATAAATCGTGGCTGATCCGTCTTCTGCTCCTTGCGTTCGTCTTGTTTGCACTGCGATGCCTTCCCCAGTCTATCAGCGAATTCCTTCTTAAGAGTGAAATGGTGTCGTAACTTAGTTTAGAAGGAAACAATAAGCTTTTCTTACTGACATTTTCATAAAGGTCTTATCTTTTACATAACGCTCGTCTTAAGTCGCGTGCTCGCAGAAGAAGGCCTACGAATACTGCTCGGAGATGAAATATTCGCAAGCTGATTTCGTAATCCCCCTCTCCCTCCCCTCTCTCTCTGATTTCGTACCACTTCTAAACAAGAATAAAAAAATTCTCCTACGGATTGTGGTTTCGCGAAACTTTTCACTCTACGATATGGCATGAATTACACCGTAGGCGCTATAAATCGCAAGGTGTATACAATATTTCAGCTATCAGCTGCCAGCCATGCCCACAACTAATTCGGTGGGGTTGCCGAAACTGCGCGCGTTGTCTTGCCAAAACTACATTGTGAACTGCGAGGGCTGCTGTAGTAGAGAGGGGTCCGGACTAATGAAGA
The DNA here is from genome assembly GCF_013339745.2 of Dermacentor silvarum. Classification (NCBI taxonomy): domain Eukaryota; kingdom Metazoa; phylum Arthropoda; class Arachnida; order Ixodida; family Ixodidae; genus Dermacentor; species Dermacentor silvarum. Next base: position 38,931,087 of record NC_051157.2, read on the forward strand.
CTACCGGAGAGGAAATTCACCGGTAGTGTCTTTCAACGCGCATCAATCCTTCAACGTGCACCGAAATGTCAGCACGAGATCATGCTCACATTCCGACCTCATCGGAACGCGTCCGCCACGTCTGGAATTCTACACCACAACCTCGCGCGCAGCAGCGCAGTGCTGTAGCTACTGACTCTGAGGGTTTCTGATGCTCATACAGGAGGAGGATAAGGAGGAGGAGGAGGAGGAGGAGGGAGAACGTAGTTTTTAATGAAGAGAAAGGAGGAGAGATTGGCTGGAAGAGCGTGTTTCCAGCCTGCTACTCCTCGCAGTGGAGCAAGGGGAAAGGGCCGAGACAGAGGGCTAATACAGACGAAAAACAAAACGAATCAAAACAAAGAAACAGAGTGAACGGCTCCCGCGGATGGAATGTAAATACAGGCAGACACATCACAAGCGCTGTGTTAAGATCGCGTTACAACCGCAGACAGTCCGAGGCTTCCTTTACTGCCCTTTCGGCCTCCCGGTATGTACACATAGAGGTGCAACTTGTTTTCGCTTCATAATGCATAATGCGTACAGCACAGTGGCACCAGGGCGCGAACATGAGTGCATAGACACAACAAATGCTGGCCGAGTCAATACTCTGCCCATATAAAATAATCAATTTCACTTTCTATCTTTAAACAAGTTTTACCTTTTCCTTCGTGTACGGTAGCGAATCGGCCATTTTCTGGTTAACCTCCCTGCCTTACCTTTTTCTTTCCTCTCTCTCGGTAAACGCACCAAAGAGCCCGCTTGTCTTCGTTAAAATTGCTTTTTTTTTCTTTTTGTGGGCGGTAAAAACGGGAAAGAACCAAGAAGTTAAGTGGCGATCGTAATGAGGCATCGTATAATTGCCACCCGGCGTCCGCTGATTGAAAAGCGTGCCCGCATTTACAGTCACTACTGTACCATGTATAGCGGGAAGTTCGATGTGTTGCTCACAATATATTGTGATGACGGGTGCTCTTTCCTGCATTACAATGCCCAAACATCCCCCAGTAACTTCTGGGGACCTATTCTGGGACGATCAGTTTCGGTGATACTATCGCCTTCGCGCGACGTATAATGCTCAACCTGTCAATCAGCTCACCCGGTTTTGCTCAGCCAGCCAATAAGCGCGCAGTGAAAGTGATATCACCGAAAGCGATCGTCCGAGAGTACTGGTTTCAACGGGGATGGCAATGCGCGCGCGCGCATTTTATTACAGCTTACGGGAATGAACTGCGCTCGAGGAAGACAATCGCAATTGCGTCGCACTTGGTAGAAGCGCGGTGACAGGTACGCGATGGCGACCATTTGAATAGAATACGCAGATTAGACGGCGCACGCTTGAATATCGCTGTCACTTTCTCACGCTTTGTCGCGCTTCTACCATCTAGCTCGGATCGTCTCCTCGTTCCACTACCGCCAGAGTCGGGTTGTTTCGGCGAGAGAAGCCAACTCTCAGTCGGTTGACGACAGATAGACATAAATTTGACTAGCATGCCGCCGTTGTCGTTAAAGGGCTTCTTCGGCATATTATTGCGATAGCAATTATATGGACACTTCAACCGGATTTCTGCCGTCGGCGTCGCCGTCGCCGTGAGGTTCCGTATAGATAAAATCTTCGCCGCGCGCCGTATGCCCGAGCGGAAGCGTGCGGGGACGCGCGCTATCACGGAGAGAGAACGCACTCAATCTCCCACGCGCAAGCAAGGAAGCGGGAAGCCAGTGCCGGAGGGAGCGGGGGGGGGGGGGGGGGGGGAAGGGCACTTCTACTCTGCCAACAACCGCGCTCGTCACTCGCACCGTCTCTTATCTCCACACGGCTCTGACCTTTATGCACTGTGCATTCGCCGCTCAGTTTCTGTTGAAGCAATAGACAGCACGTACCTTCGCCCGCTGCAGCGTATGGGCTTGCTGCCAGCGTTTTGACAGTCGTTGTCTGCAGTCATTCAGTGTGATCTATTCATGTTTTTTTTTGTGCGCGCTCACACCACGCTTCTTCATTCAGTTAGTAATAGTCGGGCCACATTTTCCAACGCACGCTACACATGTAATGCTGCCCGGATCGGCAGTGCAGCGCTACAGGTGTGTCCCTTCGCACGCGCTGCCCACGGGAAGCGCTTCTCATCAACACCACCGTTTCACACGCACCTTCTCGTGGTCATCGAGTCTCTCTTCATGTCGGTCTACTTACGCCGCAGCACACCTGCTTACTTAATCAGCTCATGTTTACTACAATTCATATTGCTACCAAAGCCGCTCACCTTACTTCGTATGACATTGCTGTGCTGCTATCGCATTCATTGCTTCGCCCGTAGGGCGAAACTGTGACATTTTTTTTTCGTCTTCTTAAAGCGAAACTTTCCTAGCCTACCCTCTCGGTTATGGCGTGGGCTCTCCTCCGTGGTTGCTCAGTGGCTATGGTGTTGGACTGCTGAGCACGAGGTCGTGGGATCAAATCCCGGCCACGGCGGCCGCATTTCGATGGGGGCGAAATGCGAAAACACCCGTGTACTTAGATTTAGGTGCACGTTAAAGAGCCCCAGGTGGTCCGAATTTCCGGAGTCCCTCACTACGGCGTGCCTCATAATCAGATCGTGGTTTTACGTACATACTTAAGAGGTTACATAGTTGTGTATATGCAGAAGGAGGTCCCAAGGTTTTAATCACCGTTGGCGGGACCTCCTGTGCAAGTATAACAAGCAAAACTACAAAGTAAAAAAGCAAGCAAAAGAGAGAACATAAATATTACAAAGGAAAAATACATGTAAGTATCAATAACATTCACTGGTAGATGGGATTATTTATAGTTCAAAAATAGAAATTGTTTTAGGTTTTTCTTAAATATTTACAAACAAGTAACAGATTTTATATGGGTAAAACTCCATAATTTTTTGTTTTCGCGTAAAACCTGATGAATTCTGATTTCTGCACCCAGAGTGAGTGAGTGAGTGAGTGAGTGAGTGAGTGAGTGAGTGAGTGAGTGAGTGAGTGAGTGAGTGAGGGAAACAACTTTATTCGGTCCACAATAGACGCAGAAGAAAATTTATGAAAACCGGGTTGAACCTGATTTCTGCTCGAAGTGAGCAAGTGGTCTAGATATATCGTGTTAGTAATATTATTATTATTATTATATGAATATGGTATATACTTCGCTTTCGCTTAACACTCAAGTGAAAACTGGCATATATAGAAATGTAACATATTCAGAGCCATGCCGGCCTTGAGTGAACGAAAGCTTCTTTTTAAGTTTTTGTTTTTAGTACCTGCGTTTAAATGAATACGACAATGGTGCATTGCATCGAATTTCCCGCAAGTCGCATACATCTAAACGGCGTCAATGCGCTAGGAAGTGAATTAACGCAGCGCTGTGATGTTGCTCGGCATTGCGAACCGGTAGCTGTGGCGTTGAGACGATGTCTACCGAACTGAGTTGCGTTCAAAGAGGGCTGGCTGATTCATCAAGTTGGTATTCCATTTGTCTAGTTGGTAGTCCATTTTGTTGCAAGAGCGTACATTGGGTACCAGTAAATCAGTACGACGACAGAGGAGAACAAAAGGCAAGGAAATTCTGCCAGGGACGCTAAAATAGAAAATATGTCAACAAGGACTTGTGAGATAGGTAAAGCATCCCACCTACAGCGAAACATAGATGTGTGCAATATTTCTTGTGTTTATTTTTTGTTAGAAAAGTGAAGGATATTAAGTAATGAAATGATTGTCAAACCCTTCTCTATTTGTTGCTTTCATTGATGCAGTGTCTTTTAAGTGTGCTAATAATGCCTGTGAATGAGAATATGTAACATGATTTGCGAGTAAAGCTCTATTTGCTATTACATGTTCCTGCGTGTGATCTCGCTTGTTTAAATAGAAAGTTTGTGTCCAAAAAGAGACCATTGTTTGTGCTGATTGTTTACAACAGTTAACAGAAGAATGCCCAACTTTGGACTGCCAAAAAACAAAACCACCGATTTCTCCCAGGTTTTCAGGACAGATAAAAAAGAAATGGCTCGATTTATCTTCGGTTTTACTCTTTAAAAGTAACTGCCAATTTTTACCCCCGAATTTAAAAAAAAATATAGAACCCGAAAACGAAGGACTCTATACCTATATGTACTCGAAGTTGCCCACAAATTGACACGAAATTGGCTTCGGGAGTTGGGACGGGCTTCGTGCTTTTGGCAACGCAATGAGGCGATCTGAGTGCCGACTTTCATGAAGGATTAGACACAGCACAAGTGGTATTTGCGATAATTTTACAAAATAATTTCCACTTGTGCTGCTTCTCACTTAAATGTGAGAAGCAGCATAGAGAAACAGAAGCCTAGCAGCAGCGAACAGCCCGAGCTCTCTTGCAAATAACAGCACGCGTCGTCGTCGTCGTCTCCGAGCTGATATATCGGAAACACGAGGCACGTATGCTTCATTACATTGGCCCCGGGTGTGAAACGGAGCCATCCTGGCGACTCAGGGAGCAGACAAGATGAGGAGGTCGAAATAAGGTTTCAGCCGGCTAACATGCCCTGCCTCGCGACCTCGACAACGAAGGTCCGGCGATGGTGTGACGGGCTCAACGATATAGTTACGAAACGATAGATTAATGAAACGTACACCAGAAATAGCAACAAAGAAACATGTAAGTAAATGTTATATATATATATATATATATATATATATATATATATATATATATATCCGCAGACGGGTTTGAACCCGCGACCTTGAGCTCAGCAGCGCAACGCCATCGACTAAGCCAGCGCGGCGGGTAAGCCGTAGTCGATATGACATTCTCCCATAAGGCGCAATCGCATTTAGACTACCGTGAAACGATTTCAAATGTTATACCTGCGGCCTTCTTCCATGTATTTTCAGTCAGGAGAAGCTCAGTAACTATATTATTTGGAGAGAAGCGGTTGCGTCATTGTTCTACTTCGGTGCTCCGTAACGCGATCAGTGATACATTGTACTCGAGCACGCAATTCTTTGCCATTCTGGTTAAACAATAGGCACCGGCGCTTGGGCCATGCTGGAGCATTACCACACACCGTTAACACGAATGCCCTCAGGTGTTAACTGCTCAAGCGTGGAGAGGTTTTATTACTAGCACTCGCAGGGGGGGGGGGGGGGGGGGGGGCGCTGCAAATCGGCTGAGTCGTAAAAGTAAAACGGCAGTGGTATGCTATAAGGCATACTACATTCGTTACTGCGGCTTTTTATAGTGGAAGCTGTTTGTTCTTAATCGGAACCGACATTTACTAGGACACAAAGAGCCTCGCTTCGAAATCTTCTTTTCGAATATTGACCCAGGCAGAGCCTTATTAATTAATTAATTAATTATTGCTCCAATACCCAATGGGAATGTTGGCAGGGTTACTTAAATGCTAGCCGAACAATACAAGATAATACTATTTGAGGTGATTAACAAACGAGTGCAGTGTTGGATGTAACACTACGTCATTTGTAAGCGCGTTTCAGTTTAGTATGGTCCAGGGGAAAAAGAGCATTTTGAAAGGATGCATTTCTATCGTTGTAAAGGAAGTGATAGTTAAATCAATCCACTGACATGTAGCATATCCGCTAGAAAAAGTATGGCATAAGAAATGTCCATGAAATATTGTTATTTAATGAACTGAAACAGGAATTTCAAGTGAATTATTCGATTAATTTCTTGTACTAGTTTAAGCCAGCTCTGAATAAAAGAGAAGAGACAGAGGTATGTCTGTATAGCAACTGAAGAAAGACAGATATGCCCATACTTTGTATTATTTCAATATTAGCCATGTTAGGTTTCATTATTTATTTACCCTAAGGGCTCAGTGGAGGGCGTTTAATATAGGGGGAGAGGGGGAATAATCAAAATACAAAGGAATAAAAGGTAACAACGTAAGTACAAATGTGTAGAACAAGCCAGATGTCAAAGTAACAAGCATAAATTAGCAAAACTCAAAGGTACCAAGGCATGTACAAATATGACAGTTGTGTGCGTGTGTGTGTGTGTGTGTGTGTGTGTGTGTGTGTGTGTGCGTGTGTGTGTGTGTGTGTGTGTATGTGCGTGTGCGTGTGTGCGTGTGCGCGTGCGCGCCTTCGTACGTTTTGCGGCAGGGGAGCAACTTTTTCGGGTAAGGATGAAAATAGTGCATTGACAAACGGCTGGTTCATCATCTGTATAATTAATACTGATGAAATCACACCAATGCATAGCACTGTTTTGTCACCTAATAACCGAATTAGCGGTCTCGTTTCTTTTAGTTTTGTTAGTTATATTGACGCATGTGTTGAATCAAGGTAGTTTGCTTGTAAAAAGTATTATTATTATTATTATTATTATTATTATTATTATTATTATTATTATTTATTATTAGTACTATTATACTATTATTATTATTATTATTATTATTATTATTATTATTATTATTATTAGTAGTAGTAGTAGTAGTAGTAGTAGTCCCTCGTGTGGTACATATCTTCTATGGAGGATCGTCCAAGAATCGAGCAGCACAAACAAATTAGGACACATTTAACTGTAAAAGTGATTTAAACAGAAGTTCAGTAGCCTATACCGTCATCGTTTTGTTGCCCTCGGGTTTATAGTGGCACGTATCCGCTGTGAAAGATTTGACATGAATGAGGTGACTAAGAGAAATGTGTGAGAGGGCTTCAAATAATAATTAAGATATCAGAAAATTAACAGTGTTACCGTATTAATCCCCACTTTCATCGTCTTCGTTTTCCTGCCACTTTTCGGCATCCCTAACCTTACCACGTGTGCATACTTAACAATAATTTGTATTTATAGATCGCAAAAACTTCAAAAGCCTGCAAGTCAGACACGGTTGTCTTAAGAAATAAGCAACGATAAATATCGCGGACATAGTTGCTGGCGGGGCCTAACACGTGTCAACAGTCAGTAAGTGCTCATCGCTCCCCAACTATCTAACTGGGGAAAGACAAGGATGTTAAAAAAACAGTTAAACCTCCTTGGGGAAAGATAACAAAATGAGCGCAATAATTTTGCCCATAAAAGCGATTTTGCGTCTCTTTGTACGCAGACGCAAACACAGACAGTTTGTACACAAATGCACGCAGATGATTCATGAGGCCCGAATGCCAGGCCCCCTATGCCATTTTCTTTTTTTTTTTTTTCCTATCACGGAAGTCGATAAAGGTGGCTAGTGCTGCATATGCGCTGAAGCTGTTAACGTAAAACCAGAACGTCGATTGTCGCGCTATGAACACGTGAATTCTTTTGTTGAGTTCTGAGGAAGCAAAATCAGCCAAGTTCCGTCTCAGTGCTTCCGATGACAATCAGGTTGAATGATGACGAACATTGTTACGTTTCCGCGGAGGCCCGGCCGACCTGTCACCAAGTCTATCGCGAAGCCATTGGAGGCGTCTTCGCCGAATGCAGACGCCGGTCTTGAATCTCGCCACATGTGTTTACAGAGAGCTCCTCCGGCTACAGAGGCGCTCCCGGCGCACCCAGCGCAAGCAGCTCGCAACATGTGGCTTGTTTAGAAAAGCGACGGAGCTTCGTCCCGCGACGACGCAATCTCGTAAGACCGGTTTCCGCGCCGCGCGGCCCTTTGAAATAACAGTGCCTCCAGTGGCAGCCACAGCAGCGGGCGGTGGTTAGACGTGTTGCAGGCGCATGCGGCCGCGTCGTCGTCGTCGTCGTCTTCTCCAACTGTTGCATCTTGCCGGAGACTCGAGGAAGGCCGCTCCGAAGCGCCGGATGAACCTGTCACCGAAGGCACGTTGCACGTCGCTGTTTTATACGGGATTCCCGGTGACAAAAGCGAGCCGGCTCGGCCCTGCACGCCGCCAGAGGCACCTGTGCGCTGTCCGCACAAGCGCGCTTGTTATCGCCGGCGGCCGTGGCGGACGGATCGTAGCGCCTGCTGCTGCTGCTGCTGCTGCCGCCGATCGCGCGACGCCGCCTCGCTCCTATTCGGCTCGTGCACACCGCATCGCGCGCGGGGGCCGCGCAGCGCGCGTCACCCAAGATGTCCTTGCGGTGGCGTAGCCTGGCCTCGCGCTCGCGGCTGGGTTCCGGCCCCAGCGACGGGCCATGGGAACCCGACGAGTGCGTCAAGCTGCTAACGAGCGCCGACCTGACGCGGCTCACCATCGTCAAGCGCGAGCTGGGCCGCGCCAGCTCGGCGTGGATGACGCGCTTCCTGGAGCTGGACGGCCTGGACGCCCTGTTCAGCGCGCTGGACGCGTTCAGCGGTCACCACGAAGCGTCCTTCCAGGACGCCGTGCTGCAACTGCACTGCGTCGAGTGTCTGCGCGCCCTGATGAACGCGCGCACGGGACTGGACCACATTGTGAGGCAGCCGCGTTACACCCGCAAGTTGGCCGAAGGTGAGTTCCCCCACCGACTCGTGCATCTTCCTCGACCGCGCGCGCGCTCCTGCAAGCCTGCAGCAGGAGGTGATGGAGTGCACTGTCTTGTTTTATTTTTAAGAGTCCGCAGCCACGCGCTGTGTTCAATGCCACTATCGGTGCTCGATGACTTGCAAAGGAAAACTAAGGAGCAGACGTTACACGCTACCGAAACGGGTCTGTTTTCTCTTCGTTGTCATTTTAGCGCGCAGTCTTCGGATCCGGCCACTGGCTTGTTTTCTTGATGCAGACTGCCTGTCCTTAGCACTCGAGGATTCGCCACTCTGCAGCTGTGGGGTTGTTTACAGGGTGCTCATTACGGCTCATCAGAGACGGCGGAGGCAGCGGAACGCCCTCACGCGTGGACAGAGCACGCCCCCTGTCAAGTTTCCTTGCCTGCATTGCGACAAGCCAAACTCGGCGAGCTAAGTGGGTTAAAACGTCGCGAACGACGTCTGGTGTCGCAATTAGGCGCTAAGTTGCGAGAGCGGACAACGGGCGACTGGCGCTCTCGACCTCATCAGCTGATACCGGGGCTAGCTGAGCTGCGTCGCGCGCTGCTGCCCTCAGTGACAGCTCGGCCGGGCGCATTTTCTTTCGCTCCCTCTGAGGCAGCCGAGCGATTTACGGCGGCGCGCAGCTGCGCTCTCCGAAACACGCCGGCGCTGCGGCCAGCTGCCACAGCTGGCGGTCCACGCGGTCCGGCCCAGAGACCTTTATTTCGCGCGCGCATTCGAGCACGCGCGAGCTAGCGCGTGACGTACTCGCTGCAATAGCGAGCTCGGTTACGCGCGACGCTGCTGCTGCTTTGACACGAGCCGCGCCGCCGTTCTCGCCCGACGGGAGCGAAGTTGCGCTGTGTTGGAGAGCGAGACCGGACGTATAATTGAGCGTTTTTGTACCCCCTAATAGTGCGGCTTCTTTCACTGCGAGGGTCGTCGTTGAAGTCTCTAGATGATTGCACTAGAACGTGCTAACGGCCCCTCGTTTATCCTAAGTTTATCCGTCTCGTCGGCTCAGATCGCGGCTGTGGTGTTTCTCAGCAGAACACAAGGTCGGGTGAGCGAATCACGCGACCGCGGTGAAGATTGCACGCAGAGGTAGAAGGCGTGCCCGTCTACTGCGATTGCCTATGCCGTAATTAATCGCGACACCCTCAATACACATGTCCTTCATAGGCCCAATGCAGCCTTCATTTTAAATAATTTCCCCGTTATTTCACGTCGTAGATGTGGGAGGTAGGGTCTCCAGGTTAAATTCCGCCAATTGTTAAAAAGTTTCCTTATTTGTCTTGAGCGCTCGAGATCGGATGAGTTGGGAAAAAGCGATATTTGGGCGTGGCCGCTGGGATGACAGGCGATACTTGTGCGCAGGATCAGCGGCGACACAGACACGCGAGTCACATTTTTTTGGCCTATTACTTTGAATCCACGATCTGCTGCCAGGTTATGATTACCTTGCTCAGATGTGCGCCATGCACGGCTTCAACTTACAGCACCGCGAAAGTGCTTTGTTACAGCCTCTAACTACTTAAGAGAAACCTTTAGCAGGGTTCTTCAGAAAGTATTGAAGGACCCTGCCTTTAGCTTAGCTCAGGGTAAACTCCGATTCCGCCTATTCAAATAGATGTAAAACGCCGAAATGCTGGCATGAAACAATTAACCGCTAGACCAATTTGACTAACATTTGTTGCATGGGGAGAGAGTTATATTATAGCAACCGTAGGAAGCAGAATTTTAATTTGCGACCTCAATGTTTTTTTTTTTTTTTTTACAATGTTACCGAAAATTGGCAAGCGTCAAAAAAGTATAAACACGAAGTTTACAAATTTGTAACTCAGCACCAAAAACATATATCGCAGCTCTGTAAACTGCATCAGTTAGAGCATCTCAGGCGGACAAATCTGATATGAATTTGGAGCTTTCGTAAAGTGGTTACATGGCTTACGAGGATGTTGCTGAAGTCCTACTCTCAATATTGTGGTATATACATTTCACGGTGGAGTGTAATACATCAATTTTGCCCGCTCTGGATGTATTAGTAGGTGCAGTTTACAAAATCGTGGTATCGTTTTTAATTGCCGAGTAATAGAATTGCGAACTTGATGAGAACTGAGTTCTCGGTATAATTGTTCATCGGCTGTAAGACGTATTTGCCTCGAACGAGACACGGCATAAAAAGGAAGACACATAGACGACGACACGGGCTTTTTTTGTGTGTGTCTTATTTGTGAAAAATATGTCTTTCAGCGAACTTGATACTTGAGCTTTTGAAAGTTGCAGTTTTCAGGAACTTTAGTGAAAACATATATGGTACAAACGGAAAATATATTTCCTACAATTACTAAATTTAACTTTTCTTTTTAATTACACCAAACCTCATCAAAATCGGCCCAAGGCCCAACGTGAAACATATTTTCCCCTTTCCCACTTAGTTAGATAAGAGCTCCCGAGCAAAAGCTTCCTCCCAACTAGTTTTGCAATCTTTCTGTGTTAGGAATCAAAGTGAAGAAAAACACAAACTTTCACACTGTTAATGTAAAAACGCTTCCGACGTCCTTCGTGTGCTCTGCCGTTAAAGCTTATCGCGTCTAACTTTCATGAAAGCGCACGCGTGTTTCACATAAATATGTAAGAGATTACATGTTTGTACCTTCTACGAAATTTGGTGTGTAGGCTGTTTCATCGCCACATCAGCTCGTTCATATAACGCCTAATTTCAAAATGTGCCTGTTTTCTTATTGCGGTGCCGGCATTCCATCGACACCTACGACCTGGAAGGGGTGTTCGTCATGGGGATACATTCCAAGAAAGTTGCTTTATATATGCTAGCTACTAGAGTACACGTCATAACTATGCAGTCACGGTGGTTCTCAGCTGAGCTAGTTGTCTCATACTTTCAGGGAAATATGCAGACACTTATTTAGGCAACACCAAAGGAAGACGACACATTGCTGAACTACCAATTAATGTTTAGTGACGTTCAAATGTATATACATTTATCTTATTAACACGAAAGTGTTTTATGCCGGGGTCCACCAAGACTTCACTGACGTATTTCCGTCACGGAAATACGTCATAGAACATAATACAAAGAAAGAAACCAGAAGAAAAAGTTCCACAAACATGCAAAATTTGGAAATCGAACCCACGACCTCTCGGTCCGCGACGATAGATCGCCGAGCGTTTAACCCATTGCGCCACAAACGCATTTGCAGAGAGCTACACAGACGCGCCTTATATATCTAACACTCCTCCGTGTACCGGCGCTCTTGCTCGGGGCGGTGCCGCCGCCTACGAGCAGAAAAGAGAAGTACTGCATTATGACACTAACGCGCACCGACAGTGAACGCTTCGGTGGTCTCAGCACTACGACGCCTCGATGCCAGCATTCGAAGGGACGCTGGCATCAAGAAGCACTACCAACGCCACCTAGGTGGCGTTCACCGTACTCAGCACAGCGGAGCGTGGCCTCCGCAATTAGCTCTGAAAATGTTTCTGAAGTTGATCGCGGAGGCTGCAATTACGACGCGCTGTACGCGCTGATTTGACTCGGTGACGATTCAGTTACGTGCTTTGTCTTGCGCGTTGTATTAGTGTGTCAGTTACGTGCTTCGTCTTTCGCGTTGTGCTAGCGTGTGCAGCGTAGTGCAGCTTCCATATGCACGACGGTTGCTCATGGTCATCGACGTTGGTAGTCGTGATGGAGGAGACGTGCCACCAGGCGTCAGCGTGGGTGCATCAACGCCTAAGGGCGCTTTAGCCACAAAACACCAATAGACATTATATATCAATGTGCAATAAGCATTACACTACTTCTGTGAAGACACGTTTCACTTTCGTGTTCTATACCGATTCCTATATAAGAGGGATCAACCACATTTTTTTTATTCAGCTGCACCAAATTTTAAAAAATTGCCTGTGGCAGATAGCACAATTCTATCCCCTTGATCTCAATTACTCGATGAGGCAGCCATTACGAGAAATCAAAATACTTATTTCACTAATTGACATGGTTACGCTAATTAACGTTTTAATTAATTACTTTCCGGTGCATATTTCAGCCTACGAATTGTAGCTAGTGAGTATGCAAGGCATATCGACTTAGAACAAATTCTCAGGACTACGCCAGTTTTGAGACATTCATTTTTAATGTGTCCGACGAAATGCGTTGGCGTTCAGTTATTTTTGTGCGTCAATGCACAGCGTTTTTATTAAAGAAGTAAGTCTAACAACAATACATTTTTTTTCAGTAAGTTTGACGGCGCAGATATCGAAACCGGTGCCATCCTCAGAATTCGTTCCAAGTCGATATGCCTTGCATACCCACTAGTTACATTTCGTAGATTGAAAGATGTGCCGTAAAGCAATTAGTTTAAAAGTTAATCAGCTTAATTATCTTTACTATTCAGTTAGGGATTTTGATTTCACGTAGAAGCAATGGTCGCCCCATCGGGATCATGGGTTAGAATTGTGCTGTCTGCCACATGGAATTTAAAGAATTTAGTGTAGCAAAAAAAAAAAAAACACCCTATATGAGACTTATGACGAAAACGCATACCCAAAATTTGCGCAGAAGCTCCACCGGAGTTATCTAAGTATGCGTAAGCATTGCGCCACTTGCTCATCTCTACGCAGCGCGGTGTCATTGTCAATCTTATCAAACTTGTTCCGACCAGCATAAACACTTATCAAGCTTTAGCGGTCGTTATCAACCTTATCGGACTACATCCGACCCTTATCAACCCTTATAGGTCGTTATCAACCTGCGAAAGTTGATGTCCAGTGAAGCTGTTGCAAAACCATCACAACTATTGAGGGGGATATGCAATTCATTATTGGTGGTTCGGATGGTTGTTTTGAGCTTGTTCTTTATTGAAACGTATGGTGTTCTGTGTGTTATATGGGTGATTTCAATGAATGTATGCACTGTTCGCTTCACTTTGCTGAACGCTTGTAGCCTCAGCCTTACGGGGGTATGAGCCATTGCATTCGTCTTACGTGACGGACGGACATGTGTTTCGTTGGACAGGCATAGAAATGCATACGCATTTAAATATATGCGGATACATGTGTCCACATTCGCTGTTGTCCAATCTTGCTGTGAATATAATTTTCTTACCTCTTTGTCAGGGGCGGAGCGCTGACACATATTTTACCGTTTTCCTCGATGGTGAAGGCTAGTAGTATCTCTCGTGCCACTTTATCGCTGTTTTTATATGTGACATTTGTACCAGTGAACTATAATACGGGCTGCATACACATTGCTTGCAGTGTAATGACAGATGGTCCGCATGCGGTACTTGCAGGTATACTTGCACTGATAACGTCACTATAGAAACACACGGACAAAACGAATGATGACTCGACGTACATAAGCGCAATTGACCGAAATGTGTGCACATCGTTCTCGTTCGTCTTGTCAGTGTGGCTATAGTAACATTGACCGCGCCAATGCATGTATAGTTCTTCAACGAAAGAGCGTGAGAGGCAAGAAGACGTATACACATACGTAAACTCGCATTTCCGGCGCATACACTTGGGAACCTTAAACGAGTATACCGATAGGACATCTTGTACTTTGTTTGTTTGTTCATTCATCTTCTTTTACTTTAAATGTAGCCCCAAGCCCTCTAAATCCTACAAAACATACCAGTAGGTGTCAGAGCGCCGTAAATGATTCGCTATACTACTTGTTTTTTCGATTCAGTTTCGGTTTTGAGATCTAGGTGGTGTATTCGCGATGACGTCATTATACACCGGATCACTCCGTTCCTACGACCGCTGCGGCTGTTACGCGCCGCCACAAGCGCGCGCAGTATTCGTGTTTAGTTTGCCACGAGCAACGTCATCATCCGTAGCCTCATTGCCACACGACGTCATCCTGGTATGGTCCGTGTCACGACGTCACGATCACGCTGATGACGCCAGGTTTGGCATTGTCAGAAGAACTTTATCATCAAATTAAACTACCTTGTAACTGTTCTCCAAGCTACATACTTCTTTTTCGAGCAGCTTGCTCCCGCTGCACGGATGTGTATTAAATAGAATCGGGGAGGATCTCCTCGTGTAGAAATTGCATTAGTGAATGAATTAGTGAATTTTCGTTTATGAGCAAACGCCTGTAACTGCCTGCTAGATCTGTTCGCACTTCAACCTTCATACTTTCTAAGAGGTATTCCTTTACGTGCCAGAAAAAAAAATTCTGGAGATTCACGTGCCAGAACCACGACCTGATTATGAGGGATGCCGTAGTGGGGAACTCCAGGTTAATTTTGACCACCCAGGGTTCTTTAACGGACACCTAAATCTAAGCACGCGAGCGTTTTTGCATTTCGCTCTCATCGAAATGGGGCCGCAGCAGCCGGAACCGAACCCCCGACTTCGAACGATGGGTTTACGTGCTGGAAGCATGTGGTAGATTTTCAGTTACTTCGAAAACATGCCAGCAATGCTTCAAAGGCGCGGTTTGCAATTGCCTTGCTCGCCACTTTTAGTGAGCTTTGAAAGCGAGTCGGTTCTCTCCTGAGCAATGACACTGCCCAGCTCTCTCCCCACTGTAATCGTCCAAGAGGGCCCCAGTACCGCATACCAGTGTCGTCTTGAAGCCATAACGCACCGTATACTAGCCGTTAAAGCATGGATGCTTATTTTTACACCTCTCTGCGACGAGGGCTTTACTGCTTGCTGGGGACACAAAGATGCATGTTTGAGGGCTCCCACCGCGGTTGCTTGGAGACCGCGGCGTTGTGAGGCTAAGAACGAGGTCACGTATGGTTTAGACTGCCGGACACATTCACATGTACGCGGAGTGCAAGGGGGCCCGCGCGCTGACTAAGGTTGTTTGTGTTAACGAAAGACAGAACAAAGAAACCCTTATGAAAAAAAAAAAAGCAACTCCTATGAAGTTTCCGGTGGCGTGCATGGGTTAAATGTTTGTCTAACTCTTCAGCAGGCAAGCTGTTGCAGGTGGCTTCTCAGTGGGCAGGAGTTCCTGTTAGGAAAGTCCAATCGCAGTGGTCAATATTAATCCTGAGGTTAAAATAGCTACTCCCGCGGCAGCGTTTCTCGAAGCCAAGGTGTAGTTTTGGGACGTAACTCGAATGAATGAATGAATGAATGAATGAATGAATGAATGAACGAAATTCATCGATACATCGGTTAAATTGTTTCCACAACACTGACGGCGGCGTTCCGTCTGGTAGGGCTCATCTTCCTCTTATGTGTTGAATTCGAGCGACTCTTCTGAATGGAAGCCACCTGCCTCTTAATCCGGGCATTTACTTGCTATGCTCGCTTATGTACCGTAAATGGCGTAAGGGAAGGACTCCATAAGTTCGTGATTTCGCATACTACAATGCGCCATGAAGTTCACAAATTGTCGTTATGTCCATGACACGTACTTGTTCGCATTCACTTCAATTTCGTGTGTTCGCTTTCCCGCTGGTGCACGGTCTAATAAATTACCCGAACAAATAGAAAAGAAAACAAGAAAAAGAAATGCGCACGCACGCCGCACGCACACGCGCTCACAGGCACGTGCACGTACACGCACACACGCACACGCACAAGAAAACAGCTTGCATAGCGCTGAGTTCGGCACATTGTATTCGCAGCAACGACATATATCTGCCTTGAATGAGATCGCATGTACAGCGTAGTGTACGCTAGTGCCCTTTAAAAAAACAAGTTGCATTGCAGTAGCTTGCACACCTGCTGTTACGCGTTTGCTCAACAAGGCTTCAAGGGCAGTAGCAGCTGCCATAAGCGTACTGCATCACTGGAAAGACGCGCGGATGTTTTCAACGCGTCACTGGCATGGAGGACATCCGGAAGTCCCCCGGTGGTCCGCACTCACGAGGAGAACGCCCCACCGATTTCCTATCGCCCGAGTCTGAGCGCACATACCCAATTACGCGACACTATATACCGTAATACAAGCATGATGCCGAGTTGCATCCGTTCACTTACAGCATAGCTCATGCGCGCACAGGTAACTGTTGGTACCAAAAAAAAAAAAAAAAAGAGGAGGAAATCGTGACCGGTGGTGAGTGTTACGACATTGCTGATCCATCTCTGCTGGCAGCCAAGAACGTTTTGCCGCGAGTAAAACGATTTGGTCGGCGCACGCGTTGGTTGCTGGAAGCTGAAGGAAACTAACGTTCTGAGGAAACGTCGGTTTAAGAGTCACGCGAGTACCTATACCTACCTCTTAACTATAGGGTGTGTACTTGGACTAGTTTGCGTATTGTGACGTTGTAAAATCACTAAGGGGAAGTGAATAAGATGAAACAAGGGACAAATGCGAACGTTTGCGTCTGATTCTGTGTTTTAAGAAAAGCTTTATCGCGAACTCCGCTTCCCATTGTTTGTTCTGGCTCTATCTGCTCCTGTAATACTGTAGGTCTGATGCCTCTGTTCCTGGGTTCTGTCATTGAAATGTTTTCTGCGCCATACTTCGATATGAAACTTATCATGTGTATGTTACAACGCCTAGACATCTGAATTCACCTCGTCTTTGTTCGCTTTGATAAGCATGTGAGTCATTGTCAATTCCATATTGTGGATATATATAGAGTATGCCATGAACCTTCAGGTACAACAATGACAACAACAAACCTTTTAGAGAAAAATGCTAAGATAGTTCTCTTTCGGACCATCTATCCCAAAATCCCTAGCACTACTCAGGAAAGAAAGGGAAAAAAGGAAAACAAGATCAAAATAACAACAAACTGCACAAACTATAACACACGTCCCAAACACTAGTTGTGTGACCACGGGCACCAGTAACAGAAGCAACGTATAGTTATTCAGTACAGTCACTCACATTGGGAGCATCCCACACAACTCTTATCAAATATAAGTCAGATCCAAACTTGTCCATAAACTTAATAAGCGGATTGCATAACACGGAACTCGCACTAAACCAACACGAAACGGTTACTTGGAGGTAGTCTAGTCCATGAAATCGTTATCCAATAAAAAGTCGCCAAGGGCGCTGACGCATGCCTCTGCTTATCAGGTCACGAACACGGCGTCTCACAGATAGAGGGCGTCCGTCAAGAACTTTCAAGTGGTTACGCAAGTGAACACGCTGCTTGTCAGATCGGTGGTATTCTATGAGAATTCGTCACTCTTGTTCCATTGATGACGTATAATGAAATCACTAAGCATTATTATCTGTCAAGACGGGTATTCCCCCTCCCGCACCCTGCCTTATGCAGGGCGCGGGCGGTGACCCTTCGACTTTTACAAGCTCGTGCGTATCCTAACCTTGCGGTTCTTCACGCTATATACCCTGAAAGGTATCCCAGTGCGGACTGCCCTGCCTGTGGACTAACGGCAACATTTAACCATGTGTTGTGGGAGTGTGAAGCCATCGGCTCCGCCTTCAGCGAGGATAGGTGGGCTGCGCTTTTGGGCAGCTCCGAACTCAACGACCAAACCCTGGCCGTCCAGAGTGCCCGCGATCGGGCCGTCAAGCTCGGCTGGCCGGTCCCTACGTGGGACTAGCCGGGTGGCGCGGGGTGTCCCCTGCGTCTTCTCTGGACCTCAATAAAGTTATTTCACTCACTCACTCTTGTTTCCGTCCACTTAGCGCACTTTCAGCGTGACTTCTTTTTTCTTTACTCGCTTGTGCGGCTGTTTCCGCTGTCACTGCGCAGGGTGTTTGTGTGAAGTTGACGAAAGCGAAGCAGGCCGGCTTGATGAGTTCAGCCAGTCGGCCTGAACAATGATCAGATATATAGACCTGGTCAATCCGTACGTATGCATGAGGCTATAGGTTGACTCAGCTTGACTACCTTAGAAAGGTTGTCTACCCTGACGGAAATGAAATGACGACCTTGGAGCTATGAATCGATATACTTAACACTTGATACATGAAAAAAAAAAAAGTGAGAAAGAGAGAGCGATAATTAGGCGGGAAAGAAAAGGGAATGGAAATTTTTGTACGGATTGCCCGAAGTAGTAGTTTTAGCAATATTAAAAAAAAAAGTAATGCAACTCAGTAGCAAATGGGTGGATACAACAGGAGACGTTGGCGTGAGCATCCGCATGGTTTTTATTGTACCGGATGTCAATGACCTACTGCGCTTGTTGAAGAACATCCTGGAAGAGTTATATGGCGTCAACTGGAAGGAATTACCAAGACGCAACCGGAGAGTATACGATGTGAACAGGAGGGAACACCTGGGATCACCGAGTTTATGTCAACGCTCACGGGTCGGGCGGTCTCGGCCCGTCTTGTGGCTAGACTCATTCGCATTAGGTTTATGAAAAGAAACCCAGAGTCACTGAAATGCAGCTGCGTTCACTGCACACATGCACAAGTACACACGCGTGCACAGAGGCAGACAGACAGAAAGGAAGACAGTGGTCACACGCCTTTTCACGTGAGCCCATTCCGAGCCCCCTCCGAAAAAAAAACAACAACAGTATTTTCAAGTAGTAAGCAGATGCGAACGCCGAATTTGCGAAAAATGAAAAATAAAAAAAATAAAAAAAATAAAAAGGAGACGCCGGCGGGGCCAATTATTGCATGTTATTAACGTTCAGCTTTGATTAGTGGCTTAGCCGACGTGCCTACGTATCTCTCTTCGCGACCAAAGTGCAACGCGCCTCCCATATTCTTCGTTTACTTATGTTCATTGTTTTGCGTGGACAAAGCCTTCAGTGCAAAAGCCCGTCGACGAGACTCTCAGCTTGAGCGGCAACCAAGTGCATACAATAGATAGCTCATCTTGCTGGACAAGCAATGAGTGCGCACGTGGTTGCTTTCTCGTCTTCCATTGTTTGCTCATCGTGCACATAGTGCGGAATGAGCGAGAAGGAGGAAACGCATTTCCGCTGCGCTAAAATATGTGAAGCGATGAAATATGCATTCGTTGATCGGAAAGCTAAGCTGGGTTGCTGGCCGCTGTTGCCTATTGGCTGCGACCAAGTGGGAAAGTTGGCTACTAAAGAGGCTATTTGGCTATCCCAAAGTCATAACTAGTAAGGTTAACAAAGAAAGATAATAATAAGGGAACGAACTAAGCAAAGATTTATAGAAAGATTTAGAAAAACGGGGACGAAATAACCATTCAGTCACATCATTAAATCTGTAGAAGTAAATCGTAAAATTGTAAATTGTAAAAGCATTAAAAGTAATTAACTAAGTTAATTAGTAATTTTTTGTTAATTAGTTGAATATGTGTTTCGATTTCTCGTGCTACTAATGTCGGTCTCATCGAATAACCCAGCTCAATGATAAGAATTATGCTACCTGCCACAGGCGGCTTATAAAACTTTCGTAAAACTTAAAAAATGAACACCCTGCATAATAAGAGAATAAACATGACGTACGTGGAAACAGGTTTCTTTTTTTACTGTCAAACATTTCGGCTGGTGGGCCAGCCTTCGTCACACTGACAAAGGCTGGCCCGCCAGCCGAAACTTCTGACAGTAAAAAATGAACGCGTTTCCACGTATGCCGTGTTGTCAATTTCTCAGTAATGGTCGTAGATTGCCATTGCGTACTAGTATTTGGTTCAGTGTAACATAATATTCCGTATAAGTAAAAATACCGTTTCGTAAAGAGTGTTATAAAGAGAACTTCATTTTGGGATCTTCAAGGAGCCGGGGCACGCCGATGAGTCCCACGATAAGCAGCACGACTCGCTCGGAGTGACCAAACGGGTCAGATAAGATTTCCAGGCCCCTTGGAGATAGCTTGGCTTTTATAGCACAAAAATCGGTTCGCTGCCCTCTTGCGGAAGCGTATCTTCAGAATGTGTGTGTACTGCACTCCACGGTGACATATGATCGCACATTCCCACTTGAAGCTTATACTGCCGGGCATGGCCACGTGACGCACAATTGGACGGACCCTCGCAGAGAGCCGCGTGATCCTTTGGAAAGCTTCCAGTAAGCATTGAGCAAAAAGAAAAAAAAAAAGAAAAAAAAAGAGGAAAAACTGCTGCCATTGCAGGAATGAACGTCTCGTAAAGATAATGTGAACTAATGAAATGCGTTATTGGAAAGTGGAACATTCTCAATTTCTCAGCAATGGTTGTAGATTGGCATTGCGTACTGTCCGATTTGATTTAGGTTAGGTTTTGTCAGATTCACTCGCAACCGTGCTGTCGCCATGGTTGTGAGTGGCACTGGTTAATCCTTCGAGGGATATAGGGCTATAGTTTATGTGCAGTCGCCTTCAGACTTAACCCGAACAATGAAGACACTTCAATAGCGGCTTCACTTTACAAACACGGGATATATATCCTATAGAAGCAAGACGGAGGAACAGCCGGCTGCCATCGCACGTGTCGTGCGGAGGTTGTGGGTGCGGCTCCCACCGCTGACACGTTGTCCTTTCTTCCACTTTCGTTTCCATTTTTCTTTATTAAGAATATGCAGCTCAACGTAAATTTCACCTTCTTTCGTACTGAACTCTACATCATGTTCTACAACGGTATCTGCAACTTAACGTTACTCGGTTTTCCTGAATTGTTTCCATTTACAGTAGTGGACAAAAAAAAAGATGTGGTATTTTTCATTCAGGGCTCCCAACTAAACTCCTCACAATGTTGCTGCTGCGTTAGGCCCGACCGCTAGCCTAGGGCAATATTCTCTTGAACGCGCACTGCCATTTTACGCTATTCACACCTCATAACCCACCCACCGCAAACACAAATTGCGAATTCCAAGAATGTATCACGAGGAAACCGTATGCATCAGCCAGTATGTCAAAAACGCAAGTGTGCGCCGGTGAGAGAAGTTTTAATGATAGGCGGAGAGGTTAGCCGAGGAATAGCCTTGGCATGCTACTTCATACACTAGCACACAAACTAAGAAAAAAAAAATAAATAAAACGCAGCAGGTGAGCACCATGAAATGAACAAAGTTGAAATTGGAGCTTTAATTATGGCACCGTAGACAAACAAAATGTTATCCACTTCTGAACCTTTCACTACACCAAATGCATGGATAAGATTTTGTTTATCTACGGTGCACTAAAGCTCCACTTTTCACTTTGTTCATCTACATTTCGTGTTCGCAGGTGGTATTCCTCCTAAGGACTTGTCAAGCACAATGCTGCTTAGCTTTCATTATCTGACGAGAACCGGCGTGTTCAGCAGTTAGGACAGGACTGACTGCCAAGGGAACGTATCGAATGGCTGACTTTAAATGAATGAATGAATGAATTTAACGTCACGAAGCAACAAAAGGGGCACGAGAGACGCAGTAGCAGAGGGCCCCATTTAATTTTGACCTGCTGGGTGTTCTTGAACGTAAGCCCAAAATTCAGTGCACGAGCGTTATTTGCATTCCGTCCCTTTATGTATGCAGTCGTCGCGGCTGACATTCGAACCCGTGATTTCAGGCTCAGCAACATAACTTAATAGCCACCGAGTCGCTGCAGATGGTGCTGTTAGGTGAAGGTAAAGGCAACGACAGCAGTTTACCGCGGGAGCGCACATGCAGAAATTGGCTCAGGCTTGAACCCCGTGGGCCATAATCTCTTGTGATAATTGTTATTAAGGCGAAAGCCTTAAATGGTGAGATGGTTAGATGGTCTAAAGTTTGACCGCCCGGAAAATTCAATGTCACCAAAATTGATGGTCCAACTCATGACCTTTGGTGGGAGTCGAACCCACGACCTCTGGTGTTAATTAAGGCAAAGTTAATTAAGGCACTCGAACTCATGACCTTTGGTTGGAGAAAACAATAGGAAGTAACGACGCATGCGAGTGAGAATGTCAAGTAATTTAATGAATGTCTCGAGAGCGCGCAGGCTTTCGCCTTTATCCTCTTTAGCGTACGCTAAAGTGACTGTCAACTTTTTGCTTTTCCGATTCTTGTTCCCCATGTTTTGTCGCGTCTGAGGAAATGAAATAACTGATTGGAGCGCTTATTAAGTGCGTATCCCTTCTCCCTGTTCCAGCGTTGGCCAGTCCCAACCGCGTGGTGCGCAAGCAGGTGCTCGAGCTCCTGTCGGCCGTGTGCGTGTACGCGCCGGGCGGCCAGGCTCTGGCGCTGGACGCGCTCGACCACCTGCGCGCCTCCACGGGCAGGGAGCACCGGTTCAGCGTGCTCGTCGACGAGCTGTCGCACCCCGAGGTGCTGCCTTACGCCGCCACCGTACTCGCCTTCATCAACTGCGTGCTCATCAGCACCGACGAGTTCCGCGAGCGGCTGCGCCTGCGCAACCAGCTTCTTGGTGAGTATATACGCTCTCAACAGCAACACGGGTTATCTTCGACCGACCACTGTCTTTGACACTACAATTTCAATCCGATATAACGCGCACCAGTTCTAGCTTACTCGGAGCACGTTTCGTCAATAATAAGCAAATACATTATTCTATATAGTATACGCGAAGAGAACACCGCGCCATTGCGCCTGCGCCGAACCGTTTCCGAGATGTCTGCGCAACCACAGTGGCGAAGTGCCCGTTCGGTGTATTGCACCGGTGCGACGTTTCTGGCCTGCTATGACTCCCCAGTCACGGGGACGAGCGACTGTGTCGGGCTCACCGGAGGGCTAAGGGGTTTCCGCAGTGATATATTGACGAAACTACTATTTCAGTGAGGCGTTCCGCGGTACTAAAGCCGTACAATGCAAGTACATCTAGATACAACGTATTATGACTGCTCAAAGCATCCTAAGAGATATCATAACTATATAGCGCAGTTTCCGGCGACGCACCCTATAGAAGTTTCATTTGAACTTGGCGTCCGTCTAGTTCTCGTATACAAGCCACTCTGCTTTCTATAGGACTATAATATATGGAGTGTGGCCATCTTTGTTCACTGTCGGCGTACAATGAAATACGATGCTGCAAAACGCAAGCCTGAGACGGTAGCAGTGGAATACAAGGTAACCGCTTTGCAGACGCCACGTCTTGGACAGTGTCGTTCAGTTTCTTTGATTCTTTCTCATCATAACCTTCACTGCTCCTCCTCTTTTATAAAATCATTGCAGCCTATGGGTCGCTTTCGCCTTTCTATACGCTGTTGCTAAGAGATAAACAGACACTGCTCGGAATGAAGCGCCGCATATTCACGCAAACTGTCGTCCTCGCGTCAGTGAATGCCACGCAGCCTTGTCTGTCAGAAGTTGTTTGATACGAAAGCACAACGGCTTTAACGCGTCCCTTTCGAAATTCACTTTTCCCGCGCATCTGTGTTTTGCCTTCCCGATTCAGTTATTGCGGCACCGCCTTGTTTTTTTTTGTTTTGTTTTCTTTTCGTCGTGGCGTCACATGTTGGCGAAGCCACGCATGCCGCGGCTCTGCGAGCACTGACGCGCATCAATTGTCGGATTGTTTGCAAGCTGTAGTCGAGATAGCGCACTTTTGGAATGCTGTATGCACGGCGCTCGAATGCCTCGTGAGGCCGCTCGCTTGAACGACGGCCCAACTTCTGTCACAGCCAACCAACTGGACGCGCCATATGTCTACTTTCCGAGCTGCGGCGGCAAGTGCAATAGCAAAAAAAAAAAAAAAAAAAAAAAAAAAAAAAAAAACTACAGGAAGGAAAAAAAAAAGTGTCATTCCAGGGATCATGCGCATCCGTGCCCAAGTGCATACGTCTAAGCATTCTGTGTTGTGTACCTCGCCTGTAAGAGGGCTGTGCCGTAAAGGCTTTTCGAAAACACGATACGATTGTTACGTTTATAGGAAGACTATACGACTGTCGGGCGAGAAGCGTTGCGGAAACGTGATGAGACTATCGCAGCTGGTCTATGGGCCCCTCTTTTTCGCGCTCAGGGCTGGGCTTCCTGGAGTTGGTGGAACCGCTGCGTCGTTCCGGCGACGACGAGTTGTTCATTCAGTGCCACGTGTTCGAGACGACCCGCGAGGCGGACGACGAGCACGCGCTCAGCCTCGGACTCACGGCCTCCGGAAACCACTACGAAGCCTTCGCTGCCGTCATGAACAAGGTGAGACGGTATGCTCTTCCTGGGAGCTCTCTGGCGGGACTGCGTGCGCAAGGTGAATCTACATGACAAGCGCAATCGAGTTTGTATGTTGCTAAGGAGCGTGTTAAATCATGGTTTCCAATTTGGCTGAGTTAGTTGCTGTTAACTTTAGACGATCGAGACAGCCAATCACAGAGATGAACGGTATGGACGGGGAATGGAGGAAAGGAAGGGTAGAAGGTGAAGGGGGGGCATGGCGTGGTGTTTTTTTTTTTTTTTTTATACGGCCCGGATGCTTATGGCTAGGGTTCCGTGTTGTTTTTCTCTGCGTCAACAAAAACTCAGGTCCCGAATTTGATGCAAAAAATCCTTTGATTCTATGCAAAAGCTTATACGTCTCATCACTTGGATATGCATATTGTGAGTAGATCAGTTATCAATAGACACCATTTTCAAGATCAGTAGACTCTCAGGTAGATCATAAAGGTTTCTCAAAGATTTGCCGCTGTGCGACTCGTGTCGGCCACGTCTACGTTCGCACCGCCCTCTCTTTGTCGTTGTTCCAAGCGCTTGCGTATCTAGTTTCCTTCCGCTCTCCCGTGGTGACGGGGCCGTCGAAACGTCACGCATGTCTAGTTTCCTCCGGCTCCTCGTCGCGGCGGTCCCGTCGTCCACGCGAATGTATATAAAAACAAGAAAGACAAGTTGCCATTCTCAATTTTGAATTTAACTTCTCTTCTGTCGTCGTAATGGGCAAGCCGCGTATAGTCCGCACTCCCGAGGAGCAACGCGCCTACGTACTAAAGAGCTTCGCTGGTCATCCACCTTCACAGAGTGGAATGGCTCATGATTTTTTCTTCTTCTGTGTTCGGTTGCATTCCTTTGAAGATTTGTAAGAAGCAGCGCTGAGTTGCGGTAATGCATCCGTGTTATCACACAATTTTTTTTTTAAACGAGTGAATGTGCTGTTTCTACAGGCGACGCTAACCATGCAACCTCCACATGCCTGATGTGGCTAGTAGATTGTTTGATTCGCCTATAAAAGTTATAGTAAAAACAAATCTGCGTCTCCCTAAAATTGCAACAAAAAAGTTAGTCGGTACTTAATGGGCACGGTAACATTTAAAAAATGGCCTATAACTCCATTCTTTGCTACGTTTGATTTTCGGCAGTACACTTTCGACCATCCCCCCCCCCCCCCCCCCTCACCCGGTGGTTTGACTAAGTCCGGTCACGTGATAGCATTGCAGACGCCGTGATTGTGTAAGTTTGACATTGTAAACAGCGCGCAAAGGGAAGAGGACAACTCATAATAATAATAATAAAAAACACACAAGACAAGCGCAATCGATCACTTGAAAGTTTGCACAGAAAAAAAAAAAGTGCTGTATGAATGCGGCCGCAAGTCAAGAAAATACCTTAAGGTACTAATATGAACTGAAAAAAAAAAAAACACGAACCATCAATGAACGCCGTTTCCTCTTTTGACAGCATTATCGAAGCAAGGCTGATGCACATGCCCTGAATAAACTTTCAGTTGTTAGACAGCGCTCGTCCTTTGTGTCATTCTTGATGGTACATTCGACCAGCTAGAGCGCTCTCGCAGTGCGGTTTCCATTCGGTTGTTCGAACGCTTGGAACACATTCGCTGGTTCATTCAGAGTGACGTGTTCTAGCTTAGAGCGCTCGGAGGCGCTCTCACCTGCGAGCTGGAAGCGCGACCGAGCTCCTAAAGCAACTCGATCACGTGGCTACTCTGATTGCTTTGGGAGCAGCTGTGAACGTTCGGCTGGGATGGACTTTCTGTGGCTCCAATCGTGATTGGACTGCGAACGGAGTTAGAGCACGGTAGGAACCAGTCGAATGTACCATTAGTCGTCCATGTCCATTTGCGCGTTACATGACAATGCATCACTTCCAACTTGCCCGCGTCACAATCATTCTGTAGGGAGTTTTGTCACTCTGTTAGGAGTTTTGCATCGTTAGTATATCTACCACAGCCTCCGACCTTTACGGACCCAGCGAGTTGCAAAGCTGCAGCGCGTATATTGAACTTGGACCCGTTTACCGACTCTGCGAAATCATCCGCCTAAAAGTAGGCAGACAAGGCCTTCTACACGATTTATATGCAACGGGTGTGTCGAGCTCATAAAGGCAGCTTTCAACTCGGCAGCTTCGAAAATCGAAAGCTCGATATCGGGAAAATAGAGAACAAACAACATTACGTAACATTCCTGCGCAAACCCAATCCCAGCACCTGTCGCTCGTGAACAAGCGGACCAGCTGGACAGTGACACGACGTGTGACGCTGCGTGTGTTTTCCGTACTTCTGTAAAGTCGTTCAGTGCCACAGACGAAGTATTCTCATACATCAATCACATGTCAGTGAGGTACCGGCACGTGCAGGGAGAAGCGCGATTGAAGATTACATCGTGAGGACAATTTTCGAGGCCTTCAGCTGCACGGATTACAACCCGGTGAACGAAATACCAGGATGGGGAGCCACCAATAGGGATAGGACTTAACGATACTCTGTAAACTACCTTGAGTTCGCGTGCTAGTGCGTTGCACGTTTGTGTTTTTTGTTAATTTCTGCCCCTCTTTGTTTCATCCCTCATCATAAATTACGCCTGGAGGAACATTCAAAACCTGTATCTAGGTTAACTTCTTCAGTTATTGAACTTTATCTCACTTTCAAGCCTATAAAAGCGAGCCGTAAGCAGAGCGTGGGAACGCGAGCGTGTACGGATAAGGAAATAAAATCTCTAAGAGGGCGAAACGGCCATGCAGTGGAGAGGTGGGCGGTAATGTCATGTCATCCAAGTGTGCGCGTAAAACGAAACCCATTTTTTCCAGCATGTGCACGATAACGTAGTCCATTAAGCATACATCCTGGATCCTTCAGGCCCCTTTGGGTTAGAAGGTCGGCGGTTACAAACATGTCGTGGCTGCTGACGCCCACCGGCGGAAATGTCCTTAACGCATAATTCAAGTCTGCAGTTGGTTACCTGGAAACCATGCTGGCATAGAAAATCAGCTAGCATTGCTTTGCATGCATAACCATTACGCCCGCATCACTCGTGTGGTAATCCTCTAGCACCAAATGCCAAAAGCGTCTGCATAGTTATTAGTTTTCTTAGTAAGGCTGTCTAGAAAAAATACTGTATATACAAGGAAGGATGAATGGGCAGGAATTTTTCACACAACTTTGACCATTTCTTACAGCAGTAGCGCAGTTACGTGGTACTCAATTTCGGTTCAGAAAGTAACGTGACTTCGTGCGTGGTTGTGATATTCGAAACAGCGGGAAGTCTCTTAGGTCAAAATTGAATCTCCCCAAAAAACATTTTCACAGCACATGCGAAACACTAGAGACTGGCGTTGAGCAAACATATTGAACGGTTGTCTCGTGCGCTCGCGCATCTTAAGAGGGTCCCTCAGCAGATTTAGACATTGCAAACATAGAAGCGCCGTGCGTCGATCAAGCGGTGAGGGTTGTGTCGTTAAAGTATTAACGCGATAGTGTTAAGGGCCCCGTGTCGTAGAAAATCCGGCGTCCGCGTGGGCGCGGCGCGCTGGCGTCGTTGGCGGAAATAATCATCCCGAACCACTTCGATCGCGCAGGACCTCCGCGTGGAGCAAGGCGTTAGTGAACAAAATTGAATTTCTCAAAGTAAAATCCGTCAGAAAAATAGTAAAGTACGACTTAACCACAACCTATAGACATGATAACGTCGGATTGTATATTGATTATATTCTCTTACGCCGAAACTCAAACACAAACCCATTTCCAGCGTTTCTGCAGCGCCGCGCCATGATTTCTTCCTTGCAAAAACACCATCCAGATGGCGCTCGCCTCCTCGGCAGCCTAGAATAACTGTATAGGCTCCCTTTAGGGAGCCAGCCTATACAGTAACTCTACGGCAGCCGCGCGCGCAGGCGAAGTTGGACAAAAAGTCGTAGTTTCGCCCGAAACGCGAAGCATCAATTGCGATAGCAAATTAGTAGAGAGCTATACGGAGTAAGGATAGTAGCTTTATCGGTTGTATGAACTTGGACACATTCGCTTACTAACTGAATTAACAAGCATGGTGTCAGCGCGCACTAGCAAACTTGAATAGATCACACTCGATGACAGCAGACGACTGCGCAGACAACTGCAGACAACTCCCTCCCTCCCTTCCATCCCTCCACGGCCTTTCGCGCGACGGAGGACTTCGCGTTTGCTCCCCGCCGTGCGTTCGCTCTCCGTGAAAGTGCGCGTCCCTCGCACACTTGCACATGCAGCATACGGCGCGCTGCCACGATCTTATCGCCCTTGGACTTTATACGGAACCTCACGGCGATGACGACGACGACAGCAGAAATCTGCTTGGAGTGTCCGTACTGTATAATTGCTATCACACTAAAAAGCTGCAGTTGCCGGGAAGCCTGATAAGCAGCCAGGGATCTTTGAGTGCTATCGCGTTCTACTCTTAAAGGCGAAGCTTAAGCGTTCTCCAAATTTTTTCACCTATTTACGCCAGAAAGGGAACTGAAAATTAAAACAAAAGCCCGTGGGCCCGTCCTTTAGGAGATGCCTCTCTCCCAGATAGCCTAGGAAACGTCCCGCCCGTACAACGTAAATCATTTACAGCCTTTGGGGCTTATCTTGCCCCTAAACAATAATCGTCATCTACGTTGAGTGCGTTACCTTTTTCAAGCGAAATTTGTATTGGCTTACAAGTTTAGGTAGCGTTGTCATGCAAAAACTCACGTGTGGCGCATACCCGCAGTGCATATGCGGGTATGAGCCAGGGTTATGCGGCTATTATCCAGGGACAAGAAAGAATGAATGAAAGAATGAAAGAATGAAAGAATGAAAGAATGAAAGAATGAAAGAATGAAAGAATGAAAGAATGAAAGAATGAATGAATCAATGAATGAAGGAAAGAAGGAAAGAAAGAAAAAATGAATGAAAGAATGAGAGAAAGAATGAAAGAAAGAATGAATGAAAAACGAATGAATGAATGAAAAACGAATGAATGAATGAATGGAAGGAAAGAATGAATGAATGAATGAATGAATGGAAGGAAAAGAAAGAAAGAAAGAACAGGTGCGGGGAAAACTACGCAGGTGCCAGATCACGTGACGCACGCGACCAATCAGGGTCGTTTGGTGTGTCGCGGGGAGGAAACGGGAAGGAAAGGGGTTGGCGCGCGCTCCGTCGGGTTTCCCTCGCCTCAGATCAGTTTCGGCGCACGGATGGAAAGGCCGCGCGTGGTGCGTTCCGCTGAGCAGCAGGCTGCGTTTGATCAACGGCGCCGCGAACGCCCCTCGGGAAAGGGCTTGTCGTCGACGTGCCGATTATAGCGTGAGGGCTTTAGAAGCCCAGGCGAAACGTCAGCGAGGAGCCGTGGACCCCGAGTTCTGGGAGTGCGACGTTGAGGCCAAACGTCAGCCTCATCTTGTCCTCCAGGAACCCGACAACGGTAGTGCATGCCTCGGCAACGCTAGCGCCAATTTCCCCGGTGCGACGTCCAGGTTTCAACGCGAGTTTCTCAACCGGAATTTCGGAGCCAGCTGCAGTGCGTGTGACCGGTTGTGGTTCGAGCACAACGTGGTACTCGTCAGTGCAATTCGTTCGGAGCAACACCGAAGAAGCACACGAGAAGCTCCGCTTACCCCCATTTCCTCGACAGGGGAGGGGCTACTGATTTTTTTTCACTCTGCGCTATCAACTTTCCTGTCAAGAACGCTGTATACCGCTCATACGCGCCTGCCGTTTGTGAGTTACAGAGAAAAAATGCACGTTATAGCGGAAAAAAAGGCACGCAAGATCGAGAGAGAGAGAGAGAAGAAAGGAAAGAAAGACAGGAATGCTAAACACACACGCACACACAATTCCGGCAGAATTCACGTTACGATGGATTTCAACGTTAATGTGATTAGTATTGAAGCAATTGGCCTGCAGTATTACTAAATAAAAAAAATGTAGCGACACATAGCGTACAGGTGGTGTCCAGAATGCGACGTCTATGACGTGTTTCCGGCTCCCGCAATAGCTTCCGCCGTATGCAACCAGCAAAAGCATAGCCTTTGGGATCTGCATTTTTTATCCAGACTGCGTCACCGTAGTGAGGCGTGGATTAGGACACCATGTATAGCTACCGCCGAAATGAGTCTTGTATAAGCCGTGTGCTGCAGCTTCGCTCCTCTCTCGCGCTTCAATTCCTTGATTCACGCTGCGCCATCCAGCGGTGCACCCGCGAAGTCTGCGCGCGACCTCCAAAATGCGTGACGCGCCGGTGCGGGCTAACGCCGAGAATTATTCCCTCGCTGCCAGCGGGCATTCGTGGCGCAGCACTAGAACGTCGCGCAGTTGTGCTTGAGAAACCGGTGTGACGCGGGTTCGGTTCCGCCCAGCGCCGGATAAAATTTTAAACGATTCTTTTAACGGAATGTGTCGCACTCCCACAGATGGTTTGACAGTGGCTAAATACAAAGCCATCCTACACTGCGAAGTGGGTGAATTTCGGCAAGAATGCTAATCGCGTTAAAATTTGCAAAGCCGTAGGCAGAGTGTGTAGATAGGGGTGTGTATGGAGAACGAAGTAAGCTCTACCATGGCCAACTCCGCAGTGATGGGCGGGGGAGGTAGACGTAGAAAAGTAAGAAGGAACAAGAGAGAAACAGCACATGTATGCGATCTCTGCCGTTCACAGCGCAGGATAACATAACTTCTGAGTACTAAAGTCGCTTGAACAGGTTTGTTGTCCGTAAGAGTCGCGACAATGCATTCGTATCCCTCTGCTGCGACGGCTTGTGAGGTCGATATTCCAAAATGATCTGTTCCGACAATGGTCCGCCATCAATGCAAGCTAGTGCAGTCCCGAAAGATTGTATCTGTACGCTGTATAGAGGACAATTATTCTACGGAGACAAGGTATATTCGGCAAAGAGTGAAAACTTCTATTCGAGTGTAGCGCTTCTGCGTCACGTGAGTGGCACCTGCAATGTACAAAATAGCAGCTGCAGCAGTAGCAGCAGAAGCGCGAACAACTTGGGGAATCAGATGATACGTAGGAGCTAACTTCCTCAATAATTGCACCTCGCTGGAAGAAAATAAACGAGAGATGAAACAATAAAGGAGAGGGCCGTGACGTAAACTTCACGTGGACCTATGGTTCCGATCTTTTAGAAGGCAGAAGAGGAATTTCGCTTTTGGGCGTTTGTCGAGGGAAATGGGAGAAAGCCTCTGCAGCGAAGAGAGGCTTTCCGTGAAGAGGGTATAGCTGTAGCTTTCTCCTATTATGGACTCATGACATTTAATTTATCTTGGCTACTACTGAACCTTTTCTTATTTCTTTTAGATGCGAAGCATCTTATGCTCTGGGCTACGTCACTCCCTGGCTCCCTCCATCCGCCGTGCGGCGTCCACACCCCTACTGCGCATGCGTATCCTCCTCCCCTTCCTCTCCTCTCCTTGTATCATCTCCTCTCCGACGCTCCTCTCCCCTCCGGATTGCTCAACGAATGGCAACACCTGCGGCTCCGCGCGCGATAATGCGAAGCAGCTTAGGTTAGAGGCGCGACGCTAGGCGCCCCAGAGGCACCGGCAACAATCACCAACGCCACGCGCGTTCGGTGCGAACGCGGGCAAAACGCCGACGGCGTCGACAACAGTTCTGCGCGTTGCTGGTGCTGCTGCATGTCCAAGTTTATACAGCTGATAAAACTACCTTGAGTCGACCCCATGGCTGCTTCGCGTACTACTCAGGGTTCCCCTACGGGAAGATGGTGTAATTTTTTTTGTGCGGTAGAACGCTTCCTGAACAGCGCTTCAGAACTTTTGGTGCTTAATCAAATTTCTTTGCAGAGCTTGACGAAGAACCCTTCAACACATACGTGCGGTCAGCTTTCACGTGCTGACGGTGTGTCAGTATATGAAGGATTGTGTGCGCTGCGAAGTTTTCGGAGACGGGCAAAGTTAATTTAGCTTTTTTTCTGCTGCTACAGCCGTTGCAACTATGTAGAGCCGATCTTTGGCAATCAACGTTTAATTAAATTTTTTCCCGCTTGCGAATTGAAGTGGCCATGACGCACGGCGCCAAGATGGGAACAAAACGAGACTGAAAACGAACGAGATGGACACGATTTGATTTGACGTGTCCGCGAAGAGCGCAGAGGAAAAGGGGATCGTAAACAGCCGATTGTCACAAGAGCAGTTTGGCTCGACACAAGAGAAGCGTTCAAAAATTAAAGTCTGTTTTATATTGGTCCGATGGGAATTAGACGTGCCACTCGATGCTCGAAAGAAGAGACAGAAAACTGTGCACTATGTTGTTCGTATACGCCGTTCTTCCGCTACTCGCAATGGAATGCGCGATATCGTCATTCGCTACAGATTAAAATTGCTATGGCTGTCACATCGTTGGACTGGCGTCTCGTTCCTTTTTTTTTCCTGCTGTATAGCTGCTGTCTAGAGACTGAATTATGTCCAATTTCGCCGGAAAGTTTTTTTTCTATGAACATGGTGCCCTGGAACAGACAGCCGATCTTCCACTTCAATAGAGCGCTCGCCGCCGCTCACGGCTTTGAAATTAAGCGTGCGATGCGCGGAGAAGCTGTCTCATTTCAGTGTCTCATTTTAGAACTAAACAGCACCAACCATGCGAACTATAGTAACTATACTATAGTTAGCACTTCTTTATTCACCTATGTTTTTCAGTTAATATTTTGTGCCACCGTGTTACCGTTTGGTAACATATACCTTTATCGAAACGACATGCGAATGCCGTATTAGCGGAGATGCGCTACCTGTGTGTCACACTCTACGCTCTGCAAGGTACCAACCTTCTGACGCGGCTACTTTTAATATTTCTGTTGAAAGATCGGCACATAGTTGCAGATGTATTAGTTAGTGTCACATACTCACTCTGGGGAATAGGTCGAGAACCGGGTAGCTCAAAATGAAATAAGAAGAAATGTAAAAGAATCAAAACAAAATATGAAAATAGGCAAGTTAGAATCAAGAGGTGGGTTAGAGATAATGAGTTTAATAAATCTAATAAATAAAAACAAAAAATTGAACTCAGCCTTGCGGAAATGAAACGAAAATCTAAGGGTTGAATTTAGAGTTTAATATTTATTGTATTGACGCTGGAAGAGTATCCTGGATAGCAGCGCGAACCTTCGAGTCGCTGTGTCCAAGAGTCGAGGCACCTAACGTTAGTATATTTGGAAAACTGAAACGTAATCCAAGAATGTGGCGCAGTGTTTCTGAAGTTGCTTTCTACGCAAGTGCGATCGTTCGAGTCGTCATCCGCGTTTTCTTAGTTTCTTAAAGCTTTCGCTGGTTGTTTACCGAAAACTTGAGAGAGTGCGTTTAAAAGCAGTCTCAGCAATAGAGTGCGTCTAAATATTTCGTATGATATGTCTCTACAGCATTGCCTCGTCATGATGCAAAATGGCGGTAAGATAGCCCCATTTCTACCGTCAATCGATACGTTCGGACCAATAATACATCGGTGTATTGATGGTAGAAAGTGCTCTTAGCTCCTTCATTATTAACCCAAGTTAGGAATAATCTGGCAACATACGTGGTAAGCTTTTACCAACTGTCTTACTAAGTACTACGAAATATTTGGGCGTGTGAATGTAAAATATTGCTTTGCAAGTGGTGAATTCGTGCCTGCGTCTCAACAACGACTCGCCGTTGTGTGTGCTTTGTGTATTTGACAATGCGCATGAAAGCTGCTCAATGTCTTCGACAGCGGAGGTCAGGAGGACGGGCTCTTTAATTAAAATCTGAGTGGTACTTGCCTAGCACGCACGCCTAGCCTGCTACATCAGGCGAATGCGATGATAAGTGAAATGATATACACAGGACAAATACGACACTAAACACACGCATACCACAACAGACACAATTACAGTATCTCGTTGAGACAGTGTCTCGCCAAAAGGTTAGCAGAGCCTTCGTAGCGCAGGAGGCACTGGACCCACTAGTCCGTGGTCGAAGCACGGGTTTTAGCTCAAGGTTTTAACTCTGAGGTACATTTAGTGCGGTGATCAGGACGGACTTTTGAAGTGCATGGAAGTTGAAATTGCAGTATAAGTATGCTATGTCCTCTCGTGCATTACATGCAGGGCACAGTAGCGCTCACAGTAGTGATTAATAGTATTGGAAAGAAGCGAACATATGCACAGACCAAAAATACATAACACAGTGAAAAGCGTGACATGGGTATATTGTTAATCATGACCGACGGCTAGACCCCGATCTCATGAAAGCCTTTCATATCAGAGGGATAATTGTGTTAGTCAATTGCCTATCGCTCTTACCGTTAAATAATTTGAATAACTTGCCAGCACACGTTGAGTACCACGAGTCCAATAACTGTGACACGTTGAAACTTCGTGAAATTCTGTGCTTTTGAGTTTTGTTTCTATATAAGCTCGCTTCTTTTCAATAAACAATTAGTTGAGTCAGCGCATGTCCCGTTTTTCTCGCGTTCTGTCTCTGTTTGGGTAGCAGGGACATAACACCACGAACCTTCACCAAATGGCCCACTTTTCTATGTACTAATGCAATTGATGCACAGTAATCAGACAGTTTGAAACTAAGCAATTAAACCATACAGACAATCCAAATTCTGCTGAGAAGTTCCGTTTTGTGGGATAAAAAAGACGGAAAAAAAAGAAAGACACTGCCGCTCGACGACTTCTCTTTTCACTGAACGGCCTTGACAGTTGGTTACCGAATATTTTTTTTTATCTCCGCTGCCGTCATCTTCCAAACGAGGAGGCCATAATTCAGGATGTAGGAGAACAATGAGCTGTACAATAAAGCATTGACTGAGGCCGAACAGACGTACAATGACGGGGCATAAAACAAATTGTACACAGAAGCTTGCCGTCTAAGGCTTGATCATACACGAGAATCCCAAGACGACGCTCAAGAAAAAAAATAAAAGAATTGAAGTTCTCAGAATTGCTTGCGAAAGAAATTATTACATGCTAGAACAGTTTTTCTAAGTATATTTCACTGTCGTGCGTTGAGAAACTTGAACTTTGTGCGTTGTCTGCTTACCTCAACTGCTTTTCCTCGACAGTCAAGCTTCTCCCGCTTATTCGCTTTTTCATCCACTTTTTTTTCAGCAGGCTGGCTATATATGCGTATTTATTTATATCTACACATTGAAGTTGAATTTATTTTCATCAGTAGTACAAAAAATTATCAGGTGAAGTATAATTGCACAATCGGAGGTCCCGAAGTAAAAACTGTCGGGGGGACCTCCTAAACAGGAAACAAATGGGGGTTAATACAACTGTGGCAACAGCAGTAGGCTACATCATACAAAGGTTGTGTTTGTCAGCGAAAACAAAAGCAAAACAAACAAAAAGGAAGAAAAAAAAAACAAGATAAAAAGAAAAAAAAACAGAGCTTTGAGTACAAAAATGTGGTTGTAGTATGTAGAACATGCAACACAGAAAAGTCTTCATCGGGAAGAAAAAAAAAAACAGCGTAAATGAATAAAGGAATGAATAATTAAGCTAACCGGAAGATTGGCAAATCCTCTAACCTACGCAGGGGAAGTGGAAGAGGGTATCGAAAGAAGAGAGAAAAAAAAAAGTTTCCTGAACACACATGCATTATTGCGTAGACAAGCAGAGGGCAAACAAGCGAAGGCTCAGCCCAGCGAAGACTGGGTCGCAGGCTCCTGGAAGAGGCTGCCCTTGTTTGAGAAATGCTGACCCCTTCGTCTCCATCTTTCAGTAACTCCTTTGTCCTGTTCAGATACGCTGCTGTGTGTTTAAGATCAACGAGGCCACGTGATCGTTCTCGTCAACGTGACCTTTTTCTTTTCTTTCTCTTTGCGTCTACTTTAATACAGGCCTTGTCTGCTCACGCGAAGGTTATGTGTCTATACATTGCAACGCATCATATGTTGCTGCGATATTGCCAGCCACGCCCAACAGAAAGTGTCAAAGTGGTGCCCAACATGAGGTGCTCGGTGTTAGCAGTTATCGCGAGGCCATAGAGAATTTTGCGTTCTATAGTGCGCTCCGGAAATAGAAAATAATTAAAAAAAGAAAACGCCAACAAGACGGCACGTTCTGTATTTTGTGCGATAAATCGCAAGCCAATCAATCGTGTCAATCCAGTAATGTAAAATAAGTAAAAAAAAAAAAAACCTGCACACGCACACAGACACCAACACATGCTAAGTGTTAACACATAGACACAGTATCACTTTTATTTAACAATGTTATTAGGCTTTTTTGAGTTTATGCTTTTCACCACACAGACTGCAACTCCTTCTAGGTAGACGAAAATGTATAGCTTCAAGGTTGCAACGAGGAATCGGTGAAGGGCCGCCGTGTCGAAACAGAGCCAGCAAGCGAGTGCCTCTGCTGACAGACGAAACACAGACCCCGTACGCGTGGCTATAAGCTCGCGGGCAGCGGACCTCAAGGTCAGCGTTCATGCGTGCTCAAGAAGCGAGCATAAGCAGCCCAGCAAGAGCAGTCACGCTATACGTGGAACCGCGATAAGTACGGGAAGCGGCAAGGCATCGGTGGCTCGGAGAAATACATTTTCCGTAACCCGGATTGTAGCCCTGTCTAGTTGAATTAAGAACGGATAGAATGGCGTTAGTTCTTTCCTCCTCGTCCGCTTGTGCGCTGAAGTCTTGAATTAACCCCACAAGGCCCAACATATAAGTTTTATACGCTAAATTTGATAACTGAAAATTCTGATTAAGCTTTGGAAACTTAAAGCAATTTCCATAGCATAGTTTTTGATGTGCTGGACAAATTTTCTGTTTTGGGTAGTTCAGCAAACCAATTAGTAATTATTTATGCACCACACTAATAATAGTTGCTCGATTATAATTTGATTGTGTTTTGTACGAGTGTGCCCTCCATGGCCTGAAATAAATTGAAGCTGGTATTTTTAATGTCGAATGGTGTTTGGACTTTGTGGAGTTAAATCAGTCTTTTGGCTCTGGAACACATCATCTAGCACCTTTAAAATGATTAAGGAGACTCTTGCGTGTTTTAGCATGTGCCAGGCACGGCCACAGATTATACACATCGCCGACTACTTATTGGCTAAGCAGGCGGAAAGTTCTGCGAAGAGGAGCAGTATTGAAAAACCACGATGGTTTTTAAATGTTGACCTCGCAGCGAGCCATAAGTGGACAGCCGCCTATTTTGGTTACTCAACTTATAATTGCAAGCGCGGAGACTCGCACACAACCTATGTGCTAGTCTTCAATTGGGAACGCGCGCATGGGGTCTTCAAAAGTATTGTGTATGGTATGTTGTTTTAACACACCTAAGGATGATTTCCCTTACGAATGCTTCCATCACATCGCGACAAGTGTCTCCGCTTCTCTTCTCTATACCACGCACCAGTAACCGAGAAGCATTAAGCCTGCGATATAGAGCGGAAAATCGAGTTAGTTGGTTATTCATGATCACCTAATAACAGCGCGTGAAACGAGGGGCGAGCGTAGACGGGGCACACAGAGCGCTGACTTCCAGCTCCTTTTGAGCCTGCAGAAGCTTCTCCATCGCCCTTTCCCCCTCCCCAAGTGTAGGGGTAGCTAACCGGGAACGTCCTTGATTAACCTCCCTACCTTTCCCTCTTCGTTTCTCTCTCTCTCTCTCTACTCCATCACTGCGCCGGGATACATAGTCACATTGCTGTGCCCTCTGGATTTCTGGCGGCCATCCATCTCTGCAGAATATTTAAGGCTCAGTATTGGACTAGCCGGTGAGCGTGGAATCTGAGGAAAAACAAAAAACAAAAAGCACTGTGAAGGCCCGTGGAAAATTGTGACAGCTATGGTTATAAAAGACAGCGCAAGTATCAGATTTATTTCTGATGCGATGTATATGTAAGGGCTTCCCGCTTTGCATCGCCACTCTAATCGCATGATCGGTGGCCAGATGATGGAGCGGAACGGTCTCTCGTTTTTGTTCGTGCACTGTCTCGAAGCGATATTTTCTTAATATCTGCAGTATAACCGCGGGGATTCTTTTGGATCACCTCGTTCTTGATTTATAGGGACGCCACTGTTTTTTCTGTTTCTCAGTCGTTGTCGGTATGCAGTTGGTTTCGGCACACTATACAGTTGCATACCGGTCTTGCCGGCTCAAAGGCCCCATTACAGGCATGGTGCAAACGCAAGGCACGAAAACTGGACACGAAAGATAAATGTACAGATTGGTGGATTAGACGGATAAACTGATACGTAGATTTTTGTTGCCATAGGAAATGACCTTTAGAAAATTTGACACACATTGTTATTTTCGCGTACCGTATGTTGTCACGACAGTCATGACTGTGCCTGCCTGTATCGCATTAGTTAAGCGTTGCTTTAAAGGGACACTAAAGAGAAACCGGAAGTTGAGCTTAAATGGTAGATTATCCTTTCATGATCACAGTCATACCGTTCTTACTGCAAACAGAGGTTTAATAAGCGAGAAAAAAGCGAAAAACTGAAGGATAGGTGCTGACTGCCCCTTCGTATTTCCTGCACTACACGTTCCTGACGTCACAGATCACAAACGCAGCCCCGTCGCGATTGGTCGAGAGCGATTTATCGCTGTTAATAAAACACAAAATGAAATACACCTTAAACCTACATAAGCCGCATTTGCCAACTTTTTAAATCGTTTCAAGCGAGGAAGTACAAGTTTAGCGCAAAATTAAATAAATATGAAAAAAAAAATGGCGTAGCGTTATATGCGGTCGTGATAGTTTCGTAGTTTCGTTTTTGCTCTATGCCTCACCGCGCGCGCCTGTTCCGCTCTACAGTAGTGTTGCAGTGTTTGGTTGCGTGTTGCGTGGCTCGAAAAACGTTGACTTTGCGGGAAACAGCCAGAAAATGCCTCGTGTGTGTAGTGTTGAGGGCTGTATCAACGGCGCAAGGCGCTTGTTCAGGGGCAGCGGCAGTGTTGACCCGACTGTGTCCTTTCATGTGGTGCCGCGCGATGAGCCCCGGCGTTCGCAATCGCTCAGTGCTCTGCCGATTATAAAACGGCAAAAGAGCCAGAGAAACCAATGGTGTGCTCTCTGCATTTCTCGCCCTCGGATTATGTATATAAACCTGCTCTCGGAAAGTATCTTGGCGTGCCCCAGAGGCCAGTCCTTTCTCGAGTAGCTGTTCCCTCAATGCGGTCTTCATCAAACCCCCTACCGGTGCCCCTGTAGCAGCAAACTGGCGGCTCGGTGAGTGCTGAATGTCAATAAAGCCATGAAAAACCATACCGAGAACGCGCGCAACTTTCTGCGCTTGTTCTCTCGGGAAGATCGTCGCCTGGCGGGCCGGACGCCTCGCCTCGCCTTCCGTAGACGAAAACGAGGCTCTGCTTTCTGCCGGCGCGGCCGGCGGCTCACCGCCATCGCAGGCGGAAACACCTACCGCTCGAGCTCGGAGGATCATTTCGCGCTCCGTTTCACTGAATATCGCTGAAATGCAGTCCTGCTTCCCTGGCGAGCTCTTCGTTGCAAGGTTCAGCGGTAGCAACGGTATCCATCGCGGCGAACGCAAACGCAGCGGCCATGCAGCCATGATGCAGCCATCGCTTCGGCCGTTTACGCAGGCGGTGACGTATCATGGCGCCCTCTGATTCGCTGAGAGCAATGAAATCTGTGACGACACTGCTTCAGCGCCAAATCTGGGGTGAGAGAAATTGAGGAAGAGATATTTGGTCTTTGTTTACGAATTTCTCCGCCAATAACTCATATTTTTGCACCCAACAAAAACTGCATGCATTCCTGAAGGTCCCTCTTTTATTCCAGCTGAACTTCCTGTTTCTCTTTAGTGTCCCTTTAACCAATCTTGTTTTTTAGATTGAGCATTCTGTAGTGCAGTGTATACGAGAGTATTTTGGATTATTGACTCAGTTTGTGCTCGTAGCTGCTGCGTAGCGTCAATGACTACGTTAGGGTCTTACACGTCCACTATAACATCTGCCTGGAAATGCGTAATGCACTGGGTTGTCACGCGCTACGCACAAAGGCGTCTTTGAAACCAACTGGACGAAGGTCCCATTAAGCTTCTGTTAAGCTCACCGAATTCCCAACCCTCTTACGCTTTTCCTTTTTATTCATGTGTGCGCGCGTTATGCATTTCTATATTTTCAAATTTTGTTTCCTCGTACAGACACACACACGCTCATGGAAAAAAAAAAGATCATTAGTAGCAGCGTGCCAGACTTCGCATTCACACTTGCGATTAGGCGAAGTCACGCGACCAAGTTAGTCGCAAAGGGACCAGTCGCAAGTGGTCGCGTTTTCTCGAAAGGCGACCGTTTCGGGCCAATCGCTCGCTGCTCGATTTTTCAGTCGCGCGACCGCAGTCGCAGTACAGCTGAACCAATCAGATGCGAAGGAACAGGACGTCCGTATACGCTGACGCTTATTTTACACGGCGATGACGTTGCAAGCAGACGTGAACGGCATATCGCGTGATATTTCGGTTTAGCGACTCGTCGGTCGCATTTGTGAGTGTGAACATCGTTCGTATTGAGTAGCTTTCTGGTCGCCAGTCGCAATCGGTCGCGGGACGTCGTCTAGTCGCAAGTGTGAATGCGCCCTAATACTGAACGTCTAACCTTTTTAGCTATCGTTTTTCTGTGAATGTCCACTTTTGTTACAACACATTACTGTTGGCGGTACAAACTGCATGATGAAATTCGGCCGCTCCGACAAGCCGACGTGGCCGAATTTTATCGGGTTCACGCGTAAACGTAGCTTGGGAGAGATGGGCTGCATACAAGTGAGATGTAGTTCATGTGAGTACACATGATGATGATGATGATGATGATCCATATCAATGGCGCGAAACCACTAAGGGGGATAGGCCAGGAATCAGGCTGCAGGAAGAGGTAGCTTAAGAGTAATTCTTAATCTATAAGAGAAAAAAAAAAAAGGAAATAACGAAACAAACAAGAATAGTGCGCGAGTGAGCCGTCAGGCTACACAAACAAAATTATGAAAGTGGTATTAATGAAGGAAAGAATAAAGACTTCATTAATAAATAATTTGGATAATCACCTTAATTTAAATGAATAGTGAGTGGAGAAGAGTAACGCTACAAAAACGAAGTCAGTGCAGTAATCGTCTTGTTTCAGTTAAGCACTCAAATTGAAAATTCACCCTTCACTTAGTCTAACTGCTCGCTGGCATACTAGTCTAGTTATTCCAACATCTTCTTCGTCTTTTCTTTCTTTCTTTCTTCTTCTTTCTTTCTTTCTTTCTTTCTTTCTTTCTTTCTTCTTCTTCATAAACTTTGCGTTTCTCAATTTCAATAAAAATTTTGTTTTTGATTCTGGGCCTACCCCCTCAGTGGGTACGAG
This sequence comes from Dermacentor silvarum, assembly GCF_013339745.2. NCBI lineage: Eukaryota > Metazoa > Arthropoda > Arachnida > Ixodida > Ixodidae > Dermacentor > Dermacentor silvarum. Next base: position 38,972,747 of record NC_051157.2, read on the forward strand.
CCACGATAGAGGATCATCATCATCAACATCTCTGGCAATGTAGCCTATAGTGTCGCGGCCCCAAATAAGCACGGCCCGCGAGGCGGCGCCAGTGGTGGGGAAGGAAAGCGAAGCGGGCCTCCGGCGGGACAGCCCCTGAGCTCCGGCTGATGTGGTCGGTGGCGGGGTCGTCCCAAGTCGGCGGTTCCCGATGATCGGGCGCCATGCTCCCGGATGATGCTGTGTCCCGGCCGTCGTCACGCCGGGGCGTCCGCCGCGGCGGGCGACCCTCCGCTGCCGCCCCGTCACCGTACCTGTGCCAGACACGCATGCCTCGTCTTTCGTGCAGGTATATGGCAAGCCGCAGTCCATCGCTTTCCTCATGCTCCTGCGAAACCTCGAAAAACTCGACCCCGAAGACACAGCTAGGTGAGTGACACGCCACGATTCACGCAGTCTCTCGCCTCACTTTGCGATGCATGTGGGGTTCGGGGCTATGGATGGGCACGCTAGGCTAGTTCGGTGCACTTGATGCAGTGCACGTGAATGAAGACGTACGTTGAAAAGGGGGAAAGCGTTTCCCTTCAATGCTAATTGGGATTAGGTTTTCTCTGGCTATCGCAGTAAGGGCGTGCTTGAAATAACTCGCCAGTGGCACGGTGCTTTCGACAGTATAGGGTTGTTGCCGTTGTAGCGCCCGAGTGAAAATTGCAATGTAACGTGATTAGTCAGTCATTTGCTGCCAGTACGTTTTCGTTCCTGTTATTCGTCTGTTTTATCTGCACCGTAGTAACAGTAAACCTTTTATTATCGCCATGTGATACGCCGGAATGTTCAGACGGTGAGGTAGGACATAACGTGTCGTGCCGTCTTGACTGTAGTAGTAAAGCGGAGAAGATTTGATGCTAGCAAGAACATTCCTCCCCCTCCTCCTTCAAAACAGTGCAAAAGACAGGGATGTGTGAGGGCACGACGAGAATGCTTGTTTTCTAACTTTTGCGTTGCTTTTTGGTATGAAACCTAACGAAGCAATTTAAGCCAATACCTTAAGAGGAAGCTTTAGCTCGGGAGCTCCTATATAAATACGCGGTAATGGAGAAATCGTTTTTCTCAAGCAACCATTGCACCGATTTTTATACGGTTTGCTGAATTTCAAAGAAGGTAATATCTAGTGACTGCAGAAAACAAATTTTAGTTTAGATTGTTTATTTTTTGACAATTGCTAAACATTTCGAAATCGAAAAAAAAAGCTCAAGTGCAATGTTTACAACCCTGTAACTAATCAATACAAATATCACAATTATGTAAACTGCACCTAGTAATCCGTCTAAAGCGGACAAATTGATGTAATCTACACCGCTCAGAAATAACCACTAATTTGTGAATTAGACCTTTGGAAGATCATCGTAAACAATACCATTTTCAAGCAAGTTATAAATTCATATATCAACATCTTTCCGCTTTAAATGCTCTAACAGATTCAGTTTACAGAACGGTGACGTCTGTTTTGGTGGAGAGCTATGGATCTGTAAACTTTGTGCTTCAATATTTTTTTTAAACTTACCAATTTCTGGGGAATTTCTTGTTAAAAATTCCTAGGTTTTAAATCAACATTCTGCTTGCTAGTGTCACCAGAATATAAGTTTCTTTCTCAAATGCACCAAATTTCATTCGAATAGGTTCACCGGTTGTCTCATGAAAGCATTTCCGTGTTTTACATGTGTTTGAGTAGGAAAATCGGAGTTGGCTCCGACCTAAAGCTTCCTCCTAAAGTACGCGTTCGTCTTATACAATGGACACGTGACGTCCGTCGCCAGCCTGAGTCTGCAATGTCGCTTCCCTTCTGCAATGTTCACGCTTCTTCTCAACAAGTATCGCTGCCCACTTAGACAAGCTACATCTACAGCCATGCGCGCATGAATTTCATTGCAAGTGGGAACTAAACCCTTGCAACGGTCGAGAGCCACGTCATTTTGATGTCGCGTACACTGATTAGAAATCTGACGCATTTGTCTACGCGATTTATTCCCTTTCACCTTTTTAAACCGAATTATTTAGCATCAATTTGCATCGGCATCCGCATTGATTTACATCATTCACATCTGGTGAATTGCTTTGACCCACGACACGACTACGTCAGCGTTAGATGCTCTCTTTGACAAGAGAATTCAAATAACCCTTTGCTAAATCGCCGTTTTCGTATGATATGTGCACGAAATTTCTAGCCCAGACGTCGTGTTCCATGTAAGATATTGCGGATTTATAAAGAGATGAGTGCGGTGTAGAAATTAGTTCTCGCGCTATAACTGCCTAATGGCCTTGCTCACACGAGCCTGAGCGGAGAGAACTTTTTTGAATACTGTGTAATTGGTGCTACCTGCTCTAAATGGCAAAGGGCACTCGCTCTAAATTGACGCAGCTTTTTTTGCTTTGCGACACGTATTCCTCATTATCTTATGCGGCAGCGACACGCCCGTGGTCCACTCCCTAACTATATATAGTCCAGCCCAGCGGACGCAGTCTTCTTATTTATGCTCTTGATCCTATAGCGTTTATTTCATTGCTGCATTCGTTGCGCGCTCATTGAATACGCTTACACCGTGGCGTCGGCATGAATGTTCTCTAGCCAGTGTTTTTTTTGTTTTTTTTGTAAAATATGTAATAATCAAGCCGGAAACGGAATGAGAACTTGTGGTTATATGGACTGCGCACGTAGGGATTAACTATTGCGGGTAGAGACAAATAATTTACATTACATGGGCTGTTTTGTTGCAGACTTGTCAGTTGCCTTCACAGCGCATAAGCATCTTCGGTTAAGATGCATATGCGCAGCGGCAATCTATTAGAACAGCGAACGTTTTCTCTGACAATCGTGTCAGACGGCGCTCTTCTCTTGTGAATCCCAGTTTCTTGCGCAGTCGTTGATAGTCATGATTCATTCCTCCAATTTTTTTTACAAGTACGTTTGCCTCCCTTTAGAGCAGCAGTCTCGCCAGCATTAGAAAGGAAAACAAAGGAAAGGGGAAGAAAAGAAAAGAGAAAGTGCTTGCGTACATGTGTGCGTGCGCGCCACTGGTGGATATAGAAGGGGATCCCTGGGAATTGGCACCCCCCTCTCTCCCAAGAGATTAGTGGATTAGCAGTAATTGGGTGAACATTAATTACAGGTCGTTAAATGCTGGCTGCCCCACACGGGGCTTGGTTCTCTCCTTATGAATCATTCGTATCATTGACGCGTCAGTGCAGGCCAACTTACAGTCGATTCTCGATGTGATTTTTTTGCCCGTCTCTGATGTCTCCCCTTGGCTTATGCGAGACACTTTCTGGGCATTATTTGTGTCCACGTTCATGTCTTTATTCGCTCTGTTTCCTCTTTTCTTGCTTTTACGTTTGCTTCGTTGATGGTTTGCTGCGTGAGTTGGGGGCGTTACTTGCCCATGCGTAAGCAACTTGGATGAACGAGGACCTAACCCACACAGGAAGCTCAATACGCACGTTCACTAGGAAATGCACCATGCGCGCCGTACTTAGAGACTATTACTTCAAGGTCGCCAGAAGCGCCAGGCAAAGGGGGGTGCGGGCGGAGGAAGAGGCTGTTCAACGAGTTTCTTTTTTTTTCTTTGCTGCTGCAATGTTCAGCGTAGTGTCTGTAAGATTAGTCACCTGGTGAGCTTCCAGAGTGGTTAGCTAAGCGCCTTTCGAGGTCGGGCGAGGGTTGCAATTGAATCTCACTGTCGCCATACGTCATATTTGACGAATAGGAGAAAAACGGCTAAGCTCAGCTGATTAAACCCGAGAAAATTATTGTCTGATCAAGAAGGTCATGATCGAGACATTGGGAGAGCAAGTGCCTTAAAGCAGGTATTTAAAAAAAATGATGCTCACTTCGGTAGTAGAACGGCCAGGCTATAAGAACAAAATAGGCTTTCATCTGATGGGCACGAAAAAAGAAAGGCGTCTTCAAGATAACACGCCGTTATGAATACCGCAGGGAAAATTTACAGTTGCTAACCGGAATGAAACATTGGGCTGAATTCTGACAGGTGACAACTCTGCGAAGCTCTCAGAAAAATGTAAGCACCTGGATTGCGCTTCTTGTTACGCATCAGGATAGAACGTTTGTGAGCGGAAGGCCGTGCGAACTTTCAGGATAAAAATGCATATACCATGAACTCGTTACTGAATGTAATTTAGTCTTTAGTGTTCAAGTTTACTAAGCAAACAGGGGTTCATCTAGAAGCAACGTCAGTTGGCGACTTTTATTGCCCCTAACTCACATATTTGAGATATTGTGACTGTGGATTTTTCGGAGGAAGTAAATGGTGTATCGGAACAAAGCAGCCCTTGTTTTTGGCACCAAGTTAGAGGCGCCTGAATGAAGTGTGATAATTGAAACATATTGAGGGTGCTTAGGGAAGCGCGCAGTTAGCAGCAACGCTCGTTTGAATGAAACTGTTTGCACGGAGCTAATGCGGCATAATATTAATTGAAACTGGCATGTCAAAGAAGTAATAGAGTGAACGGTACAAATATGTATAAGCGAGGAAAGTAAGCGAACTGTAAACGTAGAACAGAAAATATGTCTAGAGAACGCTAAATATTCAATGCATCTATATATGCAAATGAGAAAAAAAATGCAAAATGTATCCAATCCAATTTCAGGTGAACGAAAAAAGCCAGTTTTAGTACGTAATACATTAAAAAAAAGTATGCAGAGACGCTTACAATAGGTTAGACGAAATCTTACGTCTAGTTATCGTAAGGCTTTGTATACACATGGGAGCTGAATTTCGCGAGCCGAAGTCCAAGTTTGCTCATTGTTTGAGTTTAGTGAACGCTCAAGGCAGTTAAAATTATGGGGCTTTACGTCAAAACTATACGTGGTCTGATTATGACGCACGTCGTTATGGGGGGCTGCGGATTAATTTCCATCACCTGGGATTCTTTAACGTGCACCTAAATCTGAATACGCGAACTTTTTTGCATTTAGCCTCCCATCGAAATGCGGCAGCAATCGAACCTCTGACTTCGATCTCAGCAGGCTCAACGCCATAGCCACTAGGCTACCGCGGTGGGTGATCAAGGTAGTGCCATTTCATAGCGGTATGTTGATATTCGCGCCAGTTTTGAAATACGCCTCCCCAAACTGGCGGGAGTACGTAGGCAGTCAGCGTATTATTTTCTCACAATCACTTTCGTATACGCATCGCTGGAGACAATTATATCGAGTACCAATACATTTCATCGTAGATTTGGAGGTGGAAGTGCTTAGTGTCAGGATTCCTTCTAAACAGACACGCCTCGGACACTCCAGTGCCGTAATTACAATATGGGGGATAAAATAAATACTCTTATATCTCATGATTCATGACGCCCATTGCACCAAATAATGTATTGCCGAAATAAATAACCTCTTTATTTTCATTGCACTGTTTCCTAAGAGACATGCAGTGGGCGTCGCTTAAACAACTCGCGTAGTACAAAACTTGCTCTAGGTATAGTCGGCTTGTTTGTCCCGTCTAGACTCTTTCCGTTTGTTCTGTGCCTCGCTCACTGTACAAGAAGCCGCGCAAGCAAACACCAGAAAACCGGTGTGCATGTTTACACACGTACTGCCGAGCTGGGCTTACGGCGTGTATTTCCCTGCTTTTTACAGTGCATGAGGCAACCGTCTCGAGGCCGCTGCTGTCTATTCCAGTCGCACAGACATGGGCTGTCTAATGCAAAGGCCTTAGCTACATTGCTAGGGATAACGTATTACTAACATTTGCTAGGGAATTTTTTAATTTATATAGCTGTTCAGTTATTTCAGGTATACCCTCGATTTCCGAGGCCTTATTGAGGGGTTGAGCATAGAGGTGAATAAATGTAAGGATAATTGCAATAACGGCAAAGTACAGTACTGAGTACAGGTTTAACAGCAAATAAATATATATATATATATATATATATATATATATATATATAAATACAGCAATGCATGCGCCAAAAAGAATTGCACTGTAAGATAGGCCCACAATTTTTTAACACAAAGCACACAATACATATGTGCACAGAGACGTCCTTTAAGGTTCGCAGCAAGCAAACGCTGGCACTGTGCGTCTGTGAACTGAATAATTAATTGAATTGAATCTGCCTGGCTCATCAATATATTGAATAAATGATCTTTGGGAACGATATGACCCAAGGCATATTCGGGAAAGGGAAGGAGGATAGATTGAACTGTAGATCTAGGCATGTGCTCTGTGGGAATGAGCGTATATATATATATATATATATATATATATATTGTAGTGCGGTTGCAAAAATTGGTTAGTTCATCCAAGCTGCTTAGTCGGGAGACGGGGGGGGGGGGGGGGGGCGGTTGGTGAATGCAGTATAAATGCACACGAAAACTATAGGACTTAGCTGAATTTTGAAGTTCGAGCGCGAAGGAGCCAGCCTGTTTAGCCGGAAAAGCGAGTCGTCTTACGCTTGACTCCTTCTTTGCTCAACATGCCGTGCAGAGTGTAGACCGACCGACGCGTCCGCATCGACGACCGAGTCACCCGCGCCATTCCTGGCGCAAACTATATCGCGTGGACTCGAGCCAAAAAACGGGAACGAGGAGTTGTCGCGTTCATTTGCAAGGCGTATTGTGCACTCAGCGTGGTCACATAGCTGTCAGCGTCTGTCGTTTCGCGCCAGGCCATTAGTGGAGCCGCGTGCCGGTGACAAGAGCGCCGGTCGCGCGCGCGCGGAGAGCTACGCCTCACGTGGAGTGCTTCCTTCCAATGTACGGATGAAACGAGAACAAGAAAAGATTCGATTGGAAACAGTCAAACCAGAATGTCGTTCTTCAGTGAGATAATTTAAAGCGAGAGTATAGCAGCAGCAAAGTCGGCAGCGTTCGTAGTGCGGGTGATCTGAACTTTGTCATGGCGACGGCACCTTTCCGCGTAACCTCCACGTTCAAACAATATACGTTAGCATTAAGTCGCACCTCTCTGAGGTTCCGGATCCGTGATTTGAACCGCGTTTACCACTATTGCGATGTGTTTTTCAGGAGCTCACTCGCCACACGTCATGCTTCTTATATATACGCATACACGCTCTTCTAAGCTCTACACCCTATCTCTACCACGTGACCGGCTTTCAACACTTCACACACATAGTTTTACAGATTTTGACTCCAAATGCTAACGCATAAATAAAAAAATCTGTGGCATCGTTACTGTCTCACCTTTTCGATGAACACATGCACCCGTACAGCGGTCTTTCAGCATTCCGAAAACTTTTGTAGGCAGGTGTGTACAGAAAAACAAGCTCTATTGGCATTCTTCAGCAAATCTCTTGCGTGTTCGCTTTAGAACTATACTCTTCGCATGTCACCTGTCTATAAACACACAGCCGGGAATAATAATAATAATAATAATAATAATAATAATAATAATAATAATAATAATAATAATAATAATAATAATAATAATAATAATAATAATAATAATAATAATGATAATGCTGATGATGATAATGATAATGCTGATGATGATGATGATAATAACAACAATAATAACAAAAATGCAAGTAAAGCAGGTGGCGGCCGCTCGTACTGTCAGTGTGACTTCAGACCGTCGAAGCAGCGAATGTGGCATGGCACGTTATTGCGGCACGCGCTGCTATGGCGACACAATGCGACCCAACTGTTCATATGGTGATGTCTCGGTTATTGTCACGCAAAGCAGCGTGCGCTGGCGCGATTCCGCATTACATATCTTCCCGAGACTCGAAGACAGCTCAGGGACACAATCGCTGTTCATGTCGGTTTTTATTGGCACGTTACGAACGTGGAAAGCCCATTTCTAATGCGTTTAGCATTATTTTGGAACTAACCGCGATTTCTGGTGACTGTGTAACCGTTTTTTTTTTTTGTTTTGGCCGATTCCGAAGATAATGCAGTCTAACACAGCGGTAAAAACTACACAGGGTTGCGGTACTGCCCTGTGGTGGAACCGGTTGTATACCACTGGTGTCTGGTACCAGTGGTACTGGTAGTAAGGGGAGCGTTATCGAATTCTTCTCTCGTGACAGCTAGTGTTTTGAGACGTTGTCGTTGAGACGCTGTTCCTCTGGTCGCAGACGCGGTACGGGGTTCCGAACTGTTTGTTCCCGCGTACGGGTAACATACGGCGATAAGAGCGCCACCCGTAACACATAGTTGTTAAAAAAGGAATAACAATTAGATAATTATAATGACTAGACCAGCATGGACGGCCACAGAGGCAATTCAGCGAGACGGCTTGGTGACAGTGGCCGCGGACATGCCACAATCAATCATGCACAACATGCGAAGCAGTAGAAAGAGTACACGTGCATTTGCCCGTCTCGAACGGTGCCTGCGCGAAGGTAACTAGCATAATCAGGAGAGCGAAAAAGAAAAACAAAACACATAACTGCTCTCTGCAACCGCAGCTTTGCTCTCGCTGCCGTAAAGAGGAGAGCGCGCGACGGTGCGGCGTCAGAGAGGCGAGACTATCGTTGTGTTTACGGGAAATTCCGGAAAGGCGAGACCACGGGAGAGTCCGAGTAAGTCCAAGTAAAAAAGGGGGCTGTCACGGACCCCGTGAACGAGGTGCAGACGCTGGACCAAATTCCAAAGCCGACTTATCAGCTTCCGAAAATAATCCCACGAAAGCAAGGACAATTAAGAATGGGACCTCTGGTGCGCCAGCGAACGCCGGTTGCTGTCCAAAGACCGAGTCAGAGCCCAGAGTTGTCAAAACACAACAAAATATATTCTTCGCACAAGGCAGTTACACACACCCACTTGCACACTTAGGCTAGACACAACACAATACAATTTAGATGTGTATTAACAAACACAAGAAAATAATTCACGATAAGCACTAAGAGTCCAACACGTGAAGTACAAAATGAATAGGAACACCAAGTGTCCAATCGTATTCACCGTGCTGGCCTGTCAGACGATCTCGGCGTAGCTCGGGGCAAATCTCGAAGAAGGAACTTCTTCCGGAAATGCAGACGCTCGATGAACTCGTCGACTAGCTTGTCGGGGACTCCCCTTCTTCCGCAGACGGTCAGTCTTCACCTTACATCTCTTTACCGGAGCGGTCTGATCTGAACTCCCCCTTCTGATTCTCGCACGGTGGTTTTATACTCTCCGTCGCGGTTCTCGAACCTTCCTATCGGAGTCGTGATCCGTAGCATGGCCAAAGCCTGGGAACCTTCTAGTCTTTTCTCGTACTTTCGACCGTTGCCATCGGAGCGTTGTCGAGGGGGGGGGGTGATGACTCATCCCGTTGGCGCACGCTCACGCTGCAGCAATCTCTCGCGACTCGCCGGGTGAGAAGGTGTCTCGGCGCGCGCGTGTGCTCTCTCTCTCCGGTTAACGTCGCTTCGTCGATGATCTTCTAGACGTCTAGGCGCCGTTGTTCGCGTTGCTCGTTTGAGGCATATGCGCCCTCCCTCTCTGTCGAAGTTGCCGTGGGGCCGGCGTGTTCTTTCGCTGGCTTGCGTGACACGCGGCGCGTGCTTTGATTACGCGCTCTTTTGTGACAGGGACAGTCGGCGCTGGCATTGATTACATAGTGCAGCATAGTGCAACAAATAACCACATCCCGAATGATTCTAAATGCATTCTCTGATAGCGTCATCAGATTTTGTTTAAATACCACGGCTAGATTCCAAAAGCTAGATCTCCGTTTACGTGGGAAGGGTAACCATCTTCCAACGCTTGTCATAAAATCACACTTATTTTGCCTAAACACACAGATGAAGATGGAGCATAGTGATGTGGGTTGGCACGGTGACGATGCATCCTGTACATTCGTGTAATCTAGGGGTATCCGAAACACACTTCACGGGTGCATTTCGTCGGGACACAATGGTTCAGATGAAATTGGAGTCACTATTGAGGACTGGCGCAACATAACCTGCATCTGCGCAAAAAAAAAAATCAATTCAATCAAATTATCTATGATGATTATTTTATATAATTACTTTCAATTTTTATTGGAGAATTGAAGGCAATGTGCAATATAATGTAGAAGAGGCCTTGGGAGGTTATGAACGGTGGTCATGCAAAGTGCTGAATGTTAATAGTAACCCCCACCCCCGGCGTTCACTCACGTACTTCTCCCATACTCGTAGTAATTTTCTCTGAGGCGCTGCCATACCTGGCGTTGGCGCCAGTAGCAATTATCACCTAGCTTGAGACGCCGACAATACAATCGTAGTACATTCCCTATTAAAAAAAATGATCAGCATGCCCCTTCTCCGTGATCTAGTATCGTCGTATTTGCCCGTATGACGATTTAATATGAAATCAAGGCACGAGGCATATGGGTGTTTAATAGAGTTGGGGTGAATTCTTCTTCTGTGTATAATACACATTAGCTAACATTTGCAGCAAAAATTGCATTGTTGCCCGCTTTGTCGGAATATGTGGCTGAAAAGGTTGTTACATAAATAATTATCAGCCTGGAACAAGAACTTGGCCAAGCCTTAGTCATTCGTTCGACAGTATACTTCAAGCAATGTCTGATCAGTCTTGGTTGTCTCAAAGGGTAACTTTGTAATTTATTTGCGACTACATTTATGTCGGCATGTCTGTAGCCGCGTTTACATGAACGAGACAACTGGCGCATCGCATCGCATCACATTAATTTTCTAGTGCATCGCATCCATGTAAACGGAGATAATGCGCAAGCGCGTCGCATTAATGCGTCAGGCAGGGGTGGATGAGACGCGTAAGTCGACTTTCGCAATGCATGTAAACGCGATTACAGCGCATTAGGAATTATAGGAATACAATTTGCTGTGGATCTGCTGGGCGCTCGCCGAGCTGCTTCGTGGCGTGACGCCGGAAGCGTCTGCAAGCGCTGCTTTGCGTCATCAAGGACATTTTCCAGCGCACGCTACACATGCAATGCTGCCCGGATCGGCAGTGCAGCGCTACAGGTGTGTCCCTTCGCATGCGCTACCCACGGGAAGCGCTTCTCATCAATACCACCGTTTCACACGCGTCTTCTCGTGGTCATCGAGTCTCTCTTCATGTCGGTCTACTTACGCCGCAGCACACCTGCTTACTTAATCAGCTCATGTTTACTACAATTCATATTGCTACCAAAGCCGCTCACCTTACTTCGTATGACATTGCTGTGTTGCGATCGCATTCATTGCTTCGCCCTTAGGGCGAAACTGTGACATTTTTTTTACAAAGTCTGCGTGTCATTTTTTGACACGCATTTCTTGGCACGTCATATCTTGTCTGCCTACTCTGAGGCAAAAGAGAAGCCCCTCTGCTAATAAATACGTGTTATCTACCAAACTAGCTGGTGATATAATCTCGACCGGGTGAGGTGGGTCGTCACCGCAGGAATCAGGAGACGACGATGAAGGCGGGCATCGTGATGATGAAAAATATAAAAGATTGTATTCACTTCATTGGTACATGGTTTTGACTATATCCGATTCTCGAGCGGTTCTGTTTAACACGGGGGCCAGGACGGCCTTAAATCCCCTCGTGGTGGCCGATGTTTCCTTCGGGGAAGTCCTCTCTCCGGTGGTCAAGTTGACGACCTCCTCTCCCTCGGGTCCTCCTTCTTGGTAGCTCGCCGTTTTCGTCTGCTCCGGTCGTAGAGGTGAGACGCTTTCTAGGGGATGAAGGGGATTATCTCGTCACGGGAAAAGCGCTCGGGCTTGCTTCCCACATTGGAGAGATACAGATTCCAGGAAGATCATAACCTGCCGATGTCTCCTTCGGGGAACTTGTGGAAGTGTCAGTCCTCTGTCGGGCGGTCAAGTTGACGACCTCCTCCCCCTCGGGTCCTCCTCTTTGGTAGCTCGCCCTTTGCGTCTACTCAGGTCGTAGAGGTGTGACGCTTCCTCGGGGATGAAAGAGGATTATCTCGTCACTGGAAAGGCGCTCGGGCTTGTTTCCCACATTTGAGAGGTGCAGTTTCAAGCCGATCATAACACTGGCCACTAACATAAAACTTTAATACAGCGTTTTAGCAATGGGGCTGCTCCTTTACAGATACTGTGGAGTCAGGCTCCAGCTCGAATCGGGCAGATCGAATCAAATAAAATGAAGTTTATTAGAGCGATAGCTCTCTTACTCCAGGTACAAACCAGATAACGCCTGATTCCGCAAATCTGACCTTCAAGCTCATCCAAGGTCAAACTGGGACTTAGCATGCTTAATGCGTTTTGGACACAAGCGCGCCTCGGGGCACCAGTAAACAATTAATAAAAATAAAGGTCCTAGGGCCTTCATATGCTGATGTTGGCTTATATTGCCCCTGGAAAAAAATGACTTCCATGCAATGCATTTGTGTTTAAAAGTGAAGCCGACTTTAAAGGAATCGGTGTAAGCTTGGTCTTTGTAAGCTGGCTTTCTCACATGGTGGATTGCAGTGAAGCCTACCATAAAGAAAAATGCGATGCGAACGGGGCCCGAAGACTCTATCGCGTTCCACTCTTAAAGGCCTAGCTTAAGCGTCCCAATTTTTCCTTGATATATGAGGAGGGGGTAGTAGCAAAGAGCTGCGTCAAAAAGAGCTGCGTCAAACAGGAGTTTGTTTAGGCAATCGGCCTTCTATAATAGTGAGTAGCAACATAAAAGATGAAGCGGACTGTAATGACACGCTCAGACGTCTCCAGTGATGGCGACTTGACTTTCGCGCTGCCATGCTAAATCGACGTTAGCGCACTAGCCGCGAAAGCGCATGCGACTTGAGTGGGATGCGCGGTCGCTGAGAGCGCGCGCCGTGCGTGGCCGTGGGCAGCTGGCCGCAGCCCTCGCCATCGCAGCCACCTGGCCTGGGAGCTGCTGGAGCGGTTGTCGCAGCAGCTGAGCTCCGCACCCGTGCTGCCCCTGTACAACGCGCTGGGCTCCAAGCTGACCCCCGCGCCGCCGGAGTTGGCAGACATGGAGCGGCTGGACAACGGCGGCCGCCCCCGCGGAGGAAGCGAGGGCGACACCGAGGTCTTCGCCGAGCGCTCGCCGCCGCCGCCTAAGAACAGGCTCAACATATTCAGGTTCATCACTCAAGTACGTACAAAGAAGTCTCTTCTTGCTTTGCTTTGCTTTGCATTGCTTTGCCTTGCTTTGCCGATTGAACCATGACAGCCCACGTGGAAACAGCGAGGAACGCGTCTTCGTTATGAGCCTTGCATTCAAGGGGTGCATGCTGCAGCTGCCGGCCGTGGTATATAGCGTGGCAGTCAAGATCGCTGCGACATAAACTGGTTATGGGCACAAACGTATTACCATCGAATCCGGATACACCGAGCCCACATATAACGAATTATTGTGTATAACGAACAGCAGTAAAATTCCCTTGAAAATTGTTGTTTAAAATGTTTATTTTATATATCGGAGTACCTATATATCGAACTTTCTTGTGATCTCCTCTTTAGATTCGATATATCCGGGTTCGACTGTATTTTCTGAGCGTTGAAGGGAAGCGGAGGAACTGTTAGGCCGGTATCTTTAGCGTAGAGAGTACGCGGTAGCCTGCATGTGTCTGCACGCGCCTTCGTGTGCCAGCACACCTCTTCGTTGCTGCGCCGAAGACGCAAAGCGGTCGTCCCAAAAGTCCTGCGAGCTGCGCTCCTCGAGCGGCCTCCCTGTGCACGTTTCCCCTACTGGGCATCGCGTCTGGAACAGGTATAGGATGGGCGCGTTGGGTGCTTGCTGGCGCTCTGCTCACGTACGCACATTTTATGCTGCTTTTTAAAGGGTTGGAGGAAGAGCTCAGCACGTGGCGACGCGGACGCGCAGGTGTCCGGTCTCTCGCGGTCCATGTCATATCGGTCCAAGTCTACTCAGCCGCGGAGGTCTTCGCAGCCATCGCCCGTCTCTCGGCGGACCCAGGAGGTGGTCGGCGCCAACCGGTCTCCCAACACGACGCGCGTCACCAAGCGTAGCGTCGAGGCCTCGCCCACGCGCACCTCCCCGCAGCGCTCGTCGCCGCGTTCGACGCAGCTAACGCGCTCCTCGGCGCTTCGCTCGTCAACCGACGGCCAGCCGCCAGTCGTCGCGGCCGCGTGCAAGACGTCGCCAGAGATCAGGCGTCGCCAAGACGTCAACGACTCCGCACGCTTACCTGCGCCTCCGGCACCCAGTGAGCCGCAGGGACTGAAGGCAGTTCAACCCGCCAATGGAGGTAAGGCGCCCCATATGTCGTATACAACTGCCAGCTACCACTGCTAGCTGACTGACGGGAAACGCCTCAGCAACAGCGAAGGGACCGGCTACCTAGTCACTGGAGCTTGCCTCCTTGCCGCAACGGCAAAAAAAAAAAAAAAAAATGCAAACGTGCCCTAGCCTTGCTGTCACGTTACTGCCCGTGGTCGCGATTTCGTATAATCAAGAATGGCATGACATAGCTTTCTACGTATGACCCGAGATCTTTAACATTGTACACAATGAGCTGCTGTGGGGCAATTATCAGTATTCGTATTATCAAAGAGCTCGCGTCAACCGTGTTCGTATAACAGAAATTCTACAATATTTCCACGTTCATTTCTAGCACCAGCGGCAGTGAGTGGACCGTCTGGTCCACCACCACCTCCGCCACCGCCGCCTCCACCACCACCTCCACCACCCCCTCCGCCACCTCCACCACCTCCGCCACCTCCACCGCCACCACCTGCGTCACAGCCAGGTATGCAGAGCCCACACGGGGATGGCCTGGCGACCAATATCACACCGTCCAAGGCGATGCAACTCCAGTCAGCGCCACGTGGGCCGGCCTCTCCTGGGCCTTTCCACACGCTGCCTAAACCGCAGCAGAAGATGAAGACCCTCAACTGGACTAAGGTGCCGGACACCCTTGTCTGCGGTGAGCCTCTTGTTTAACTGGTGTTAAAAAACCAACTCCTTTTGAGTATTCTTGTTTGCTAAACTACTGCGTCCCGCGTGAAAATTCTCTTTTGCATTATGCGCTCGCCGCCAGGCGGCTAACAGCGGCTGCAAGATCAGAATAGCTAAGCGGCACACGTGGGCTAAAGTAGAATTTACTCTAGGGACCTCAAATTTCAAGGTCGCCGGTGTCTTTTCGCGAGCAAAGTGGTTTGCGCATCTTTTAGATAAAGATCTTGTCTATGCTGATCTAAAGGATTCACTATAAGCTTTGCTTGTGGAAAGAAGCCGGCGAACCTAAAATGTGAGATTTGTGGTGTGCGTCTGTGCGAGATTGTTGGCTTGCAGCAGAAATGACGACATAGTTCAGAGGGTGACCATAATGGTGGTCGGACGCCGCTTTGTAAGAAGCAATAAAAGGGGTTTGACCGCATGTTTGACCGCATTTTTAAAGACGATAGTCTTTCTTGAGCTACCTAAACGCGAAAAACTTAGTCTGCCTGTCTGTCACTCGATTCAACCGTCCGGCCAAAACCAAGCATGCGGAGAGGAGGTGCAGAGAGAGAAAGAGACAGACAGAGAGCGAGAGTAATAAATAATAATTAATGAAAATGCTTTATTGGCGAGGTGGGATTCGAACCCGGGTACCCACGGCCCGAAGGCGAGCAGTCATAACCACTAGGCTATTTTTTTCTTTATTGCCGGACACTCACGCTTGTAGAACATGCATTTATGGGAACCATATGATTGTGTTGTACCAACGATTGTAACAGAACTTGCTATGGGCGAGAGAAAGAGGAAAATGAGAGCGAGAGAGAGAGAGAGACATTGAAATAGAGACAAAGAAAGAGAAACACAGATAGATAGATAGATAGATAGATAGATAGATAGATAGATAGATAGATAGATAGATAGATAGATAGAGAGAGAGAGAGAGAGAGAGAGAGAGAGAGAGAGAGAAATAAAAAATGAAACGCTGCAAATGAAAAAAATCAACGCTTTGAAATGGTGTCGAAGAGACGCTACGCGTTAAAAACAAGCAGACTGAAGCCGCGGCTGTGTAGCCGGCTTTAAGCCAACAGTAATAAAAGGTCCCAACAAATGGCGCGAGAGCAGGGTGAACGCAGGAAACTTAATTGAATTCAGCAAAACCTCCATTGCATCCATCATGGGAGGGGAAGAGCGTGAGGGGTGGGAGGGGGGTGAATAGAGGGTGTTACATATCAGGGGTGGCAGAAGGCTATCATCTTTCGACGTCATTTGCAGCGAAGCAAGCAGATATGCAGCCAATTTTTTTCGCTGGTCTGTGCCAGTCGTGAAGGACATGCTACTCGTAACCAGCGTACATTTTCTTCATTTGCAACGTGGCAAGCCTGGCGGCATACGCGATGGACCTTCTCGGCGGATGTGGCAGCTATAACGGAAAGGCCTCACGCTTCCCCGGCGATCGAAGTCGTAGCTGGTAAACTGACATACTAATTTATTAAAGTTTTTAAAAAAGAATAAAAGAAATTGCCGCGCGGCCATACAAATTTCGAAACATAGCTACGTCGCCTAGAGCACTGCATTGCTGTGTCATTGTCATGCCTTGCTTTGGGCCCCGGAGTGCGCTTGAAAAGTCGCAGTGCATGCGCATGCTGATCTATAATATACAACTTGGGCAAATGTGAAATGAAGCTGGTTACTGGCATGTTGTATATTGCCGCCAGCATTGCGAGAATAAAAAAGACGACCGCCACATCCTAACTGTTTCAAAGAGCCGCCACACCGCAAGCGTCAAGCAAGGCACCGCAAGGCAACGCTGGGCCGCACGTGCCCACACCATGTGCTGACAGACCGGCGGCTAGTGCGCGAGAATCGGACGACTGACACACGACAGGAGGCGACGAAGAAGAGAACGACGTTCGAAGAAGCGAAGCTCGAGGGAAGTTTTTGTTGAGTGTACAGTCTGTTTAGTTGACGGGCACAGGTTCGCCCGGAATAAATTAGTGTTCATAGAAACGGCTGTCGTAACTGTTGGTTACAATATAAACATGACGTAAATAGCTGTAAAAATAAGCTTAAGACAGAATGGTGTCTTGCCTGGCAGTTACGCACTGCAAAGAGGTATCAGTGCAGCATATGTTAAAAAAAATCGAAAAACAAAAAACCGTCTTGCTTGTACTGTTAATGGGGAAGACATCGTGGACACAGGCAGATAGGGGTGATTGTGGAGGCCCGAGCCGTCATTGAGCCATTGCGGCACCTTAACGCTCACCCCCCCCCCCCCCCCCCCTCCCATCCTTCTGGAGGCTGCTGTAGAGCCTTTCTTGTAATGAGGTGGCAATTGAGAAGTCGCTCAGGCCTTGTGCGCAGAAGTGCAGCAAATGTTGCACTGGTTGTGTTTGAATTTCGGCAACGATCGTTGTTCATTCTGTGATTTTTTTCATGGTACAGACATATATGATTCCCTGTCCATATCGGTACGTACTCTGTCCTTGAGAGGAACACATCGTTTGCTCCCAGGGGGCAAGAGCATCTGGAGTGATGTCACCAAGGAAGCGCAGGACGAAGACGTTGAGCGGAAGCTAAACTTCAAGCAGGTCGAAGAGCTGTTCTGTCAAAAGACGGCCCCCACAGCGCAGCCAAAGGTGCCCCCAGACAAGAAAAAAAGACGGGAGCCAGCGTTGGTAAGTCAGCGTCCAGAATTTAAACTACTGATTCTAAACCTGTGCAATGTCTTCTTCTTATTGTTCTTTCCATATACGTGATGTCTAACAACAAGCCAACGAATTCTTGCCAGGTAAATCTCAGATGAAGGAAACCGGCAGAGCATGAAGATTTTTATATTAGATGAAAAGGTTGTCACACTATTTGAAACAAAGAAATTGTTGTGAGAGCAAGAGACACTATTTTCTGTGAATGTGCCTTAGCAATGGCATAACCACAGCTACCATAGTTCATCAGGAAAGTTAGTGCGTTCTTGCATTAGATTTCTAAAAGCGGAACCAGAAAGTAAAAAAAGAAATTGCTAGAATTTACGAATACAAAGCATGATCTCGAATTGGACAACGGCACTATGTAATAACATTTTTTCTATCATTGAAGATAAATAAAGGTGCAATTTTCATGTCGGTACTTTATTAACCGCGTTGCTCTTGTTTTACCAAGTGACGATTGTTTCATGATGCCTGAATACAGCTCAGTCTTCTGGATGGGAAGAGGAGCCTGAACGTCTGCATCTTCCTCAAGCAGTTCAAGTCTGGGCCTGAACAAATTGTCTCCATGATTCGCTCTTGCAAATCTAAGGAAATCGGCTCGGAACGCTTGCGGATGTTGCAAAAGATACTGCCAGAGCCAGATGAGGTACGTTTCCTTAAAATGCTGCATTTACAATTGTATACACCTATACAGTCGACTTTCGTTAATTAAGCTCCGGCTGATTCGATTTTTTGGTTAATTGAATCCCGGCAGAAGGTCCAGGCCGGCGCCTATACGCCTAAGGGCCAAACCTTTCTTTATTCCATCCTGAAATTGGCCCTCACGAGATGATTCAAACAAGAGCACTGTACGGGCTCGGGCACGGCATGTGCTTTTTGACCCAGGCCTGGGCCGGGCTCGGGTATTTTGACGCGGGCCCGGGCCGGGCTCGGACTTTCTGGTGGTGTGCATGTAACGTGCAGCGAGTTTTCCTCGCTCATCTCGACTCTGAAAAACCTGTTGCCCCAGTGCAGCTGGAAGCTAACAGTGCTACTCCTGTGTACTTCCCTTTTCTTCTTCCGTCGTATTTTGCGCTGTTTGAACAGAATGTAAAAGTCCAGGAAGACCGAAGTAGCCTGAGAACAAATGATGCCATTGTATTCCTTACCTAAATCAATGTAATGAATGCTTTCAGCGCGGTGTAAGCGCGTTCGCGACTTGCTGATTCTTCAAAGGCGAATTGGTAAAACGATGACTGGTAAGATTAGATAATTCGTCACGCGGCTGAAATATGGCACTGCGTCCATCCATGATTGTACGCATGTTCTGAACCGGCCGCCTAGCAGCAGCGCATTACGCTGCACCATGGAGGAACGAGAAGCTTTCTGTCTCCATTTAATCCATCCATGCGCTGCGCTCACGACCGGCCGTGGCTGCGCTTCGGCTAGAGTGTACTAGAATACGGTTGATTGGGACGAGCGGCATGGGGCGGCGTATACTTTGCAGTGAGGCGCCCGACGTGAACAAATACTGTGGCGGCGCGGCGATAGAAGTGGATTGGGCCGCATCAAGGTCGCGCCGTTGGAAACTGCTGGCGATATTGCTCAGCAGGGTCATTCTCATTACTTCGCGCGCTGGTATTTGCGTTCAGACGGCTCAAATGGTGTTCATATTAGCATATGACATCTGTTTATGCCGTTAGAATAAATTCCGTTCATTCTCTTCATTTTTTAATGAAAAAATCGGCCCGTGCAGTGCTCTAACTCAAACTTGGCTGGTCAACACGAACGCGAGTGGCCCCCAGATGGTGACCCAGTCGTGACTCCACATGACTGCAGCAATCGTTCTTGGCGGCTCTAGAGGACAGTGAATGCGTCGAAGAAATTGTCATCTGCCGAAAACGCCTTTTTTCGGCCTGCCATGAGAAGCCTGCCATGGGAAGATTTTCAAGCAATGATGGCAGCTCCGTGAATTATTACAATATTTTACTCGTCTCTAACGCACGCATTTTCCCAGGAAAATTGGCCTGAAAACGCGTTCTCGGTGCTCGCAACAACCTTATTGCCTGCCACCAGAGCCAGCGTCATTGCCATTGTCATGATTAGATGGCGACAGAATTCGCGTATGATGGCGACGACCACGCGCCGCTTTCAATCTTGATTACAAAAGCTCATTCAAAAGATAAGTTATTTTACAGGCAATTAAAGCTAGCGGCAACAAATCCGTGTTAGGTGTTTTCCGTGTTCCCTGGAATCGCATACTTCGCAGTGCGAATTAGCCGGCGTGGGCTACAATCTCGTGGGCCATTGTTGCGCAGTTATATTGTATATATTAGCGCATTGAACTGCACGGACGTTGACATGTTGTGCTCCATATACATAGCTTGCACGTGACGTCACATCCGCGGGCTCGCTGCCGCAGCCGCCACGTTTGCGAACCGCTTGTCGCTAGTCTGACGCGCGCGCGCGCTGCGAGAATCCGTCGAGCAGTAGTTTTCTCTGTGTCGTGACAGGCTTCTATTCGTCTTTTCCGTGGACATGCCGGCATTTCCAACTGCGCGGCTCTTTTGCGAGGACTACTTCACACAGTTGATTGGATCTGCGCGTGTACGGTACAAAGAAATAATTCAACTGTGTGAGAACGTCGATCCCTACACAGTGCGCCTGTGAATGGTTGGGTGAAGAGTTTGTCGGCGAGGAGGCTCGGAGAACACAAAGTGCTCCTACTTGGAGAGATAAGCGCGGAGTTTCTTTTTTTTTTTTCACTTTCAAGGTCTCTCAGCTGGTCGGTTTCTCCAGTCGGGTGCGGGGAGAACGGCCGATCGGCACACGGCTGGATCGCTGTCGCTGCCACGTCAGCCTCGGCACGCCGTTCCTGCAATTCGGCTTCCCGCTTTTCGGGCGTCCGCTTGCCGCTTTTCGGCGCGTCGTTTTTCGAGGTGTTGGTGTCGTGAGGGATCCGTGTTCATGGCGCTGGAGCCGAGGAGAAGCGACGGAGCCCAGTCAGGGTCCGTCTCGTCAAACACTTTAGCTGGCTTCCCTAAGAACGCGAAATGAACAAAGTTACAAAACTAACCTTTCGTTATATATCGCCGTTATCACGCTGTCAAAGTCGAAAGGAATTATATTTACCTGCAATGAAGTGTGCGCCGCAGACTCGCAGATTGTGGATCTCGATGTCTAAGTTGGCACGTTTAATGCGCGCCAGCCATAGGCTGCGCCGCTACGTGCTCAACGCTTTCGTGCTCAACGCTTTCGTGCGCTCGCACTGGTTCTCCACGATCTTCGGTAATGAAAAGAAGTTGCTGTTAGTCGGTTTTTTTTTCTCCCGCGGGTGTCACTGCGGTTGGAACAACCAAATATCATGCACACGACATGTGTGCATGATATTTGTGACAACACACGACATGTGTGCATGAAATATCATGTGACAACACGTCTTGCGGGGCTTGCAACGACTGTGGGAGAGTGAGCGGTTAAATCAAAGAATTCCTTTCACTGACGTCAGTGCAAGCTATCATTAGACAACACTAAAGTGTTGCATGAGAGTGACGCCGTTGGACATTGTGTTAACAATTTACATTATGTTAAATAAACTTCACTAGTTTTACCTTTTCGTGAAAAAATTAGGCGCGCGTTCGATTTCTGCATTGTTTAGGAACTCTACCGTCATTTATACGCTAGTTTTAATTTTTTTACAAATTTTTTACCCTTTGAACTCGTAAAGACTGGGTGCGCACTGGATTCGGGGCCGTGCTGGAATCGGGCAGTCTCTGCGAAATGAAACAGCTGGTCTGTTCAGGCGATTTTTTGGTCTCTTTCTTATTGTGGCCCTTCAGATAACTCGATAGGATCAATGGCGTCGGTCCCATTAAGGTCAAATTATTGGATGTCGACTGCATCGTGACCCAGAATCGCAAGAAGCAATGAAATAGTGATGTGAATCACTATTTTATTGTGTTGTACGTTGCGTGCATCCTAAAACGCTAACCAGGCCTGCGCTGAAAAAATGTCTGATATTTGCATAAGGTTGGTAAAATAAATCCCCCCCCCCCCCCCCCCCCCCAAAAAAAAAAAAAGACGTTGAGGTGTTTGCTAGCAGGGTCAGAATGTGCTCATTCAGTGCGTCATCTTTAGTTTTTAACTGTGATGATTTGCGTAAAAATTCCTGAAACGGCACATTTTTTCAAGTAAACGGCATGCGGAAATGATTTCATTCCCATATGTTAAATATTGTTCAGGTGTGGAGTTCATATTTGTGAACTCGACGGAAATGAAAGTTTTCATATTCTTAACTTATTCTACTGCTGTTTTTCCTTAATGACGCTCAAGTAGAAACAAACTTGTTAAAATTAATCTTTACGCACAGCGAGAAACGGACAATGACGGTTGGAAAAAACACTGGAAACCGCTGTCATGTGTTCTTCCCACCATCTTTTTGTTTCGCACTGTGTTGTAAAGATCAACGCTTGCCAACCTGCTCAGCTGGCAGGTAAGCATATAAAGATGATTGTTGTTTGTACAAGATAAAAATCTAGTACACATAGAATTCCACGCTGGCCGTCTTCCAGTTGAGCATGCTGCGGTCGTACACTGGTGAGCGGAGCAAGCTGGGCCAGGCGGAGCAGTTTTTCCTGATGCTGGGCGACTTGCGGTTGCACTGCCCTCTACGTGGATGGCATGCTGCAGATGGAGGAGTTTAGGCCCAGCGTTGAGTCGCTGAAGCCCCAGCTAGACAACTACATTGGCGTCTGCCAGGAGATACTCACGAATCGCAGCCTCAAGGAGTTCCTCAAGCTCATTCTCATCACCGGAAACTTCATCAACTCGGTAAACGAGACCACAACTTAATTTTGTGTTAGGTTGGATGTGTCTGGTGGCAGTGCAGCTTTCAGTGCTTGCTGTGTTGTAGTATGTGTCATTTAGTCACTTGCTCTGCTAATTCTTTTTACCTGAGGATGTATTCCCGGACGGATCCCTTTCGGCGATACCAGTCACTTTCGCGCTGGTGTAGTACACGGCGTGTTGAATGATTCGAGCAATTTTTTTAAACCAGCCAATCAGCTGAACCGGTATTGCTCAATCAGCCAACCAGAGCGAATGAAAGTGATATCCCCGAAAGTGACCGTCCGAGAATACGTCCCCTGGAGCTAACGGACTGAGTTATTAGGCTCACTACCACTACTTTCAAAATATGATTATGCAAACCTCAACATTTGTACACGTGCTTTTGCAATACTGTGAAACGGTTACGATGTATGCTCTAACTACACTTTAACCTTAATACTGGTTAGGTTAGTTGAAAATACTAGTTAGATAGGCGTTTAGATCGGCGTTTAGATCGATGTTTAGATCGATGTTTAGGTCAAAACACTAGTTATTATTAATACTTCATAAGCTATCATGCACCAGGAGGGCTTTGGGAGAGCAAGAAGGAGATGTGTGAAAATAGTGTCCCAGTCGTAACCAGCATATTGTTTTCCTTAATATTTTCTATACTTCTAATTTAATTTTTGTTGTTTCTATATTATGAGATGTTTCGGGGGTTAGACAGGACCCGCCGTGGTAGCTTGGTGGCTGTGACGTTGTACGGCTGATCTCGAAGTCGAAGGTAAATAGCATTTCGCAATTCTAGATATACCAGAGCCCGAAAGACGATTACCACAGAGAGCAAACTGCAAGAAATGAAAAAAAAAAGCAACAAAGCTAAGTGCAAGTGAATGCGAGAATTAAATAACCATATCAAGATGATCAAAAACTCGGGACAGGAATTTGGCCTCGCTCACAAGGCTAGGAAGAGTGAACCCTGGAGAAATGTTCTCCACCTCTAGTCTTCAATAATCTTGCCTGCATTGTTATGGCTGCAACCTCATGGTTACTAGCGTGTCTGGGGTACAATTGAAAGAAAGGTGAACTGTACCTGTTACTGACAAAGCCCTGAAGGCATACATTGTGTTGGATTAGCAAAGCAGTGCAAGCATCATGCTGACAGCTTCAAGTCCAAAAACTTGTCCTCTGTTAGAGAGTATATTGTGGTTGTACTAACTTTCATATAGGTAAATACTATATTTATCGATATACTCTGTGTGAAGTTTTATGACTGTACATAGAAATGAACAGCTAGCACAGTCGAACCTCAATATAACGAATACGGTAGTAACAAATTATCGGATGTAAAAAAGTAAATATAAAATTTGTTTAGTCATGCTTTAATTTAATTGCCCATTCCATGCTGTAACAAAATCGAAAAAGGGGATTTGACACTGTACCGGTTAGGACGAAGCAAATTTTGGTTTGCACATGCCTTCAACTATATTATGGTAGCAAGGATGCCAATAAGTCACCGACCGATTTTTCAGACGCCTGATTTCTCCGGCCTGCACGATTATTCATACAGTTAAAACTCGATCTAATGAAGCCCAATTTTACGAAGGTCCCGATCTAATGAAGAAATTTCCATTCCCTAGGCAGGTACCCATATATGGTTCAATGTTGTCATCAACCCGAATTAACGAAACTAATGGCCACCAAACCCGATTTAAGGAAGTTTTTCTGAAGTAATTGAATAAAGAAAGCAGCGATTTCTTTTTAATTTTGATACTGACGGGCCTTTCTTCGAGCGCGCGCTCTAACGCTCTCGCGTTAGAACATCTAGGCGCCCTAATCACGGTCGTTGCGCCCACGTCTTTGAATATCGGCAGCGTGTCAGAACTTCACGTGACCGTCTACCTGGCCTGCATCGCACATCGCATAAGCAATTCGGGCCGCCCTCGCGGGCTTCTCACACACGCAGGCGTGGGTTGGCGGCAAATACAATGCCGCTGTAGCTTATGGGTGTCGCTACGTTACAATTTCAGATTTCGAAGGACCGAAAAATCCTTCCCGATGTTACGAACTTCCCAGTTTAACGAAATAATTCCAGCAATGACATCACTTCGTTAAATCGAGTTTCAACTGTACTTCGTTGCGGCACGGCCACCAACCCCTAGCATTAATGTATAACTGCAACCGAAATTTCTGACACGGCACGGTGTTTCACAATGAACTTTGCGCGCGATGCCGCAAGCATGGCGGCCATGGACAAAGTTGTTGCCATGTCGACTTAGGCACGAGGCCGCAACTTTTGCTACCCACTTCCGACAAGGCAGCGCTGGTTAAGCCTATCTGACCTAAGCAGAGCGGCTGGGGTGAAAATTTGCCGAAGGACAGCGGAGTCGCTGCTGACAAGCCGTCGCAAGAAGCTCGTCGTCAATATGTTTACACTCGGAGACCTTATCGGCGATCGAGTGCGAGGTCAGACGCACATGTTAAATTAAGGGTCGCAGTAGCGGAGTTCAAACCCACGTGCGGTCCCCTCCATGTCCGAAGTCTGTCGCCAGTGGCACTCGCCAATAGTAACTTGAAACAGAACATACGGGACGCGCACGCACTCTTTTTGACCAGCGGCTCGGCTTGGTTTGATCGAAGTCGCAAGCTAGCGTGACGATCCAGCGCGATAACAGCGATCGTCTTCGCGGCGGTGCAGAGCGCGTGTATAATTTATTGTCGTTCCCGTGCCTCGTATCAGCATTGCAAGCTGCCGACTGGTCATTAAAAACCGCAGGAGACCCTTTGCTGGCCTGTCGGAGGCACCCCGCTTGCATTTCTTTCGCATAGAGCTGATCACTGTATTCTTCGCTGATATCTGCGTGTTTGCTTATAATAAATATAGGATATAACCAAAGTACTCGCATTCGTGACCCATGCGACTTCGTTATAACGAGGCTCGACTTGCAATTAGATTACTTTGGGTAAGAAAAACACATTAACCTTTCGAGAGCTGTCCGGAATGGCACATACAAGAGTGCTGATTTGTGCTAGTTGGTTGAACATCGATATATTGAACAAATAGCGCAGACGGACAGGACTAAGGAAGGACGTGTTGTCGTCTTTCCTTATTCCTGTCTGTCTGCGCTGTTTGTTCAATATGTAGATGGCAGATACATCAGCAGATAAAAGCAACAAAATTTGCATAACTAACGCATTACATTGGTGATTGTATTACTTTTCATAATTGATAATCAACTACCAACTTTTCAGTTGGTATAGCTATTTCAGTAACCAAAAAGATTGCATACCGCAACTGTTCAAAGAAATTAATATAAAAAAAACAAATGAATTAAACAGGGCCGCACTATGGCAGAATGTACTCAGGTAACGTGCTAGAAACTATCAATAAATGCTACAGACGTTGTTTTAGTCGGGTGTACGAACTGTTGCTAGGCCTAATTATAGTAGGCCACCATGCAGGAAACAGGATATAGCAGTGATATTGCAGCGAACAAATCTTAATACACGCTTCAAAACTTCTGCGCAATTGTTAGCCATTTGTTGTCCTTGTCTATGTTAATGCATCTACTGAACCACCTTACAGTCCTTATGAACCAAGATGACGTACAATTATTTTCTTTGCTTTTTCTTCAATTGCCAGCTTTTAATGTAAGCCAGTGCAACTTGTAATGTCATTCACAGTTCTTTCTTTCTTTCTTTGTTGCTTTTTCTTTCTTCAATTTCATCACTTTGCTCCATCAATGAAGGCTTTATAACTTCATTATTTGATACTAATTTCTCCTGATTTATGATGACAGGGTTTTAACACTAGCACCGTGCCATGGATAAAATGTGAATTCGTGATTTGCTGCAAGGGAACATGCGTATAAAGGTGAAACTTGAACTACCTGCAGCTCAAACTGTGTTAACGTGTGCTCACATGCCACGCTAGCCCAGTGGCAATGGCGTTACGCTGCTGAGCTCGAGGTCGCTGTTTCAATCCCAGCCACAGTGGCCGCATTTCGATCAGAGCCAAATGCAAAAACGCTCATGTACTTAGATTTAGGTGCACTTTAAAGAACTGGAGTCCCCCATGTCCCATAATCATATGGTGGTTTCGGCACGTAATACCCCCGAATTCAAGATATTTGAACTAACGTGGGTTCCCTTGAATGCAATTGTTGTGGCATGGTGTTAGTTGGTGACGTGCAAAATAACTGCTATGCTCCTCAAATCAAAACTCTATCAGGGAATGAAGTATACATGGCGGCTAAGGCTTTCAAAGAAAGGAAGTGCTGTTTCCGAGGTGGCAGCATCTAATCCACTGCAATATGTTCTGATTGTTGCGAGAGTATTGTTTTTTTTTTCACAGTTCAGCATTATCAATCTCTCATTGCAGGGCAGTTACGCGGGCAACGCATTCGGTTTCCGGCTGAATACGCTTCCGAAGCTGCTCGAGACACGCTCGAACAAGCCACGCATGACACTTCTTCATTTCCTAGTCGAAATCGCTGAGAAGGAGCAGGCGCAGTCGCTGTCTTTCACCAAGGACCTCCGACATCTGGCCCAGTGCTCCAGGTACATGGGTGCATTTTAGCTCCGTGTGCTCTAAGAGGAACCAGAACAGTTTTGGTCACTCGAGCAAACGAGCGCAGTGTCTAGAGTAGAGGCTGTGATAATTTAAATAAAATATAGCTCAACGTATCACGAAAAGAAACGCAAGATCCTTAAATTGCTGCCGGTCGTCAGCCGTAATGTCTTTAGCTGGAAATGTTTGCCATTAGTCCCTAAGCTTCTGCCTGAATTGACAATGCTAGCGGGTATAGTGCATCGAATTGTTGGGGCCGCGAGCATGCACATTTTTGCAGTGAAAACAATGAGCACTGCTGTGTCATGTGTAAAACTTCGAGGCAGGCTTAAACACTTATGAAGGCAAAACACATGCAAGGTGAAAATGAGCGCTTATAGGGAGAGCACATTGCTGAAAATTAAACAAAGATTGATTCCTTGGAGCATTTGTCGCTATACCTTAGTGCACAGAGGTGGCTGTTCCAATTTTTTATTATGATAGACCACTCCAGGCGCATTTTTGGCGTCACAGTAATTTTTCGTATCAAGTCCAAGTGCGATAAAAATGAGCGGCCTGTGGGGCTCTATGCTGTGGGTGCGAGGGAAAGCGTGTGAGGGTGACCCGAAAAGAATAGTGCCTTGATACCCGCGCCGTCTTTCGGCGCGCTCAATGTTGGAGGCCACGTGATCAAGCGCGCGCCCAAGGAGGCACCGCCGGGCTCGAGGGGCGACGACATCACGCGGGGGGCTCTCCTCTAGCCTGGCTTTGAGGTAGGAGAGCGCGGGGTTTTCCGGAAAGAGAGCTTTTGAGGCAGAACATTTTGTAAACTACATTAGAATATATATTAAACAAAATCTTCTGCACAATCTAGGTTGTTTATCATCTAGCTTGTTTATATTTGTTCTTGTGAATGCAAGAAATGTCCTAAATGCAGCAACCTCATTGTTTGTCATTTACAGGCTGTCCCTGGATGGCATGCGGGCGGAAGTGAAACAGCTGTCTACTGGCATTGAAAGGCTCGAGAGGCATCTTCCTCAAGGCGACGCTGACTTCAAGCAACACTTTGGTGGCTTTGTCACCGTAAGAACGCGTACTCTGCATGTGGCATTTAGCAGAACTTGTGTTCGCCTGGGATTCAACACAGGTTGATAAAGAAAACTTCAACTTACTGCAAAATTTAACATGTGATGGAAGTTTTCAGATTTGCATGTCAAATTTTCTTCACTTGATATATTTGGGTACCAAAGTTCTTAGGGCGTGTTTTTTGGGGGCTAATATAATGAAGAACCATGAATTTCGTAACAATAATATGTAGGCACATTTGTTTATTATTTCCCTTGAATGGTTGCTCAGATTGTGTATCTTGCGACCGTGGCGCAAGGAGAACTGGAATCTCGCAGGCGAAAGGAGGAAAGCGGGAAGGCAGCGCGGGAGGGAGGGGGTGCGGCTTCTGCTCTGCGACAACCGCCTACACTTGTACCTTGCGCGGCTCCGGGCTGTTGTGCGCACCGTATCTTGAAAGCGATCTGCAACACGGCTCCTACCTTTGTATGCGCTGTGCTTTCGCCGCTCAGTTTAAGTTGAAGCGATATACCGCACGAGCCTTCGCTCGCTGCTGCTGGCGGGAGTTTTGACAGCTGTTGTATGCGGTCATCGAGTGTGATCTATTCATGTTTGCTTGTGCGCGCTGACACCGTGTTAATTCAGTTAGTAAGCGAATGTGTCCAAGTTTACACAGCCGATAAAACTACTATCTTTACTCCGTATAGTTTTTTTACTAATTTGCTATCGCAATGATGCTTCACCTTTCGGGCAAAACTGGGACTTTTTTCATTTTCCCCCACTCATCTAGCAGTGTAATGCTATGCTCTGGGCTCTCAACGGACTAGAAACTCATTGCTATCTGATGACCCTGCGAGCAGATGGCCAAGGCGCAGCTGAGTGAACTGTCTTCGAGCTTCGATAAAATTGGGCAGCTCTCGCGGAGGCTTGCTGAGCACTTCTGCGAGGAGGAGAGCCGCTTCTCTGTCGAAGAGTGCCTGCACATCTTCAACAACTTTTGCGAAAAAGTCAAGCTGGCACAAAAGGTAAGCCGTAATGACTTGACACAATGCTTGAGTCTCTAGAGCAGGGCAGCTTAACAGTCCCGTGTCATTCAATGTGCATTCCATATGTAAACAGTGCAGTACGGCAGTATCCTGAGTCATTGACCACCCATAAAAGATCGCCCGCTCCCCCTTTTCTACGAGATGTAACTTCATGAATTAGACCGCGAAAGTGCGCATCCCTGCAATGACCGAAACCGTAGCGGTGAACTGCAGTTATCTTCGTAGATCTACGTAGTTCTACGTTCTACATAGTTCTACGTAGATGATTCTTTTTACATGTTTTACTTTGTCTGCTTACCTGTCCAAAACTTTCTGGAGCACCGCTTTTCAGCACTGCACTTCAGCTATGAATATGAACACTGTATTTAGACGTATCCATATATTCTGGGAAATGGAGGGGGGGGGGGGGGTCGAGTTGCGAGATTGGATTAGAGAGGAGACTTCAGTGAGATATTCGACTGTTCTTCAAATATCGAAGAGTATTTGATAAACAAGAATATCATGATGGGGGAGGTTTCGGTATCAGTTTCAGTGGAGGTGCTTGTAGATTTTCGCAAAGACATATTTATGTTGATTTTCATATTTGATCTGGAAGGATGGCTGCTGGATAAAGTGGCCTTCTGACATTTGCCATGTCATTTCTTTGCCGCAGGAGAATGAAGAGCGCAGGCAGCTGGAGGAGCGTGCAGAGAAACTCAAAATCACGCGGATGGGCACAGACCAGGGCAAGCCAGGTACGTTTTGCGCCAAAGATTCTGCTCAAGCATCGCGAAGGCTGGCTTAGTGGAAAATTTTGTGCGAGAATAACGGAATTTTCAGTGGTATAATAGGAGAAAAGTCTGGTTCTACTACAGGGGATGACAACAGATGTCTGTTTGATTGATCTTATGCAAGATCGAACTTTTAGCTTCTACATTAACAAACCATTTTGGTCACATTCTAAATTTAATTTGGCTACACTTTACACGACATACAAATAAACTTGCCTTCTTGTCAGAGGAGCGAAAAAAGAACAGCTTTAAATAGTCTTGTGGGATTAACTGTAAATGATGTTAGACTTGTTAGTGGGTATATCTACTTCACCGTAAAAAGCAGAAATTCTCTCATTACCCAACCACTGAATGAATGGATTTTTTTGCATTTATATATGGCAAAAGCTAAATTCTCTGGAATGTTGGAAGGAAAAATTTGATTCAGGGCCTCTAACTTAATACAAATAGCCAAAGATGCCGAAAAATTAAGCACAAATTTTAGGATTCCTGCACTTTGCACCAAGAAAGATATCACAATTATGTAGTAAACTATCAGGTGGTCGAAAGTGGACAAAGGTGATGTTATTGATTTGAAGCTTATGTGTACCTGTTGCAGTATTTGCGCAAGGTCTGCAGATGTCCTACTTACAAGTGGATGGTATAGTTAAAATCACTGTAAAATATACGAACTTTGTCTGCTTTAGATGTCTAAAAGATGCAGTGAGCAGAATTGTGAAATTATTATTTGCTAAGTGAATGATTTGTATACTTTATCCTTCATTTAGTAAACTAAATTTTCGATCCCAGAAATAAAAAAAAAACACTGATAATTTTAAATAATTAATGTTCTTTTAATAATTGGTAGGTATTTAACTGTTTCTTTTAAATCCAACACAATTTATCACAATTGATTCAGTGGATGTCATCAAAATTATTTCTGTTTCAGTGTCATTTGGTAGGGGCTGGCGAGATAAAATTTTCTCCTATTGGTCCTACTCCGCTGATTGTGTGATGGAGAACGATGACTTACCAGTGATAAAAATCGTAATTGAGGCTGAAACTGGTGTTACAAATTTCTCTCGAGTTACAGCGGAGTATCAGTGGCATCATTTTGTTTGAGTACAGAGCACAAAGCTTTGTAGGCTACAGACCACTGTTTATGTATCAAGATCTGTTAGTAGATAATAAGTAAATAATAAGTAAATAATAGTAGAAATAAGTAAATAAAGTAGCCTGCTGATTTGTACACATTTTGAAAAGGTTCCTCAAGTCAGAGTAATTGAATCATCTATCTTATTTTCAGTTTAAATGAAAGGTTGCGCACATCTAATGCAAGCAGCCTCATTTACATTTTTCATATTGCACTTGCTTTCCTTTAGACGACATAGCTTATACCTTAAAGCTGAGAAACTCGCATCACATAACCAGGAGGCAATACCTACTTTCTGATAAAATAATCTTGATTGTGACTTTATGAACGATATCTGTGAAATTTGTGGCTGTATGCCTATATTGACAGGTCAAAAGTCGCTGTCAGTAGCCTATTTCTCATAACACAGAACTGAATTGCTGCGCTTGGTCAAATGCCAAATTTTATGTGTCAAAGCACAAAAAATATGTACACGTGCACCAGATCTAGTAAGGATTCCATGAGTTTTCACAGTACTGCAGAACGACTCGCGGAAAGAAGTTGCAGAAATGGGAAATTTACGCCATAATTGGCTTAACTTTGCTTGGCTGACTTGATCGTGTTTCCTTCCGTGAACAATACCAACTTTTTTTATAGCGTAAACCGTTTAATTCAGTCATCTAATATCAAAGCATACTGCATTTCCAAATACTTAGGTGCAAGACATTTTCTTTACAGCTCTATGTAGCCTTAAACATAAGTATGAGAAGTAAAACAATACCAACTGCCAAACTTCCGCCTGCTGTCGGACCTTCATGATGCTACTCTTTCACATGTGAATAATCCAATGGAGCTTTGAAGAGGAGCAACCACCATTCCGCTAAGGTCTGATAGCCAGAATTTTATTTCTGGATAACAAATTTCTTTGCAGCAATTTGAAATATACTCAGATTCCCAGAGGTTTGGTAAGTTGTGGTGCCAATGCAATTGAGACACTTGTAGCAAGCAAGTTCACATGACTGGTTGAGCTAGAAACAAGACTGCAGTCCACCACCAACGTATGAAGTCCCGTAGTATGTAGTGTTCAAGCCCAGTTAACTTACATCATACACACATTCCCTCCTAGCATGACACTTCTACTGAAGATACTCCAGTGAGGAATTTATTTGCAGCCTAACTATGTAGCCTAGAACTGATAAAAGACAGCCTGGAATTTACTAATGATTACTGCACAGCATCCGTGAAATTGTAGTTTGCTGTTTAGGCACCAAAAGCATTGTTTTTTTTAACCTTTGCTCTCTTCATAAACTTTCTCAAGGAGGTATACTAAAATAAAGTTGACGTCACTGAATTGCAGACAAAGGGAATACTATTTAATTGATTTATACAAAGGCTAAGGTGTTTATACGTTATTTCTAGCATAAATAGTAAACCCTTTAATGACGGAACTTATATATACCAGAACGAAACGTTTATTTTCTATCTAAATGTACAAAACACGTCGAGAATAAGCATAACCAACGAAAATGAAAACAAAAATTCTGTGGCGTAATGTTTTTTCGCAATAAGGGGAAAACACCAGGCAGAATCTGCTTCACCCCAAGCCACCGATATTTGGAATTTGTACAGACAGCTCTCGTTATATGTGAACCACAAGTGTACATTTCATTTCCTTTACATTACGTGTGTGACACTACTGCAGCCGGAGATCTTGCATCCGTCTATCTCCTCTGACCGTGCTTTGAAAAGGAAGCAAGTCGCGTGTTAAACATAATCTTACTTGTCTTGTGTTCTTGTTATAAACCAACAAATGACGCTTACTGCATGTCATTCAGTGTTGGCTGAAGGCATTTAGCCAGAAACTTCGTACTCAATACCTAAACTGGGAAGAAAATGTCACACTTATCAATAAAGGGTTAATATTGCCAGTAGTTCTTAAAGCGATACTAAAGGCAAATATTAAGTCAAGCTGAGGTGATAGATTAATGCTCGAGAACGTCTAAGGTGCCAATATTATCGCGACCAGAGCTATAGTAATCGAGAAATTGTAGTAAATGCAGGGCACGATTTGAGAGACCCCGCGATGTTCAGGTGCTAGCCCGATGACATAGGCGCTGATTATAATGCCTTCAAGAGTACTGATCCACTCGTAATAAAAAGGTAATTGCATCGCATTATAAGGTGGAAGAAAGTGCTACTTGTTCAATTCTGTTCGATTTTTAGCAAAAAATAACTCATTGACGTTATCCTTGACAAAGCACGGATGGTCGAAAGGTTTCGCTTTCACTCGACTCTGCGATTTCGCGTTTCAGTAGTGTCTTTATCGCGTAGTGCTACGCTGGTATTGTCGGCTCGCGAAACTCACACAAACTGCAAGTAGCAGAGAATGCCACGTCGATGTGATGTCGCGGGATGCCCGAAAGGTACACGCCACTTGACCAAGAGCAGCTGCAGCGGCGAATCCAACTATCTGTCTTGGCTCGGTCTCTCCATAGCCGCGCGTTTGCGTTATGCACAAAAGACCGCAACGCTGCCTGTCGGCCGCCGTTTTACTTACCGATGGCAGTAAAGTGCGGTGATGGCGCATGCAACGTCATCATTTCATGCTCAGGAGTGGGCGATTTGAATTGCGCTGAAGGTATGCGCACCGTTCAGACGTGGTTTTCTCCTAAACTAAGACTTCTCTTGACACGAAACGAGGGATGTGAGGTTTCTGGAATGGATATTTTAACAGTGCACATTCACTTAATATTTGCCTTTAGTGTCTCTTTGAGTTGTTAATAGCTTGAAATGAGTGGTGCACTCTCTTAAAATTGTGCACTCATATGCGTTTGCAATAGTTTCGATGTTCAAATCACTCCTCCTTCTATTGAAGCAGTACACCAAAGCAACACGCCATGCGAGATGACGACGAAAACCATAATCCATCCGAAATTGCAAAGGTGATTTCTTGGAAATGCTACCTCTAATTTTAACTTCATTGTGTTACCTCAACACAGTTTCAATGAAAACTTTGCAACTTTGCCCTTCTTTAGATAACATGAGTGTAAAGCAGCACAACCGTTCGATTTTCAGTTAACCGCTAAGCTTTGTGATCAGTGAGATTACAATATTTAATGGACACTTGATTAAATGTGTCGGTAACCATTGCGGAACGCACACAAGGCATGAAAAATTTCTTTGCCAAAAAGCACTGCAGTGACACAACTGAGGCTTCTCTAGAAAATGTAAATCTGCTTCTACGCTAATATCAACACAGTGAGCCGCATTGCCACTTGGAAGTCCAACACCTTGTTCTTGTTCACAGAACTAGGCATCCCTCGTCGGTGCAAACACTGTAACAGGCCTGGTTACGACCTCACTGACTCCACTAGTGGGAGTGGTGGCTTTGTCAGATCTGCTCCATCGGCACTGCGTGTGCATTAAGTCGCAGGGCCTCTGTCCCTGAGGGCCGAGGCTTCAAGTTTGAGGTATTCTCTGGCCATAGTTTGTTCTCACCCATATTAACGAGACGCGGGGAGTGTCAGCACCAAGCTCTTGTATTGTTACTGCCATCTAATGACAGGCGTTTATCACTAGTGATGTCTGCTAACGTGTTTAGTGACTGTGCTGTTGGTGCACTGCTTTTGACCTTCAAGAGTTAATTTGAGTGACTAGGCTTAATTCGAATGTTGAGGCGGGGAGAATGCACAATCAGTATTAATTAAATGAAAAATGAGACATCCACCCAATCGTAGCAATTGCTACAAAGGAAACCCATATGGGTTTCTCGAAGCCTCGCAGTTGAAGAAAATTCGCCCTGGCGAACCTGGGACCACCGCCTTTCCGGGGCAGCCGCTCAACCATCTGAGCTAACCAGGCGGCTAGCAGATGGCAGGGCGAAGTCCAATTGGGTGGATGTCTCATTTTCCATTTAATTACTTCTCTCCACCTAGCGGGCTTCCGCTGAACTATTACGTCAAACAATTGCCTTGGCTAGCCTCCTGGCTAGCTCAGATAGCAGAGCGGCTTCCCCGGAAAGGCGGTGGTCCCGGGTTCGAGTCCCGGACCAAGACGAATTTTTCTTCAACTGCGAGGCTTTTCTTTCGAGAAACCCGTAAGGGTTTCCTTTGTAGCAATTGCTACGATTGGGTGGATGTCTCATTTTCCGTTCAATTACTTCTCTCCACCTTGAGGGTTTCCACTGATTACGTTGATAATCAGTTTTAGTTCTTAAGAGAGATGTAGAAGCAGACTACCATATCTAGTAATTGGACTACATTGTTTCCAGCTCCAGCTGTCCAGATTGTGAACTCAGATGTGGTGCACATTTTTTTGAGTGGGGAAGTGGTGCTTACATTTTCAAGTATGTTATGTGCGCATCATTTTTTGCAATTAGAATCGCACCTGAACGTAACGTTATGGTGTTATATTTAACCTCACTAGATACATTTACTTTGGGAGCAGAAAGACAGCGAAATTGTGCTCAAGTGTCCTCTTCAAGCGTCCTTGCTTCATACCTGCTCCATCACCCTTAATGAGCATACTTGTTAGCTTTTTTTTTGTGCAACTTGTGTAGTTTTGAGTTCGGGGTTCAGTCGTTTGCAGCGACTGTAGCCTATCGTAGTTAGAGCAGCATATTTGAGCCATATTTGATTCTCTTCAAGCATAATATCACTGCATTCATGAATTTAATGTGGTGGAATTTTAATATGCAGGTCCTGAAATCAAGTATTATATCTGTCTAAGCCTGTATATAGAGGTAGTAGGGAAAGCTATCTAAAGAATTTGAGCCTGCCAAAGACACTTCCTTAACTGCTAGCCGATTTGTTCGACAACTTTTTTTTCTGGTTACAATTCTATTCGGAAGCTTACTATAACACCCAATGTAGCCGCGATGCGGCAGAGTGTAGTTTAGAGGAGGCTAAATTGTTGGAAGAGGACTTCAGAGGAGTTTAAACTGCAGGAATATTCCAGCGAGCTGTGTAAGCTTTCCTAGTGCACTGTTATGGGAGACGGCACCAAAACTGGTGCCATCATGTTAAGACCACAAAGCACATTTTTTTTACAAATCCAGATCGCGAGAAGCACAACGAGGGTGGAAATCTCCATCCGATTACTATTAATGGCGAGCAAACATTGCATGCTGTGGCTTGCCTTTTTAGCAGATGTGGTTACCAAGTGCATAATAAACTTACCTAACACAAATAAAATGGTTATTAGTAAATTGAATTAAAACATCCACGCTTGGTGTGCTTCTAGTAGTTTTGAATTTAGAAAATTGTGCGCTTAGTGGCTTTCACTTAAATGCATACGCATTTTGTGCTGTCCCCTGCAACACTGCAGTAGGAAAGGTTACACATCTTTCTGTAATATGCAAGCAATTTATCCTACTTCGACCAACAGCTAGCCGTCTAACTGGTGCTGTGCGACGTCATGGCTACTTTAGATGGCATAGTAGGCTCTCCTGTACAGGGTGTTTCGCTTAACTCTGGCCAAATTTCAAAATATGCAAATGCTACGTAGCTGGACAGAACCAAGGTAATGTTTGCCGTCGCTTGGCGATACCCAGATATTTTTTTTTGCATTCCACCTAATTACATAATTATTCTTCATGAAATATTCAACTTCTCAAATATTACATACAGTCACATCAAAAATGTCAACGAGAAAATTGTAGAACAACATGAAAAAAATTCATGAGCCATTCCACTCTGTGATGGTGGATGACCAGCGAAGCTGTTTAGCGCATGACACAGAGGTGACACAAAATTTTCGACTAAGGTACGAACATATTATTGTCCTTATTGGTGGCCATCGCGACGATAGGTACGCACACACATTCGCGTATAACCTGTGTTATTAAATCTGGCTGTCACGTAAGACAATGAATGGTCATACCCCCTAAGCAATGGTTCATACCCCCTAAGCAATGGCTCATACCCCCGCGAACGGGCCCTCCCCATTAAGACGGCACAAGAGAAGCGAAATTCTACGCTGGAATGATGAGCGGCAACGGAGCTGGCTGTGGAAGAAGACGACGACGACGAACACGTGAGCAGAGGCAGGAGCGCGTTCGCGTAGATGCTCCGAGGGGCCACGGACGGACGTTTCGCCTAGATATATACAGCTTCACTGTAAAACTCCCTATGCAGCTTTCTGTGGCTCAATACGTGCTACATAAAAGCGTTTTTCCGAGCGTGAAAGAAGCCCGTGAGTACACGCAAAATTGCCGCGCGACTGGCTGCTCGAGGTACTTTGCGTCTATTCGCAGGCATCTTTCACGCTCGGGAAAACATTTTTATATAGCACGTATTGAGCAACAGAAAGCTGTATCGGGAGTTTCTCATGCTGCTCTCCAATTTTCTCATTGCCACTTTTCATCTAATTGTAATAGTTGAGAAGTAGATTTATTAAGACTAATGATCAAATTAGGCAGAATGCAAAACATAACCTGTGTATCTCCAAGCGACGGCAAACATTACCTTGGTTCTGTTTAGCTACATAGCATTTGCCCAAGTTTGGCCCAAGTTAAGTGACACACCCGGTCGATCGAAGTTTCGGGCTCAGGAAAAAGTATTGAAGGAATTCTGTTGAGAAAAGTATTAGCTAGTTGATGTAATCGCAATAGTGAAACAATATATTATAATAAAGAGTTTGTATAATAATTAATAGCAATAAAAATAATCATATAGGCAACTACCAAAAGAGCAGCTACTGGACCTTTTTTTAAAACTGATAGCTAAAAAGTTATTGCTCTATGATTGCTGTAATAAGTTTTAGTGGATGTTCGAGAAGCCTTTTGTAGCCTGTAAAGCAATTTATCTTATCACAGCTTGTTTGGAGTCTCTGGTGTTTGTAGTACTATAAGCTCTTTGCTGTTGACACTGTGTTTGAAAGATGGATGACGAAGGAAAAAAATATTGTCGATTGAGTAGTATTATAGGCGGGATTAGTTAGTGAATGGCTGGAGCATTAAATGAACACCTCTTGTGGCCTTTGTTTGGCTTTGCTAAGGCATTTACTAGATTGCATCTACGGATTCATCGCGACTACATCGTTGGAATTTAATTGTAGCCTTGGGGAAGAACAAATGAATACCAAGAAACGTTAATGACGAAAATGACGTTCGGAATTGTTCCTAAGCAGGTATGAGATAATGAGATATTGGTGATGCAATTGGATCATGCTTGCTTTTGACACACTTTGTGTCACTCCGTTGTACTACTGACCAGAGGCAGCAAATAATCTACGAAATGCTTCACATTAAACGTTATCATGTTAAATTTAGTTCTTGTAAATATCAACTAAGCACTCTTTCAGAGGACATTAGCAGAGTGTTTGAGTGTGATGAAAGCAACTGTACTAGGCATTCATTGCACATAACACCAACAAAGATATTTCTTAGTCATGTGCCACCGGAAAGAAAGAAAACACGAACGTTGTAGGTGCTGCTTTGTGCCCGGCTTAGCAAATTCCCAAGCCTTCACTGCTGCTTCTTTGTGACACTTCTAAACAAGCAGCAATTGATCACTCTCATCTGCAGCTGTTTTTCCACCTTTTTTACATTTATGTTCATGTTGTTCATATTGTGAAGCTGTCTGTTGTGTCTCCCGGCAGACGCAAAGCCATCACAGTCTTTCCAGCTTCTGATGCAGCTGCTTCAAAGAAACGTATGATGCTAACAGTAACCTTTTTGGTTGGTGAAGGGTACTTCCTGCATGCCTGCACGCACATATTATTCCTTATGCTTGCCATGCACGATCTATTGTGCCTTGCTTCCATTTTCTTCACAACTTTTCACCCCACTGTCTAAGCGCTGTGAATCAGAGAGCTGCAAAAGTACGCAACTCTGCATGTGAAGTAAAGGAAAAATGCGGGGTTAGGAAATTGTTTTAATGTAACAATATTAATTCAGTGTAATCATGACAGCCATTTACAACTGTTTACCATTACTTTAAATAATTTGCTGTTAGATTTGTAGTTAGCACTTCATTGCTCATCCTAAGGAAACAAGTTGGTTGACACAAAACAAGATATGAAAGCTTCTTGTTAAAGGTACATCGATTATCTGATCAGTGTTAAAGAGAATTGACCAGTGCTTCCACAGTCATGATCCAGTGGAAAAGTAGTTAGAGATCTGAAAGTTTGCAAAATTCACATTACAGAACAGAAAACATGCGTGCCTTGCTCATCGTTCCTCTTGAGTATGAAAGCAGTCTTTCTCAATTGTAGCCTTAGACATTCTACACACAAAGTTTTGTACTGATCGTTTGTGAGTAGTACTGTATTAAAGTATGATAGGTCGAGGTAGAACCTATCATACTATTAACTCAGTTTTTCTGACCATGATTCAGGTTAGGTTGCTTGTTATCCCTCACACTTCTTGCGCAAGCAAGAATTGTACAGCAAGGGACTCGGACTATGCACAATAATTTACCTTTTGTAACTGTAGCCAATGCACTTAAGGCCTTATATTTATTTTAGTATTTATTTTTACAATTGATGCACTAATATCTATAGATCTATCTTATGCATAGGCCTCTATACAGCCTCTATTTTAAATCGCTTTTTAAATCATAATTTTGCTAAATCAAGACACATGTCCT
Source organism: Dermacentor silvarum (assembly GCF_013339745.2). Lineage (NCBI taxonomy): Eukaryota > Metazoa > Arthropoda > Arachnida > Ixodida > Ixodidae > Dermacentor > Dermacentor silvarum. Next base: position 39,012,229 of record NC_051157.2, read on the forward strand.
GGCGCTCTTTGGCCTTAGATGCCCTTGCGCCAATAAAATGCAATCATCATCATCAGGTTGCTGGTTATGTAGCTATAGACAGTTCAGTGAATAATTTGCTCACGTGGCTCGTGGAACTGAGAAGTGGGCCACAACCTATTTACCAATAAAATACCTTAAGAAACTTATTACAGGTAATCATTTTCTAATTGGTCGAAGAGGGTGCCCGTTTATGCGGAACTTCCACCTTTCTCATACAATGGAATGTTTATCGTCAAAAGTGTCTACCCAAAGCGATTGCTTTGGAAGATGTGCAGAATGTTGTTGAAGAGAGTTATGTCCGCAATGCGCAAACTCCTGTCAGTTGGAATTGTGAGACACCTGTGAGCGGCAGCAACAGAATGCAGCGAAAGAAATTTGGAAGTGAATGCGGTCTTAGCATTGTAATTTAACCTTGATTACTTGAGGCTTTTATTGGACACCAACATCTCAGTCATAAGAGGAAGCATGAAGGTAGTATGGGAACATGGATGATAATGTGCAAATTGGAGTGTCCGCAGAGAAGAGTGGTCACTGGCCAGTGCATATCGGGTGGTGTGGCAACAGGCACTGCAGGCGGTGCAAGGTGTGGGACACCAAGTGGCAGTGACACAAATCACAAATTCATACCTGGCAGTGTGCAGAAGTAGAGTCATGTTAATTTGCAGAAAATATAACATCTGAGCATTACCACACTTCAGATATATCAATCAAAATGCTTTCACAGTTTCACGTAGCTGATGGCTTCTTCCCTGAATTGTGTATTACTTTTGAAATTTTACGTGCCATACATGCAAAGCGGGATATGAGGGACGCTGTGGCACGTGGTTTCAGAATAATTGTGACCACCTGGCGTCCTTTAGTATGCTTACAAATATAGGTACGTGAGTGTTCAAACATTCCGATCCTGTCAGAACAGGGACACCAGGATTCAATCTTGCTATTTAGTGTTTGGAGGCAGGATACCATAGCCACAGAGCAACCGCACTGAGTCTTTCCACTGTTTTTTGTTTTGACAGATGCTAGCAGGCTGTGCGGCAAGAAATGATGTGATTTTATTGACACTGGCATTACTCGGTGGCAATCACTAAGTTGTTTGAGTGAGAACGCCATGGCATCTTGTATCAATGCAAGAAAAAAATATCATCTATACCGTAATTCAAACAAACATTTTGAATATAAGTTGGTCCCCTAAATGGCGGAATATTGACCTTTCACTTATTTTAAGCACTCGGAGTGCATTTAGATTGATGTCTACTGAACATGCCACACACCACCTTGAGATGTGCAGAATGTTGTTCAATTACAGTCAATTACAGCCAATTACAGTTCAATTACATCAATTACAGTGGCGGATGTGTTTCAATTCGATTGATATTGAAGAGCAGGTAGTTTAAGGCCAGTGTGCTCATCAATTTATTGTTTGCCATAAACCATAATATCTTTATAATTTGTTTGCAAGTCACTCAGCTAGCCTTAAGTTGTACGTTCCGAAATGCATAAACTTGCCCAAGGGCCTCATCTCATTCGTGGCCTATTTTCTAAACGAAATTATTTAGAGAGACAGCACGTACATAAAGTGCAGGTCAATTCTCGTGCAACAGAACAGGCTAAACTATTTAGTTGGCTAACTGTCAAGACGCTCCGTAGAAGAAGACACATTAACGCTTGTTAGCAGATTACATGTTGTCAGTATACAGATCTTGCATGTCCAAAAAATATGTAGGCAAACTGATATGTTATTGAAAATGTGCTGGCC